>NC_141304.1:12448615-12753615 GCF_037954325.1 Fistularia commersonii | reverse complement strand
GGTGGAACAAACTTCCAGAAGCAACAAGACTAGCATCATCTCTCTCAACCTTCAAGAAACAGGTAAAAACTGTTCTCTTTCAGGACTTTTTACTGCGCTGATGCCCCAGATCAGGTTAGGCAGCAAGTAAGGCTATGCAGTGTGTGTGTGTGTGTACGTTTGTGTATGTCTTTGTCAAAAAAAAAACAAAAAACAAAAACTCACTGACCCAAGCTTACTGTTCTGTATATTTCCTGTGCATCGTGTATTTGCAGTCCCTATGTCCTCTATTGTAAGTCGCTTTGGATAAAAGCGTCTGCCAAATGCAATGTAATGTAATGTAATGTCTATTTATTAGCGGATGTCTTGCTATCCTTAACATCTGTCGGTATTTATATTTAAATTTATTTTACTTTTTTTTTTTATATAGCTACCTTACCAAATGAATTTCCCCCATGGGGATCAATAAAGTTTATCTTTAATCAAAATATCTCAATCCCATGGATTTTATTTTTTTTTTAAACCTATAACCTCCCCCGGGGAGATCCGAAACTCAACCAAAATGCAAAATAGCCTACATACATTTGGATTTGTAAATGAATGCATGCCTTCGGCAATTCTGCACAATTTTGCACAAACACATACGATGCGGTCTAAAAGATGTCTTAAGGAATGCAATAACCGATATTCATTGCAAATCCTCTGTTAGCACAGGGCCGGCATGTCGAAGCTTCACCTCTGTCCAAATAGAAATTTGGACATAAGCATATGAGGTTAACAGAGAATGGTCGCGGTAATCTAGTTAGCATACCTTTGCATCGGAATACTCCCCCGAAACACGGCCAAAACCTGCAGTTCAAGGCTGAAACGTCCAAAGCAGACACAAGTGCAGGGTACGCTCACTTTTCACATGAAAAAAAGTTAATTTCCGCAAAGCAGAGATGTGAAAACGGTTTTATAAACTGCCACGGCCCCATTGATCAAGTTACAAAAGTGTACCGACCGAACCATATTGTCGTCCAAATCTTGCGAAATATTATGCAGGGCTTTTGTTTGTCATGGCTGCAAGTGGTTGGAGCGTGAGACCAGTCCCTTTTTTCCGTCTTTGGGCTAGAATATGGCTAGTTCATCACAAACAGATGAATATTGCAAAAAAAAAAAAAAAAAAAGCCAATAAAAAAAAAAAAAAAAAAAACACAAATATTGCAAAAAAAAAGAAAACATATAAATATTGCAAAAAAAAAAAAAAAACTATAAAGAAGGATAAATCGCGAGGACCGAACAACAAAAAAAAATAAACGGCTAACTAGTGAGGGTCCACTGTACAAGGATGGTGAGCAGTGCATCGTGTTCTCTGCGGATATTTAGACATTCACATAGCCTCAACAATAAAATCCAAAATCATATAGTATGATCTTTGTTTTTGATCCTGGATGATTATTATTTCACTGGTTTCATGTCGGCTGATTGCACATTCGCAGGTGAAAAGATTGAAAGCAAACACCTCATGATGTCATTGTCAAACTAAAATAGAGCCATTAGGACTTGTAGGCTCCCGGAGCGGGCTGCAAGTCCGCCTGAGTATCTGGGAGGGGAAATGATCTGCGCAAAAGTTTTTTTTTTTTTCTTTCATAAAATTTGTGACGGTCTTTGCTGGTTTAAATGCCCTGATTTTGTCAAACCGCCTGGAAGCCTCTGTCACACGTTGATCTGTACGCACGGCGGGGAAGAAACAGTGGGCGGGGCCACAGGGGGCTCGGCTTGTCAGACCCCTCCCATCATCTCCCCTCCGTTGGGAAACATTACTTTGACACAGCTAAAGATGTGTTTGTCTGTTTTGCAGGGCAGAGAGATTGCAGGTTTAGTTCAATATCACGCCATTACGTGGTCAAAGCTAGCAAGCGGGAGACAATGAGTCACCACTTAAGATCACCACGGACTTCTTCCCAAGCTTCACAACTTGCAGCACTGAACCTGGACGCTGTGTATCAAACACGTCCTTATCACTTTCCTCCAAATTACTCTCTCAAAAACACAGTATATAGCGCAGACTTTTGCGCTAACCATGTAAGGACACACACCAAGGAGGACCTCTTTTCCCTGTACTTGTATGCTCTTTATGTAGGCTACACTGAATTGTACTGATCCTGTGAGGTTTTTACCATATTATAAGACTGGAGAATGGCCTTTTTCCACACATACTGGGGGTCTGGAGGGTTGGGAGGGGGTCCCAAATCATATGGAATCAGAGATCCGGAGTCCTGTATCTGTCCAGTATCGGTGACTACAATTGACCATTTATCAATGCTGTGTCATGCAGGGGAGATGCAAGGTGTATTACAGCCACCAGGTCAAACTGTATTTGTTACTCACTGTTACCACACACACACACACATAGACAGAGAGACAGACAGGAGGCTACATCCTGGTATTGTAGCAGACGAGTCACTCCTGTCTCTGGCCAGCCTGCGAGGCTAATGTTGATGTGAATGTGTGAGAGTGTTTTTTTTGCGTCCCTACATCCTCTCTTGTCTACTCTCCGCCCGTTCCCCTCCCCCTCCCATCCCTAACTCCACCCCACCCCCATTCCCACACAGCTTCATTCCCCCACCATCTCCGTCCAAACGTCCTCTTAGCCTATATACGGGGGTGGTCGTCCTATCGTCTGGACCGCTAGCTGGTTAATTCCCCGCTCGCTCATATGTCGAGATGAACCCCCGAGCCTCTGCGGACGTCCGAGCCGCCGTCACCTCGGCCGCCTCGGCGCAAAACAACGCTACTTTCCTCGAGTCCCGTTAGAGAGGCTACCGGATGCCGAGAGAGCTGAGCTTCAGATACAGGTTCGAACCGAGCAGAACGACCCAACCCGCTCCTCGCCGCCGCCGCCGTTGCTGTCGCTGCTGACAACAGGCGGGGAGCGAAAAGAAAAAGGAGAGGTGGCTGCGAGGAGACAAGAGGCAGCGGTGTCAGGAGGGGAGGTGGGGGTCAAAAAGAGAGCAGAAAGGAGGGAGCGGCGGCGGGCGGGATAATGTGAGTGGGAATGCTGAATGTGCGGATGGGGTGACCGCAAGGATAACCGACAGATGCCTTGGCAACCGGGGGGGAAAAGGAGGGAGAGCTGGGGTTTCAGATTCTCGACTGGGTAATAATGGGAGAAATGGGTAGGGAATCACTATTTGGAGACATTTCGGGGGGGCGGAGGCGAGGGGGCGTTAATTTGAGTTTTCCGTTTGACTTCAAATTTCGCAAACGTCGTTAGGAATCATCGTTTCTGAATTAAAGTTGAATGACCAATACAAAATGTCAATAGTTAGAGTAGGTTAGCCTGGGCTAGGCAAGAGTTAAAAACAAAATGTCGTATTCGTTTAATTAGGATTTTGCTTTATTGTTTTTTTTTCTCTCGACACATGGTTGGGAACGAGCCTGAATATTTTTAAAATGAAAGCAAACCGTACAAGTTTAATGTTCTGTTTCAGTCATGCAACGCAGGCTTTTATTTCATTTACTAAAGCCAATAAAGATCTGCAACACATGCTATCCCTCCACATTTGAATGTTTCGGGTTACACTCACGCACACCAGTGGACATTAGTGCTGCAGAATTGCTAACGCGGGTTATTTCTCATCTTTTTTTATTATTATTATTATTAGATTTCATTCAATTTGGGATCTTGTCACTAAATTAGATCTGGAAAAATCCAATCTAATTTAACCTGCACTTAACACTACAACTCTGCAAAATCATACAAAAAGAAACACCCGCGTGCCTGCATAACTGCGTCGATACATTAATACACAAACACACAAAGTGGCTTGGATAATAATCCCAGCACCGCCGCCAGAGCTCCCTGCCCGCCGTGCAGCTTCCGGCTGGGCATCCCATGAAACACCGCTGTCAGGGTTGACGGGTGACTTGAGGACGGACGACCTCACGGCGGCACATGTGACACTCATCGGTAGTTTTGCGTCATAAATATGGAGCTAAATGCAGAATACGCCGTCAAATAGTGGCCACAAACTGGTCGACCCCAAGATCCGGATGTAGCAGCAATGCTAACTATGGAACATAATGTGGATGTCGAGCGTCTGCCGCCGGATGGCTTAATTCGTGCAACATATATTCTAATCAAATTAAACTCATAATCTTCATTTTAAAGAAATGTGTTTTAACTTAATGGATAAAAGTCTAGTTAAACTTTACGGCCATCAAATGCGTGCTGATGCTGCTCGAAAAAAAGCTTGATACTGAAACTTCTTCTTCACCAGTCCATTAAATACAGCTCTGGGACGACAACAAGACGACAAAAATTGTCGATGAAGAGAAACAAACGTGATGTTCATTTTGCTTTTTTACAGCGAAGTCGACTCAAAGGGAGGAGGAACCCCGGTCTTTCACGCGCGCACGTTTCGGTTTCCTCTCCTGCACGCCGTGCATTGATCACAGCAGTTCGTGCAAATGGAGCGGAGCTTCGACCAGCACCGGGATGCAGGTCAACAACCTTGCAAGCTGAATTCACACAAATACGCACACAGGAAAGAAAAAGGGAAATAAGAATTACATAAATGAATAAAGGAAATGATAAAAAAAAAAAAAAGGCGCAATTCTTTATTTTAAGCATATCATTGGTTTTCATTGACGTTACGTGTATGTGCACAGGAGGGGTTTACCGATGGACCGATGCTGCTACGTGCGATTAAATATGATTACATGATTGTTTAAAAAAATAAATGAATTATTTGGTGTGAAATCCTCCTTTACAAGTGTCGGACACCATCAACTGGAAAATATGGCAGTCTTAATAAACACAACGGCCGGGGAACGCCTCCGCGCTCTGCTTCCTGCTAACAACAGTAGGGTTTCTGCTGGTGTGCCAGGGACCACTCAGTGATTAAAATGGCCATTATGGTCAGACCCCCACCCTCCACCAGTGTCTGGCTGACATATGGCCTTGGAGGTAATGCAGATAAAGTCCCCTAAACAAGCCAACAGAATACATTTAGTAATTTGCGTGAGGACACTGTGAATGAACTAATTGAAAAGCAAGCAGATAAGCGGCGGCTAGCGCGGATATTTGAGATGCGCGGCCTCTAAGATGAAACAAAAAACTAGGATTCTAGGGAAAATATTGATTGAAATGTGATCCAGGCTGAACACCTGGGAATTTAATTCTGATGTTCAAAACATGTGAAAGGTAAAATGGGATTCAGAATGTGGTTGAAAAGTTTGAAGTGTCATGTATTGAAACTGCACAAAAGCAAATTATTGACCCTCACAAACACACGACCCCCGGCTCATATTCATCCTTGAAACCGGTCTCATCTCATATGTTAATCCAGGAATGAAAAAATTACTCTTCAACTCAGCAACAGAGGGTTGTAACATTCATATATCCCAATTTACCGAGCTCTGGGGTTTGCTTTCGGAAGTGAACCTCTGGTAAAATGGATTTGAAAAAGAACAAAAACTCAAAGGGATTCACTCTGATCAGGAGATGAAGTCATCAGCCTGGTCAACGGCACGGACAATTTTGGTTCAAAAGCCAAGTACAGTAATACCATCCAAAGGTGAGACTGAAATAATCAGGCTATAACCGACCAAAGTTTCCGTCACGGCCAAAAAGCTAAGCTACAACTTGTGCTAAAAATCCTTCCAGGTGGTTAGTGAACCCGCTATAACTTTGATTGCGTATTCTTTTCTGGTGAAATTAACGGCGGCGCAACGTAAGCACAGGCGGGGGAAAGCTTTGGAGCGGCCACTTTGTTTTGTGACACGGCTAAACTTTGATCAAGCATGCAGAGTATTATGGTTTGGCTTGCCAAAAAAATAACCGGTAATGCTAGAATGAATTGCTAGCGCGGCATATTTCGAAATCAGGGGAAAAGTCTGCAAAACGGGTGGCGCGCTACCACCTGCACAGGGGCCGTCCACTCTGAAAAGGTTTTTTTTTTGTTTTGAGCTTGTGTAAATGAAAGAAAAAAAGCATTTTAGTGGGAATTCTAGCGTATGGCTGTTTTTAGTTTGGTATTAAAATGATATCTACAAAGCAAAGTCTGCACGAAAGAACCGTGCAGGAGGTTCGCGGGGCAACGAAAGGTTACGGTGAAAACGGCGACATTACGGAGAAGGTCGTGGACTCACAAGGCACGGCGTGGCGGTAAAGGTTGTCTCGGATGGTCTGCTGCAGTTCGTGGTCTGGCGACGACTTCTGGAAGCGCTGGCTCAGATAGTGCTTCAGGTCCTTGTTGAGCTTGCTTCCTGCCATTGTGGAGGAAAACAGGAAATGACGTGGTGAGTGCATTGAAACAAAGACGGCGGAGACGTAAACACCGCGAAGGATGGACGTTTCATTGCGCGAACAAAGGTCTCATTTAATCGTCCGCGACGTATCTCGCAAACCGCAGCACGTGGAGATGTTCTGGATTGTACACCTGGCTCAGACACTCAGGGAGGTTGCAGGATGCAGGTCCCCGTCTCCCACCCCCCCTCCGCACCCACTCGGGTCCAGCCAAAACTAAGCCCGCTAGCATTACGGCTAGTACTATGAATCAGCCCTCCCACCGTTTGGCCATCTGGACCTCAGACACACATTAGACTACTGAAGGGCAGCACTGCTGGAAAGTGTCTGTGTGTGTGTGTGTGTGTGTGTGAGTGCACGTTTATTTCTAAACGTGTGACCATTTTAGCAAGTGTCCGACGTGACAAGGCTAAGCGAGTGCAAACACGACACAAGCAGCACGACAAGACGAGGTACAGCGGAGATGCGGCGCACGCCCTGCGCGATGACACGGGACGTGCACGTTTTACTGTTTCCTTAATTGCTCATCTGACCTCGGATTCGTCGGACGACGACGGTGTTTCACGGAGCAACGATCGCACCTCTATACTAAACCGTATCTCATTGTGTCGCAATCATGATTTATCTACTATCTTTGCATTGCTGCTGAGACCAATCTGGGGTGTCTTGGGCAAACAGCCAGTCATAAAAGACCTTGGATTCTGTTTCCATGGAAACTGTGCCTGTGTGTCCACATGTGCACGAGTGTTTAAAAACATGATTGAGATTTTTATCATTTTACAGACATGTATCCTGGGCTAAAAATAAACCCGGATCAAAGAATTAACAACCGATACTATGGTATTTTGGACTTATTTATTTTGTCGTCTATTTTCGGCCTGAGCGCAGCTCTAGTCCGTCATTAGTAATACATAAAAACAATTGTCAGTTGTGTATTAAAGACTAGGTTTTGGCTCTCCTGCCCATGTAAAAGTGCTTTTAAGCTTAATTGATATTTTTTAGCAGGGACATACCTAGCCTGTCAAATCCAATTGTGCAGTTCTAAATCGTTCGGATTGAGAACATTTCAGTGCTCGCTTTTATGACAGTTGGTGACAGCGGGAGGAAATGTTAGGTCTCCGCTGACCTACCCGAACCCCCTCCCTACCCCTCACAGAGGAATCCTGCTCTTGGCACCGACCCCTCTCGGGCAGATCGCCGGGTTGTAATCCTCGCACTAGGTCAACGGGCCGGAGCACAGAGGCCGACACACACCACCTGACGCGGCCCCGAGTGGGCATCCACCTCCCCAAACACGATCCCCCCCGGCTCCTGCGGTCTAGAACGTTGGGTTGGGAAAAGCAATCGCAGAAAGCTTTTGCTAAATGGAAATGGCAGAGCTCAAATGGGAGTTATTAAAAGTGGTATGATATATCTCTAAAACAAATTTCTTCACAGTGTTCCGCAAAACGAACACATCGGATAGAGTTTGCGGAGACGCCACGTGCTTCGGTCTTGCTTGCTTCTGAACAAATCAAGTCTACGGTAGCCGGCGTGCTTCTTTTCGCTTTAGTTTGCTGGTGGCGGCGGTGCAAGGACCGGTGAGGCCAACAGGCTCGACAGTGAGGAGAGCCCGCTCGGTGGCGGCGGGGAAGGTGACGGACAAACTGGGAGCTGTCCTGGGCAATCATTCCCAACTCCTGCACAAACTGCAGCCGATGGGCAGCTTGGTTTATCCGAACTGAACCCTTTAGACCAGACCATGGCATTTTACGTCCCGCGGGCCACATCTGGCCTGTTTTGAATTTTAATCCGGCCCGCCGAACTATTTTCTTTCAATATTTTCAAAAGTATTTTCAAACAATATTGAATTTAGAAACGCATTTTTTCCTTTTTTTAAATTTTTTTCCTTTAAGTTATTTCCAAAACAATGCCTGTCGGTACATTTATATCATTATTATATAAATATTATATCTATATTATTATTATCTATATTATTATAAATTACTATTATTATTATTAATGATTTTAAAATTGAAATAAAATGCAAAAAAAATTAAAAAAAATTAAATTGCAATTTTCCTTTTGTTCACCTACTTTGCCCGTGCATAAAAATGAAATAAGAAATGTGTCCCACCAGCCAAAATAATTGCCAACCCTGCTTTTGACGCTCCTTCGAGCCCTCGGCCATCAGACTGTATAACATGAGTTTGGACGGTACTCCGGCTACCAAAACCTCTCTATCGCAACCATTCATACGTGTCACACCTGAACTATTTTTATCCTTGTTGGTCTCAGCCCATTCGCATCCTGCTTATTTTTGTTTATTTTTGTCACTGCTATTGTCACTCGTTTTATGTTCCTACCCTTGTTGTTGTCCTTTTGGTTGTCTATTGTCACCCTTGCTGTTTTTTCCCCCACCATTCTGTTGTCTATTCTTATCCTTGTCAATGTTGTTGTTTTCTCTGCTATCTATTTGCAGATGTCTTTTTCTATCTTTTAATCGTCTTCTAATTGTCTATTTATTGATACTACAACTGTTACGCTGCTGTGACAAAAGAATTTCCTCTATGGGGATCAATAAATTCGATCTTATCTTAAATACAGTTGGAGCAATTGGGATATTTACTTGAGCGGGTGGGTGAGCTCAGTTTTTTTCCCTTTCACCTTCGAACTGACGTTAAGATGGTCGCTCGCGACGATAAAATATTCTCACGAGGTCGAGGGTTCGGGTGCAGGCACGTTTGGCGTGTCGATAAGGGGAGGGAATTGGCGGACGTTTTTGTGGAAGCGAATCCGGCCCCCAAAGTGAGACTCATTGCGACCGACACGTCGTTAATATCAGTTATTACCGAAGGCTGACGTCACGGAGGACGGGTCATCGGCTCCGACAGGAGATCGGACTTGGAGTTTGAAGCGCTCTGAGTCATTCGCTGACATAAAAAAATACAGAGAGAATAACTTTGTATTTTCAATTTCATGTATATTTACTGTACATCCAGCCGCGCCTATCTAAGCAGTCACCCTGGTTCACCCCGGTTCACGCCAGTCCATCACAAGACCACGTGTAAAGACGTACAAACATTTACGCTCATCATTTAGAGACACGCAACTGTTTCCTCTCACGTTTACATGTCTTAAAAATTTAGGGTTTCCGATTATCCATATGCAGGAAAGTGGAGAACATGCAAACTCCACATAGAAATTGAACAATTCTTGCAAACCGCTCTGCCACTGTGCCGGCCAAATCCAAATATCGATCCGTCTTCGGCCGCTTATCCTGCACTCAGGGTTACCCGGTCAATCTCAGGGTCACATACAGAGACAAACAATCATTCACTCATTTTTTTCCGTTTTATTTCCGATGAGACTACATGTTTTTGGAAACCGGGGAACTTGTGCAGACACGGGGAGAACATGCAAATTCCCCTTTACTCCGATTTCACGGGGTAAACGCTGCATTGAGCTTTTGAGCGACGGCCGCGCCGGTGAAGTTCCTCGAAGTTTTGCATCAATACGACTTAACAGGTGTTTGTTTGTATCGACTTAATGGACTTTCCTCTCTCCTGTCTACTTTCAATTAGACGCCAGACCCGAAGGTTAGTCATCTATGGGCTCCGTGACGGGATGGGATCGCTTTGTCAAGTCCGTACCACCCATCTCCACCTCGAGAAGGTCAAAGAGATCGGGACTCGAGTCCCATTTAAGTCATTAGGGTGACCAGACGGCCCCGTCAAACCGCTGCAGAGTACGCTAACACATTAACTGCTACGATGGCGCCCCAGTCTGTTGTAGTTCTTTGTGCGTGGTGACAAATCGCGCCGATCCAAGAGCCAAAAAGCGGCCTGTATTGGATTCCACCTCGGAGACGATCATGAGCTGGCTAAGGCCGGGTTATCATTTGCCGTCATGGAAATAAATTATCCCGTCTAGAGAGAATAATTAAAAACATTTATTATTTTTTAATTTTTTTTTTTTTTTTTATTTCAATAGAATGGGGTTCTAATTTTCTTTGATTTTTCACGGTAAGTTAAATGTAGAGCAGTAGGTTTTTGGGACTGAAAGTTGAGAATCAGCTCCAGGTGTGGTTTCCATTAGAGCCAGAATAAAGCGAGAGCAGAAAGAGAAGGCGTCGGGCGCGACGGGGGCCGGGGGCGCGTTCAGCCCGTCGGCCACCCACCAAATCCCTCCGAAAACAGATAATTAGAGAAGACATCTCCTTCAAACATGGCGCACCTGTTATAGATTTTCCATAAGCCCCACTAAAATAAGCAAAAGACTTAAGGAGGGAGACGTTCATCCATGACAGAGCTGAAGTGGGCAAGAGAGGGTTTACGTAGAAAAAAAAATAAAAGAAGTAGCAAGGAGGCGGCGCCGTCACACGAGAGGAGAACATCACGGTATATCGAAAAAGTTTCGAGATGGCAAAAATGCAAAAAAAAAAAAAAAACCTCCCCCTACTTTCTAGGCATCTCCCTCCCCCAACATACAGTTGACATCTGTATTCATGCCGTGGAGAAAAAAAAAAAAAACAAACCTTGGTGAAACCCAACCCGTGCTCGTACGGGCGGCTGCGGCGGGAAAGGAAAAGGTTTGAGCGATTTCTGCTGATTTGGAAATGGCAGGAGTCACAGACTTTTAACAAGCCCTCCGTGCTCCAAACAAGTAATGGCATTAAATCTTAGAAAGCCCTCGAAACCCGCCTGAAATTCCAGACCTTCGGTTACAACGACATGGATTTTTTTTGGCTGCTTTTGCAGAAATGAATTTCAGTTATGCGCGTTCTCTGGCAAAATAGCTGAGGCCCGCATTTCAAGGGGCGGGAAAGGGGGGGGGGGGAGGGGGGGGGCCCTCGGCGGGCCGAAATCTAAACTCGCCGACGCGTGATAACTTCTACTTGAACTGCAGCCGGCTCAAGTTTTTAAACGCAATTACGATTCCGGCGGATCGTTCGCACGACATGAAGGAGCTCGGATTTCCCGCAAAATGGAAAACGTTAACTATCAATTACAATTTTTGTGATATGTGCATTTTTTTTTTTATTTCTTTTTTTTTTTTTTTTTTTTTTACTTGATGTGGCCTCTCCTGACTGGAGGCGTCGGTCTATGTGACAAAAAAATAATTAAAAAAAAAAGATGCAAGCATGTCTTCTGCACGTTGCCAAGTCCGATTTTGGAAGCGACTGGCGTGTTTGGCTGTTACATCAAATGTAAAACACACAGTCTGGCATACAAGGTATCATCTCCCTTTTGTTTTTTTTAGATTTAATATCAGGGGACATGTCTTATCCACTTCACCGTCGACTGTTTAATTTAGTTGACTTTGTTTAACGCTGGATACGGTAGATAAACGGCCACATCTTATTCTGTTCAACCGTGAGACAACAAACCCCACCGAGTGAAGTCTTAAGTAATCAACTCTTTAAGCGAGCCCTCCGTCCGTGGCTGGAGTTAATCAGATTATCAGGGCTAATCGCCGGTTTATTGATTTGACCGGTGGCAGCTATATACAGTTAATATTCCTCATCGCTCAGATCTGATCGGGGCTTAACCATATGTCCTCATTATTGGAGAAGACAGAGAGAGAGCTAAATCTGACCCCTGACTGATGATTGGGGATCTGATGTATCTGCACAGACTTAATTGACCCTTTGCGCTCCTTCTCGCCGGACCTTAATCCCCAAAAAGTAACATTTCAGGTCTCGAGAATGAGATTTTAAATGATATGCAGGTGCTCCAGGCTGCTGAGGTTATTGTTTCATAGCAGTCTTATATTAACATAAATTGTATGGCAAATAGGTAACTTGGGTAATGACAGCAGGCATAATGAGTTGCAGGACACATGGTATAGTGAATATACACACACACACACACACACACACACACATATATATATATATACATACATATAAATACATACACATACACACATATGCATGCATACATACACATTCGTACATACACACACATACATATACACATACATACATACATTTACATACATATACACATTTGCATACATACATACACACACATATGCATGCATACATACATATATACATACATATCAAAAAACACACACACAAACACATTCACATACATACATACACACATACATATATACACATTATACACATACTTACATTTATATACATACATATATATACACTTGCATGCATACATATATACTCTTGCATACATACATACATACATACATACATACATACAAACACACAAACACATATATACACATATGCATACATACACACATATATATACATACATACATATACACATAAATATACACAAACACACACACATATATACACAAACACACACAAATATATACACACACACATACACACACACACACACACGCACGCAAACACACACAAATATATATGTATATATTTACACATTTTAAATCAACTTTTTTAACAGTATCTTTCGACTCAAGTGTCACAGTGAAGCAAAGGTATTTCTTTCTTTGAGGTCCCTTTAAGTAATTTAGATTGTTTAATACACTGAATGTCAAATACAGAAAACATATAACACTAAGCAACTTCCATTAAGGAAATAACCTGCGGCTTTGCGTCGCAAAGTGCCCCTTCTTGCAAGTCCGTGTCCACAAACTCCAGTCATTAAAGTAATGTGATCGCCGGCCCGCGAGCACCTCTTTAATAGGCGACCCGCAACAAGCTTGCAAACAAGCACCACCTCCAGCGCGAGGACGCGCACGGCGGGAGAGACGAATAACGCGGCCGCTCGACAATTTCAAGTGAATTACAGCGGATCAACTACTCAGTTATTCAACTAATTGTCACAGATTGGACGGCGGCTGGAGATGAGAGATGCGGACCAGCCAAGACAGGTTCTTTGAGAAAAGGCAGATGGTTGGGATTCTTCAACCAAAGCTGCTACAATGAGACCGAAGCGAGCGCTTTGAATCGGCAGCCTCTCAGCAGATGGCGGCGGAGATGCGGCGAGGACCCATCTTTCATATTCAAACTGAAGACAGGTGTGTGTGTGTGTGCGCAAACGTTCTCGTCTTCCCTCACGCTGCTAAACTAGACGTGGCTTAAATCACAGCAATGACCGGAGCCTGTATCCATAGCAACAGCTGCCAGATGAGTTAAAGAGAGAGGGAGAGCGGAGGCGACGCCGGCCGCAGCAAGGAATATTCTGCCGCCCCCGTCTGGACTAACACAGCGTTACAAAAACAAAGGAGCAAAAACAGAATCTCACAATTATGTTCGGATAATCCAAGACTGAAAGTTCACAGACTCTCCGAAGGAAGGCGACTGAAAGAAACATTTTTAAGGAACACGGTCCGGTATGCATGGAAATGAGGGATTGCGCTGAGAAGTCAATTCTCCATCACTATTTGGACATCCATTTGTCATTTACAAAACCCGACCGGAGGAGATCCGCGCGCGAGGCGCAACCCTCGCCGACCCCGACCGCCGTCGCAAACAGAGCCTGATTAAAATTCGCCGCCTTGGCCGGTCGATAGCGTTTCGCAAACGGCTTGCCGACGCACCTTTGACACCTCCTGCTTGGAAAGTCAAAACAGATCTTTGAAGTGCTTTCGGGTTTCTTCGTATGCTGGCGTATGCTGGCGCGGCGGAGCTTTTTCCTATGTCTTAGATTGCTTTCATTGATCGTAGAGGGGCGGTTAATTCCGAGGGGGAATTTATCTCCTCGCACTGAGCGCAAAAAAAGGGGTCGCGGCAGAAGCGTAAACCCCAACCCTCCCCCTCCCGACGGCATCTTTGAGGCACACGTGTGATTTTTGGGGAGTTCATGCAGCTTCACGCTGAAGGCGTCGCAAAGTCAACACAGGTTTAATTGAACCGGCATCGGCGTTTGTATTCCGGCACCCGCGCTGTAAACAATCAATGCAGATTTGTATATTCATCATCAGGAGTTTAACAGAATAACGGGTCATTTGCATTCTCGTGATGGTTCCTTAAACAATCTGCGCCTCGGCGCCGTCCAAAGAGGCTTATAAGCGAGAGCCGAGAAGATCCGTCAGGCGCTGCCGGTGAACAAATATGCAAAAAAAAAAAAAAAAAAACGCGGGCCGGGTCCAGGAAGACATCAGAACTGAAGCCGGCAAACACGCGACATCTCCAAAAAAAAAAAAGTAGCCGTGATCGGGAAATACTCGGTCGGTGGCCTCCTGGAGGCAAGACCGTGAAGGTGTGACCGAAGCTAAGCCAGAAGCGAGTATTTTGAAGGTAATTACCTCTCCATCATGAGCTCTGCAGCGAGACGGGTGACATTTCAGGACCACCGGGAGTATTAGTCTTCCATGACACCCCTCCCACCCCACAGCTAATAACCCCCTATCAGCCCTCTCACAGGGAGAGACACGATAATGAGAGATTCAGGAGGACAATATGGGACAAAGGAGGATTAACGGAGATCGAAGCTTGATATGAATTGCCGAGAATGTAAAGAAGTGTGCGTGAAACACAGCTGAGGCAGATACGGATGCCGTCTCCCTCCAGAAGGAGGCTATTTGAATTCAGCGACGGCGTTTTTTTCCGACTCGGACGCGTTTCGTCAAAGTTATTTGTTCGGTTTGACAAATAAACACGAATGAGCAGATGCGGGTCGCAGGGAGCGGGTGAAGTGGACTATCAGTGCTCTGTCAAACACGCATATTGTGCATAAATGCACTTTTGGGTGTTTGTTACCAAAATTTCCGGACTATAAGCCGCAACTTTTTTCCCACGCTTTGAACACTGCAGCTTAGACAATAATGCGACTAATTTATTTATTTATTTATTTTTTTGGGGGGGGGGGGGGACTAACCTGAAATTACCGTGAAATTCTGAGGCTGTTTGATTCCGAAAAGCGAGGATGAATGGCTGGATAGATGGACTTCTCCTTGTGTTATTTATCATTCACCTTTATAATCAGCTGTGTTACAGGAACTTGTCAAAAAAAGCATTTCCAGTGCGTATTTGTGGATGTTACGGATATGTGTTTAATTAAAAGTTAAAAAAAAAAAAAAAAAATCTGTTTAAATATCTCATGTTACAAGGTGGACACCTGCAGCTTATAGACAAGTGGGGCCTGTGCACGTACACGTATTTAATTCAGTTATTTTTTTCCCAGAGGGATTTATATTCGGATGCGCCGAATGGTCCGGAAATTCTGTTAATTTCAAAATGAATCGGCATATAACGACGCCAGATTTGCCAAAATCAAATATCGTTAAGACCTGTCGTAAACAAAAGGGAACAGAAGACCCGGCTCTGAATTTCGGAGTTTAAGCGTCTTATAATGATATCCCCTGTCACCCCTGCATCGCTCTCACATCTCACGGCGGGATAAGCGGGCGACCGCTGGGTTGTGATCAGGGCCGGTGTGTTAAGCCACTCCAGGCTCACGGTGTGCGACGGACCTACAACCGGCACGGCTGCGGGTGACGGCGCCGACGACGACGGGGAAGAACGAAAGCACAATTCCACGGTAAAGAGCGGGAGATAAAAGGTCAAACTGTCATGGAGGATGGCGGTGATTGACAGACGGGCTCCCCTTGACGCTCCTCACCTGTGCTCCGCCGCCGCCCGCAGGACCGCCTTCATCTCACATTTCCAGGCTTCTAATCAGCCGCGTGTCGCCGCCGCCCGCCCGCCCGCCCGCCCGCCCGTCCCCGGCGGTGCGGGGCGAGCTCATTATGTCTGCCACCAGGGGGCAGGTGTCATTCAGGATCATCGAGGGTGAGGGGGAAAAAAACGCTCACAAGACACGGCCGCTAAAACATGGTCTGTGCACATTATCTACGTCTTGGGAAATTTTTGGATTTGTAATTTAACATCAAAAGTCAAGTCAAAGTCAACTTTACTGTCACACGTATGGAGCATTGAAGTAGCGTTGCTCTTAGATCCAAAATGCAAAAGTACAAAAAAAATGATAAATAATTTGTCACAGAGAACGACGAGGAGGTAGAAATTGTAGGGTTTGATTTTTAAAGTGACAGGAGTGCTAAGGTGCAGTTGCAAAAAAAAATTGATATCTTTGGAATAATACCGCCAAAGATGTCAAAAAAGTGTATTTAAAAGCATATAGAATATGATAAGAACAAGCAAGAGGCTCCATTACATTATATTGTTTTTTTTTTAAATAAATCAAAAGAATACTGATTAACATAAAATGAATTGATTGCTGTTAAAATGTTTGACACTATATACACACGCACACATGCACCTATTTCTATACATGTATATACACACGCACACATACACACACACACACACACACACACACACACACACACCTGTATAAATACACAAACACGCACTCGCTCAAATAGACATATTTATCTATCTCTCAATATAAAGATGGAACAAGATAAACTAAGTGGTGTATGTTCAACTGATTTGCGCTTCAACTCCCGTATTTGCATTACCATGGGCTAAAATTCAAAGTTAAAACCAACTTTTTCACAACCATATCCTTTAGTGTCTTTTTTGATCTCTATCTGCTGAAAATCTTTGTTACGTGCTTCAAAAATGATTTCATATTTATTGTTTTTCTAAAAAAAAAAGGCGGTTGCTAACCGGTTTAATGAAAAAATGAATGGGATTCACATAGCTTTCTTTTTATATACAGTGATTTGTGTTTAAGTTTGTGATATTTTTAAGTTTGCTGCTTGTGCTGATCCCTGTTTTTACACTCCATGGATGTCATTATAAATATAAAAAAAAGTAATAAATTGTGTGAAATCATCTCCGAAGTGTTTTAAAGCAGATGCAAATGTGATTTGTGTGATCGCCGGTAGTTTTGACACAACTTCTATCCGTCATCTTTGATCCTCTCTTCTCTTTTGTGTCATAAGTTCTTTATTTATCACACATCCAGCCCCCGCTCTCTTACGGCGCTGCTCTTCCGGAAACGTTCGCTTCTAGCCGCCGCAGCTGTCCGTCCCTCAGTCCCGTCACGACGGAGAACGGGCACGACTGACCCATTTTTCCCCTCCATCCGGCGTCGTGTCGCGCGGCGCTGCTGACTCAAGACGCGCTCAAGATGTTGTGTGAACGCACAAATACGGACGCAAGGCCCCGTTCAGGCAGATGAATACATTTGGCAACACATGCGTACAAAAAAGGGACGCTCAAACGCTCCACATCTGCTCACTGATCTAAATTTAGTAATAGGATGGGAACGCACACGCGGGCTCGCGTAAAGAGGGTCACAAGAAGGAGAAGAAAAAAAAAAAAAAAAAAAAAAGGGACACGTAATGGTGCATAATTTCCTCTTATCTGGCGTTGGATGATGACGCGGATTACAGGACAACTTTATCCGTCATTATCGCCGTTGCTGTTTGGCAACACGCTCCGAAACCGCAAACGCTCGGTTTAGGCCGGGCCGTCGCCGTCGCGAGAGAAAATTAAAAGGGAGCTTCTGAATAACAAAAACAAACGGCGGCGCAAACATCCGTTTCTACTTTAAGACACGCGAGGCGGTAGGTCTGAGGGTCGCGCACTAATGGGGCAGTCACTGCTGGTTATGTCTGCAGCTCTTTCTGGGTCAGCATCAGGCAACACTCATCCAGCCCTGCATCCCTTAGCAGCTAACTCCAGGCCAGGCTGGAACACACACACACACACACACACACACACACACAGACGCACACACACAGATGCACAAATGCTTGCACATACTCAGATGTCATACCGATTTACAACCAGCAGGGGCAGATTGATATTAGAGGTATTTCTCATATGAACACATTTACACACACATGCACACACACATGCACACACACATGCACACACCATCATCTGTGTGTTTTTCCATGGACCCTTTGCTGCTCCTGTGCATTGAATTACTCCGTAAATGCACTCTTGTCACTGCGTCCATGACTCACAAGTGCATATGAGGGATGCACTCATGTATTGTGTGCAATGTGCAGTTGGGAGTGTGTTCTCTGCCCGGGAACATCAGCACACACACACACACACGCAGACACACATATGTGTTTTATAAGCATGATGAGAAAGATTAAGCTCAGTGAACCGTGGGGAAGACCTTTGTGGAGTTAGAAGGAGACTACCTCTGACGACAGCCTTTCAAATAAACAAACCAACACACCAACCAGGACGCAGGAAATGTGCTGATCTTAAAAAGGAGCCCGTATTTATTTGCGCGTGTGAACGGATAGGTTGATGAGGGCGCGGCGTTTTCTTAAAAACTGTCGTCACTGGAGCATTAAGTTAGGCCGGTGTGTAAGGCTGCCAGTTCAGAGGCTAAATCTGTCACACACACACACACACAAACACACACACACGCAGTAGCATCATCACACTGACAGGCAGACACACCTCCCGCCACGCTGTCAAAGGAGCCCTGTTTTAAATGTGCATCTTGCTAAGAAATTAGGACAAAGCTACTCTGAGCGGGACTTCTATTTTGATGGGGAACAGAAAACCCAACATGACACACACACACACACAAACACACACACTGCCCCCACGTCACTTCAACTCGAGCATCTTTTCCCGCAGACATGTCATCTCAGTCAATCAGTTGCATCTTTATGCAAAAGTGTGTGTCACAGTTTATGGAGGTCAAGTCTGGAACCGGTGCACTTTTTCCGCCGGCGACTTTTCCCACAGACGTTTCCCACCGTTGCATCCCAACACAGCGGCCTTAGTCGCGGGAACAACTCACACTTCCTCGTTCGGGAGATAAGTGCTACGCTATCTGCGGATTTCTTATCAACCTTAAATGAGTCACAGCCAGATTAGAGTAGGTTATGCGTTGAACCACACACCGGGACGTAACAACTAAATAAGAGTCGCCACAGACTCGGAATTGCAAAATGAGCAAACAGAGATCAAACTTGCTCCGCGGATGAAAACACCCGTCCAAAGACCGAAAGCTGACAGACATGAAATTGTGCTCGGTGCTGCTCGCGGATCCCGGGATTGGCTACGATTTTGCGGGGAGGGCGGAAGCGAAGGATACAAGGGAAGGATGAGGAGAAACAGAGGAAGGAGGGAGTGCAGGGTGTGTGCCACAGATGTGCCCCGACCACCCGGAGGGGGTGTGGCGTGCTGAGTGGACAGGAACATCCTGCACACACAAAGCCTGGACTCTTAAGTCACCTGATGGACCACCCAGGGAACTTCACCGTAACTTCAGACCCCCTTTTGGATGTGAGGAACGGCGTTGAGCATTTCCCACGTCTTAGCATGCGGCGGCAGAGGCCAGCGATGCTTCCGCGGGCGCAGTGGTAAAAAACTCTCTGGATGTATGTGGACACACCCCTACTGAGCTTTCTCACGCCGCGAGGTTACGTCAAGTTCAGTCGTACGGGATGTTCGCCCTCTCGGATGAGAGGAAGCGGAAAAAAAAAAAAAAAGATGTCTCGAACGTCAGCGGCGGTGACACGACGGGCTCGGACTCGTGACTCAAGGGAACGCGGATCATTAAACTGAGTGCGGGGGGGAGAAAAAAAAAAAAAAAAAGTAATATTTACAGCGTTGAAGAAGTCCATCTGTGGATCTCTGGAAAGCCCCGGCACCTTTAAAACCCTGCTACATCTCAAAAGAGGACGGCTGATTTGCAGAGACGTCGGTCGCGTACCTTCACGTGCTCTGAAACGAAGGGAAAATATCTGCCTGGTTCCTCGACTGCTTAATATCTTTAACTTGCCTTTCAACAATGTGCGGAATGATGAGAATTCAACACGTTCCCGTCCAGCTAAAGGAGGCGGAGGGTTGAGATCGGGCAGTACAAGCTTTGCCCGATGGAAAAAGTCGAAAGAAGAGACTGGTGACCAAGAATGTAAGAGGTCGTCACCGTGTGAATGGAAAAATTTGATGTTTATATGGATGTACTGTAGTTTTTCGGATTATAAGTCACAGTTTTTTTCATTGTTTGGCTGGGGGAGCAACTTAGGTGTGAAATTATTAACACATTACCGTAAAATATCAAATAATAACCCAGGCTATTAAGCTGATCTCAATAGGTCGGGCTATTATTTATCTCATTCACAAAACTTGGCATGTATTTGAATCTGGGGTGTTTGGGACAGGCGATGAATTACTTCCTTGCCAAAAAAAAAAAAATCTTGTCCAGCAATACTCATGAAATAGGCGTAACATTCTACGTCGTACTTTTATTTATTTATTGTTGTTATTTTACTCAAGTATGGCTTTGCATTGTTAAAACATCATGCGAAAGCACACGCGAGGGAATTTCATCTTTACACACCACAACACTGTCCTGGACGTCACTGGATGGATCGACAAAGCACGGCCTTCAGCGACGACCGAAACCATCCTGTCGGGATTCAGAGAGGCTGGAATAATTGGAACCGCAACTGACGATGACCCTGACGTAGGCGACGTACCGGTAGAAGAGGAAGCGGCGCATTGTCTACCTTCGGAGTTGGCGGAATTGTTCAGAAATGACACCGAAGAATAAGATTTCGTCGGATTTAGTGATTAGGAGTGACACTGATTGTTTGGTTGTAGCATGCTACAGTTATTTGAAAGGTTCTTATCATAATATGTTACATTAACATAGCCTACCAGGCACATTCTCTGTTTTTTATGCATCATATAATGTAGGCTATATTTATCCAGCCTGTTGTTACCTATTCTATTTTTATTTTAAATTGCCTTTCAAGATGTTTTTTTTTTTTTTTTGGTGTTGGATTTCATCCAAAGAATTTCCCCAAAAAATGTGACTTATACTCCAGTGCAACTTATATATGATTCTTTCGTTCTTTATCATGTATTTTTGGCTGGTGTCACTTATACTCCAGAGCGACTTAAAATCCGAAAAATACGGAAACTATTTATATAATCAGACACCGCAGCCATTCCGGTGGCTTCCGGAAAACGCTGATATGTACATTTGGTGATTCCAGACATTTGGTGATTCCACCCAATGACGGGTTTCAGCTTCAACAAGAGAAACCGTGATCCCGGTGACCTCCGTGACCTCTGTGACCTCCGTGACCTCCGTGACCTCCGTGCTTAGTTCACGGCTCACAATGCTGGTCATCATAGGCATGTTATCAGTTGGTTTTGGGTGGTGGTGTTGGTGGGGTCTGGACCAAATTCCATTGCCATTACTTTGACCTAGAAATAACAACACGGTGCTTAAGATTAAGGTAGTTTTGTCAGAGCTCTTTGAACATCTGCGGCAAATGTGTGCCGGACCGGCGCGCCGATATGGAGGTTTCCCTCGAAAAGTAAGACATCTGCGGGAGTAAACCTTGGAGGAGAAATATGTGAAGTGTTTTTTAAACGTAACCGTGACGAAACATTTCCTCCCACGTGAAAAAAAAAAAAAGAACACGGCGAACCAAGAAAAGCGGCCTGCTGAATATACGCCCAAAGAAGACCTTGGATCAATACACCATCAGTGAGCTGATCAAGCCGGCGATGAGTCCAATCACGTTCCCGTTGAGCCGAGCCGCTGGAATCTCCGCCGGCTTCGGCCAAATCCGCAGGAGCGGTCATCTTTGGCGAATTGATTTCAGCTCCGGAGCAATAAACAGCGACAGAATGCAGGGCGACAACTAAAACCTTCACTGCAAAACTCAAAAGCAGAGTCCAGGCCTTTTTAGGGAAAAGAGGTGATTAAGGTCCAATTACAAATCCCCCCCCTCCCGTTGTAATACAATCTGACTTAGGTAACCCAAGAAAAATGCTAGATGGCTCCGGACGGCGTGACGTGCCAGGGCAGCAGGTTCCAGGCCAAGCCCGGAAATGTCACGGAAGAAAACTGGTGGAAATCGACTTTTTGATTCGGAAGCGTTGACGTTAGCGCTCTCGGTGAGTCCAGGGAGCCAAACGCTAACGCTCGATGCTCAGGAGCGTGTTTTTTGTTTGTTTGTGTTTTTTTAAGTGTCTGTCTGGGGCAGATGGAGAGGTGTAACTAAAGAAATACCCCACCGGCTAATAAAAGCTAAAAAGACATCAAGACTCCTTGTAAAAAAAAAACAAAAAAACAACAGACGTCAGACACTGACATGTGGCCTCGCAGCTGCCACGACATTCACGCGACTCCGGAGGATAATGATGAACAACAGAACGACAATTTTCCCAAATATTACATAATCTGATACTAATGCGAGAGGAAAACGCATTTTGAGGAGCCGGGGAAAGAAACGTAGGCGGGCTTATTGCGTTGCATCAGTCTTGCAGGCTTCTGAAGCTCAAGTAACAAAGAAAAGACGACAACAGATCATTTTGGAACTACGTTCCGCTTCTTCGCGCGACACATTTTTGTCTTACTTGCGCATTAATAATTCTTTTTTTTTTTGTAGATTGTTTCGAGTCATAATGTGACAGCCGTCTTGAAAACGCAGTAAAAAAAAAAAAAAAAAAAAGAAAAAAAAGGAGTCTTGATGGCGACAGCACATAATGAGCATCTGTAAGCGAACGCTTGTTGACGAAATTAATAGTCTGGCAATACAGTGATCCCTCGCTATAACGCGGTTTACTCTTCACGGTTTTGCTACTTCACGGATTTGCATGGTGCATTGTGTTCTGCATTCTGATTGGCTAAAAAGTCACTCCGCTTCTTCTCTACCTGTGCGTCAATGACGTTGCAGTTTAATATGTACACGTACGTAAAACAGCTTGCCAAATTTACATTACGTACGTGCAAATTCTCTTGCAATTTCGAGTTTCTCTAAAACCCATAATGTTGACAAAACGCTCTGGATCGACAAAAGCACCTGGCAGGGCCCAAAAGGCCACGGAAGATGCTATCTATCGCAGATAAAGTTAAACTTCTGGACATGCTAAGGGAAGGTAAAAGCTATGCGGCTGTAGGTCGGCATTACGGAACTAATTAATCTTCCGTTCGTTCTATAAAGAAGGAAGAAAAAAACATAAGGACGACAGCAGCAACACATTTCGCAGCAGCAATAAGGTTGCGGTGGGCGGTGCTAATCTCCGCAATTTGAATCCTTCTGTTCACATTGATGATTAAAATTATTATTTGACAAGACAGTACAGAAGTTATTTGTTGAAAAAAACATTTCTAAAGCACAGTACTTTTATTTGAGAAACAAATGATAGAGCCTTTAAAATGGTTTGTTATTTCTTTTCAATGTATAATAGAGTATTTCATTGTATAATAATTATATTTAAAAAAAAAATAAAGGTTTCTACTTCACGGATTTTGCCTATCACGGGGTCCATCATTATTTCAAAAGGTGAAGGGAACCTGCAGCTGCGGCGTCAAACCCGAACGACAACGCCGAAATGTTATTTAAAGATACGGCGCGTCACGCCCGTATAAAATAAAAGAAATAACTGGGATCTCGGTGCGAAAATCAATTCCGAGTCGCGTCGCTTTCGAACCGGCTCGCTCCGCCCGCACGAAAAAAGGCAGCATGTGATATCACTGCGCGAGTCGGATTTTTTTTTGTTTTCAGCACGCCGCTGTGATCGCTGGCGTTTTTTTTTTTTTCCGCCGGTCGGCGAATACGTGTAGCGTGGCGTCACGCCTCATCGCAGAAGAAATGAACGGGAGAAACACCATATTAAGTAACAGGTGGGGGGGAGAAAAGAATGTCCGACGCTGTTCGCGAGACCGACGACGGAGACGGTTTTGGATGACACAAAGAAAAAAAAAAAACACTCGGACGAGGAACGAAGAGGAGAAAGAATGCGGGGAGGATATGAGTCAGAAAGGAGGGGAAGAGACGGTGAATGTCAGGAAGGAGGAGGGGAGGCGAGGAGAGGAGAGGGAAGTTTCATCTGTTTGCCAAAGTCTCGTGGTTCTCGTTTACCAGTCTCCGTTTTCAGCCGCTGCCTTTAATGGACAGATCAGAGATAAGCGAGCAGGAGTGGAAAACGTCTGCAGAGAAAGAGAAAAAAAGAGAGAGAGAGAGAGAGAGAGAAACACCGGGCGATCCAGATGTGACCTTTGCTTCGGGAGAGAGGAAAGGAAAGGCAGAAACACCCAGAAGGAGACACGAGAAGGAAAAACACAGAGCGCATAACAAAGAGATGTCACGATAAGAGAAAGGGCCTGGTCGGACTCGCTACCTTCTGAGAAACACCCATGTAGATGGAGGTGGATTGACGTTTCCCACGAGGTTTCTTTCCAGTGTATACAGCAAAAAAATATCATTTTTATATCCTTTTATCAACCGGGTATTTCTGTAATGCAAATTGACCGAAATCAGAGGCGTCTCTTTCGAACCAGCTGAGGCGATGGAGTGCGGACGGCCCGAAAATCCACTCAGAAACAACAAAGTTTGTTTGTTTGTCTATGAAAAAGTCTATGAAAGAAACACTGTGTTCAGGAAAACTGACGGTTTCACATTTAAATGCGGTCCGTGGGAAAATATCCATATGATGGGATAAGATTTTATGATTCTCCCTCACTTTTTTAAGGACGGTTAATTTTTTTGTCAAATTAACCTGTTGCATGTTTTTGGACTGGAAACCCGGAGGAAACCCAAGTGAACAGATTATGCTGGTGGGTCGAACCGACATATCTTTCAAAACCTGAATAGCAAAATTGGCATTTTCAAAATTGTGATCATTGTAACAAATACAATCGTTTTTTATTAATAACTACATACAGCTTTAGTTTTATTCCGGCATCACTGACGGAGAAGTGCGCTTCTATTTGTCTTAAGTCTACTGTTCAAAAAAATAAAGGGAACACTTAAACAACACGATGTAACTCGGAGTCAATCACACATTTGTGAAAGCTTAGGAAGCAAAACGGATAAATTTTGACTTGTTTTAAAGACATTATATCAACGTTGGATCAGCCTGTGGTGTGTTTTTCCATTTTAATTTCGAGTGTGACTCCAAATCCAAACCTCCATGGGTTCATACATTTGATTTCCATTGATTATTTTTGTGTGACTTTGTCGTTCCCACATTCCACTTTGTCATGAAGACAGTATTTAATACGAATATTTCATTCATTCAGATCTAGGTTGTATTACTTTGGCGTTCCCTTTATTTTTTGGAGCAGTGTGCATCGAATCACAAGTAGGAATACCTCACTGAAATTTTTTTTTATTCCAATTAAATCATTAGAATTCCAATCCTCTGCACTTCTGCTTCTCTTCAAACACTCCCGCAATGTCAAATCGAACAAATTCTCACATTAAGCTGCGAAAAAATGATTGTTCGATAATCCAATTTAATGAAAGCACAAACTTGGTTTTGCTAAAAGCAACAATTGGTCCAGATGAATGGAGAAAACACACAGCGGGCCGGTGCATCAACTGACAGCCAGTAAGTCTTGAAAAAAAAACACACGGGACATCAAATTTAATACTCCATGGAATTTGCAGTAATCGAAAGTATCAACAATACTATAATAGCTGTTTCACGCGCTCACCTCCTCACCGTCAGGTCAACTCAAATGAAAAGTACAATACGGTGAACCTTGCGGACGTTGTATAGTAGTGTTTATATCAGCGGTCTCAGGTTTTAAAAAACGGGCAAGAAAATAATGAAAAAGTAATTTTGCAATGTATTTTTTGCTTCAAAATTTGAAAACAAAATGATTTTTTGATGAAAAAACATCTAGTGATATTGTTAAAATTATCTTATCTTTTTTCTATTTCTATAAAAAACACAATAACATAGCTAAAAAAAAGAAAAGGACAAAATTAAAAAGATTGATTTAATAACCAGAATAGCCTGCATTAGCCTTGTATGCTACATGCTACCAATCAATTTTCTTATAAATTCTAGTGGCAAATTTTCTCACAGTGACGAGATTTTCTCTTTTGACTCAACAATATTTTTCATGTGTAATTTCATCAATTCCTTTTTTAAAATATTATTTTAAATTATTAATTCGTCATGTATCTTTTTTAGAGGACAGTTCATTACATATAAAGCTTTTTTATAATTTACCCATTTACCTCCTTTACACTAAAACAAAGGGAAAAATTTGAAGTGATTCGGACTGATTTTACTGGTCCGACCCCCTTGACCTCAAATTAGGCCTTATGTGGCCCCCGGACCAAAAATGAGTTTGTATCGACTCGATTCTCAAGAAAAAGCGAAACTAAATGACTCTGTATGACAGCAGTTCCATGACAAACTTTTTTTCCGCCGCCCGCCAGAGGAAATCAGTCTCCTCGGTGGCTACAAAGGTCTTTTATGCCTCTCAGTTACGAAGGACCGCAAGATATGCAATGGATGGATTTCCTAACTACGCAGGATGCAGCCTCCATTACCGCTCACCCGCACTGAGGTTAATAGCGGCACGTCACAGGGAAGAGACGCGAGGGGAAATCACGCCTGATGACATAAACGGAGGAAAAATAAACACCCAAGTAGCAGATAAACCAAATTATTTGGGTTCGACTCCCCGGGGTCGGAAAAAAAGGTGTGGATGCGCGAGTGTGTGTTTGTGCGTGTGACACCGCTCTCTTGTGCATACGTGCATGATAAAGTGTGCATTCCAGACGGCTGAGAAGGGATGAACTCTGGGGCCAGCTGACGCAGATAGACGAAGACGGAGCGGCTAAGAGTCGTGCGCGGTTCAGGCCACTTTAGAACAATTAGTCAACGGCACCCCTGACCCCGCCGCTCGCCGCTCGCCGCTCGCCGCTCGCCGCTCGCCGCATTGAAATTTCCTTCCCTTCGCCCCCCCGCAGCCACGTCTGTACACAAGGCCGCTGAACTAGAAACCGCTTTCCGAAAAAGAAACCGACCGGCTGAGCGTCCGGCTTGACCCGTGCTATTCCAAGACGACGGGCAAGAGAGACGTCCGTTGTTCTGTCCTTGTTCTCGCGCATCTGTGAGCGCTTCCTTTCAAATAGGCGTGAATGCGGAGGAGTGGCGTGGTGGGAGGCGGCGGACGAGCAAATGTTAAGGGGATCAGGATGCAGAACAATGTTCAGGCCGTTATTTGTTCTGTTCAATTCCTTCAGAAATTTCCTCAGGATGTGTGTGTATAAATATACATAGATACATACACACACACACACACACATTAATACAGGTATAAACAGGTAAATAACACACTTATATACATACATATGAGCACACACACACACACACACACACACATATATATAAATATACACATATACATATGCATACATACACGTATATATATAGATATATTTCCATACATACAGACATATGACACACAGATAGATAGATAGATAGATAGATAGATAGATAGATAGATAGATAGATAGATAGATAGATAGATAGATATACATACATGCAGACACACACACACACACATATATATATATATATACACACACACACACGCACATATACATAATACATACATACACACAAATATATACATATATACAAATATACACATATACATATGCACACATACATACATTTATAGATGTGTGTGTATATATATATGTATATATACATATACACACGCACATATACATAATACATAAATAAATACACACAAATATGCACACACACACACACACACACACACAGAGGTATATATTGAAAAGAGTATCTGATCAAGGTGAGTAATTTAATTAAATTGTGCAAGTAGTTGTTTTGCAAAGTGTCAGGAAATGTTGGATTTGGATCATTATATCAATAAATATATTCAAAGAGTGCAGTACAGTAGAGAACGGTCATGAGGGGAAGGCAAATGAACAAAGAGACATATTTAATGAATTTATTCCGCGTATTCTGAAGCGAAAGACTCGAAAGGGAGATAAGCTTCCAATTCACCTGCTGCATGTTTTTGGACAGGTTATTATTAAAAGTAACAGATAAGCTCAGGAGGCATATCATTTTAGTGCAACGTGAACTGCAACCACTCCGAGGTTAAAGTCATTTAACACTGTCGTAATAAATTATCTGTTGGATCGTAAGCGACTCCGGGCAGATCTGCTTATGAGGAACAAGCAGATGTTCAGGACATACGAAAAACTCATTTCATAAAAACCGGGGGGAATATGTGTATGTTAATCAAATTACTGGAAAAATTCATTTCTGACTATCACTACACGATCAAACTACAGCGTATAGAAAAACGCTGCTATAGTTAGACGACGAGGGATCGGATTTGGCTGAAAAATTAAACACAACATGCCTCCTCGAACCCCTACTGGATGGTTACTGTCCAAAAAAATCTAAGGGTTTCATTGATGGGAGACTGCTGGCATTTTAGCTTTCAAACTCGGAACTTTTCGGTGAAAATAACGTCGGGCGAATTGCCACGACAGGTCGCCCATTTTCTACTTGAGACGGCGAACGGTACGGCGCGGATAAACTCAGACTCATTGAAAGTCCATTGGCTCGGGAGCGGTGTTTGTAAAGTCATAAATGAGCTCTTGAGCAAGCAGCCGCTACAAGAGGAGGTGCTTAACGGCCAACGGCGACAGCTGCTCGGCAACGCAACGATAGACCGATAGCTGAATCAACAAGTCGTTGGGGTGAGGAGGTCCGGCGGAGTGATTTGTCAAAAACCGTGAAGCGAAACCTCCACCCTTCTGCAAAGCGATGAGAGCGGATGATGGAGGGAGTGATGGGACAAGGGTGGCAAAGGTCAGAGGGCAAAGATTGCAAGGCCGCAGCACGGAGCTTCTTCAAGCAGATGTTTTTTTTTTTTTTGGCAGCGGAGCAAGGAAAACTTCCACCGCGTTACTCCACGGGAACGTTAATAAGTGACGGGCGGAACGTGGAAGTGGACGGACCGGAGGCGGGAGGAACCGTGGAACGTTCTGCTCGCGGAACCGGGATTCTACTTGAAAATATGAATCAAGATACTTTGTCAAACCACTGGAGGGTAAAAAGGCAAGGAAAAACTTATGGCTCCCGGATGACCGGAGACCGTTTTCAGTGCATTTTGAATTAATTTGGATGCCGATCTCAGTTTTGGGCAACTTTGATTGCTTACCATGATGACTTTAGAAGCGTAAGGAAGGCGCTGCCGTTCATGAGGTTCCTCACGTCTCCAAATAAGTGTTCAACGTCTCTTGGACAACAGGGAGTCTCTGTCCCGCTCTGTCCCGGGGAAATAAAACGCAACGCTATAATCACTTCCAGCCAATTCTCCGGAAGAGTTTGAAGCTGAAAGTTAAATTGAAAATGGAGTGGGATTAATCGCTCCCGACCCCCTCTTCCTCCTCCTCCTTTTGCCGTATTTTGCACGAGTCCTTCACGTGCCGGCGTTTTTTTTTTTTTTTTTTAAGCGCGCAACTGCTTTTAATAAATGATCGGGCAAAAAGCAATCCCGTGTAATGTATACAACGGAAGATTGAAGCATGTGGTCATAATTTGCACAAGTACCGTACAGGAGCATAACAATGCATACCAGCGGGGCTACGTGAACTTCCCTTGCTTTCTCTACCGCCCTTCTGACGAGCCTCTAGTTTTATAGAAAATAAAAAAAGCCAAAAGTGAGTTTATGCCATTTTGAGACAGGCGTTGATAAAACGAACAACACCCTTTGCTTTGACATTATCGTATCGGACTTCCAACACCTCCCTGAAATGTACGGCAGCATCAAGAGTAAAGATATTTGGGAGTCTTGTTTCATATTTCTGGGGTGCAGACTGGGGATATTTTAATTTGGAGTAGCTGTAAGCCGCCATTTGACAACTGATTTTTTTTTTTTTTTTGCTGAGTGAGCCAGTGGTGCAGCGTCTAGCACTTTCCCCTCACAGCAAGAAGGTCCTGGATTGCGACAGGAAGTGGAGTCTCCATGTTTGTGGAGGTTCTCGGTCATCCAGGTCCTGGTGATTTCTTGTCTTGGCAACTGGACTTGAATTTCTTCATTTAAAGACGTTTCACCCTCTATTCAAGAGCCAATTCAAATGACCAGGAACTAGCTAGCTGTGCAAAAGTCATTAGCATAACAATGACTTTCACCTAGTTCCTAGTTTCTGCCGATCAACTCTTCCATTTACACAACAAGCTACCATAACCTAGACCCGCCCAAAACCCTGGCAGTTTTATTTGGAAACTCCCCATAAGGTCTTTAGATCCAAAGAAGCCTCTGGGATGAGGGGTGAAATATCTTCAAGTGAAGAAATGCAAGTCCAGTTGCCAAAAAAAGATTTCGACACGGAATCTCCATGTTCTCCCCTTGTCGGCATGGCTTTCTTGCGGGTTTCTTCAGTTTCCTCCCAAACTCCAAAAATGTGAAGGAGGTACACTGGAGACCCTAAATGTCTGAATGAGGGTGAATTGTCTGCTGTCTATATGAGGTGCGAACACTCCCATATAATTCAGAGTGAATAATCTATAATCAAGAGAGTACGGTCGTATGTCTCGATATGTAGCCCCGCGATCGACTGGCGACCAATCCAGTCCAGGCTGTCGCCCGATGACAGGTTGGCCCTGAATTCAGGACGAGAAGTTTAGATAATGAATAAATGACTGAATGAATGAATGGCTAAGGGATTTGTCACAACTTTTACTACATATAGCTTTTAAGGGGCTGTAGGGGCCATGTGGCTCAGCAAGACACTGAACCCCTCACTGCTCCCCTGGCGCTGCTCCTTAGCTAGCTTCTGCTCATGGTTCATCCATGATGAGTTAAACGCAGTCAAATTTCGCTGATGTTGTGCTCTATGTATAACTGAAAGTGACAATAAATGGTATTTCTTCTTGTCTTCTCTTTGAGCCTTTGCTTTTTCCTCGTCCTTTAAACAACAGCTAAATCTGGCATCCGCCCAGCATGCAGGACAAGGGGTTTAGATAATGAATGAATGATTCCTTGCAACTTTTTCCACACAAAGCTTTTAAAACTCTCCTCCGTTGTCCTTACAGTGACAGCTACAGCTGTAAGTGGGACCGTAACATCAGAGATCCAGCCCTCTCAGCCAACGGGACGCTGGAAAAAAATAAGGCACCGTCTTCGGCTGTCAGCCCTGCGCAAGACGAGTAGATCTGCGCTAATAATTTACTGCAGCTCCGGGGGGCCGCGCTGACGTAGAAAGATCGAGAGTAAAGAAATTCAGATGGACGAAAAACAAAGACGCTGCTGCGAGAAAATCAATGACTAATGGAGATGTATGGGGTGAGGCCGTGGAGGGGAAAGAGAGGAAAAAAAAAATCCAGATTCAGGTTGGCAGAGCTCAAAGGTGAGGTGACTTTGGGAGGATGAAGAACAGATAAACCAGGGGCTGGAAAAGGAGATCCAACGCTGACTCTGCAATAATGTGAGTCAGCCATCCTAGACCATTCCTCTATTATTTATTTGAACAAATAACAGTTTGTGAACATTACTTTTTCTTTTAAATCCCTTGAATTTGAGAAGAGATGAGTGGCATGTGTTAATGCCCTATTTGATTACTTAAGAGCGCCTGAAAATGACTATAAAATAAAAAAAATAAAAAATAAATGAATGAAATTACAAAATAGATACATCAATTAAAAATTAATAAATACATAAACAAATAAAACTGATACTGCATATACACATACATACGTTATATTTACATATACATACATACACACACACATATACATACATAAAATGTTATGCATATATATATATGTGTGTATAACATTATACATATATATACATGTATAACATTTTATATATATATATATATACACAGTATATGTATGTATATATGTATTATATATATATATATATATGTATATATATATTCATTCTTCTTCACAGGCCAAGATTAAAATGATATAAAAATATGTATGTTTGTTTTTTCTTCCTGTTTGCTGATATACTGGAGTGAATGTGTGTTTAACGAGTGAATTGGGAATCACTTCCTGCTTCGACTATTGCACTTTTTAATTTATTCTTTAATCAAAGTGAAATACACAGTGGGCATATCTGGAGCGAAGTCAGAGCGAGTGAAAAAAATAAGCTAAAGATAAATGATAAATGTTGTAAAATCAATAATATAGTATGAAACATTTGTGTCTGGGATCTGACTCTCGTCTTCTCGCTGTGAAGAGATTTAATTATGGATCATGGACGAGCCCGGATTTGTAAAGCTGCATTATTTAATCACATCTGCGGCGTTATTTGTGTTAAAACAAACTATAACTTGAGTTGCTGAATAAGGTCCACCGAGGGAATAAGTTTTCAACCGAATACGGCAAAGATATCGACAGCGCCGAACGCATGGCTAGAAGCCATAACGACTGGCTTCTAGTGTTACCGTAAACACACCTCCGGGCATCCAGGAGGCTCTGGAGCCATAAACACAAAGCTGCTTGAGAGCCGGGCCGGCCAAATCACTGTGAGAACAAACAAATAAAAAATAAATGAATAAACTCCCCTGGAAGATTTACAAGGCCTGGCGGTGAATTCAGTTAGCTTAATGTCAGGAGGGGTCGGGGGGAACGGTAAACAGGTTCGCAGATAAATTTGTGATCCATAAAGTTGGGAGATCAATAAAGCGAATGCTAACTCAGGTGGTGCTCCAACAACATTTGTCACTCTGCTGACTCGGTCCGGGTTTTTTTTTTTTCCTCTGTTTCAAAGCAGAATTAAACAACAATACTGGGATAAAAACGCCGATCCAGTGCTCGAAGCAATTATCGGATGACTTTATCATTGCGAAGACCCAACTATGTTGGTGCGACAAATAGTTTGCAGAAGGGAAGTGTGTATTAAAAACAGGCGTGTATAATCTTGCCAACTACCGACGCAACTCTATTCAGGACGCAACTTCGTCTGCAGGTAGAACCCGAAATCCCAAATTAATGTGTTACTTTTTGAAGTGAAAGGTACTTTATTGCATTTTCTGAAACTCTGCTACAGCCGGGGAGTAGCCTTTGAGAGAACCAAAAAAAAAAAAAAAAAAAAGGAATGAAAACAAAAGCGGGCTTTCATAATTCAAAAAGTTTCTTTTTATACTAAAATTTTAATCGTCTATTTCTTTTTCGAAAACCCTGATACTCGCAACATAAAAAATATAAAATAATGAAATAATTTGAAGTCTGGGGGAACGTGGGAGGGCTTTAAAAATATATGGGATAAAACAGACGTGATGAAAGATTCAATGGGTTTTTTTTTCTTTTTTTGTTAATTATAAGAAAGCAGCTCCAAAAAAAAAAAATAAAAAAAATATCGGTGCCATTCTGGTGCATGAAAACCTTGTCGGTGCAATTGAATTAAAGGTAATGGGTGTTTACTTGTTTCCGGCCTGACACCTCCTCCAAGGGTAGCACCCATCCCCTTTCCTGCTCAGCTCTACAAAGTTAACATTCCTTCTCCTTCCCATGTCCTTTCACACCCCCGGCTAGACTCTAACCAAATCAGGGACAGTCGAGCGTTTGTCTGCAAACCTGTGACACGGCAGGATCATTTGGACGGAAAAGGCGGGGGAGGCAAATCAGAGGCCGGACCGACCCGATTACACTCCGGTGTGCATCGGACAGGAGCTGAGGTATAGTAATGAACGGCACGTGTTGATGACTCATGTAGCCACTTATGAGCGCCTGGAAATGACTGTAAATTTAAAACAAAAATAAATAAATAAAAGAAATGATACAATAAATGCATGAATTAAAAAAAAAAAAGGAAATTAATTGTAAATAAAAAATATGTAACTTAATGAAAAATAGAGAAAGAAATCAAATATAAAACAAAATAAGTCAATTAGAAATATCTTAAAAATAAAAAAATGATAAAACAAATACATGAATTAAAAAGAAAGAAAAAAAATGTAATAAAAAGATAATTAATTCTAAACAACAATACATACATGAATGAAAAATAAAAGAAATCAAACAAAATAAGTCAATCAAAAATATGTTAAAAATTAAAAAAAATGACAAATACATGAATTTAACAAGGAAACAAAATAAAAAAATAAACCGATTGATTCGAAACAAAATACACACATAAATGAAAAAAAGAAAGTAATCAAATACAAAACAAAATAGGTCAATTAAAAATGTATAAATAAATGATTTTAGATGTAACAGGACAGAAGACTAGAACACATTGCTGCTATGGATGTATATCCGGTGTTAATTCTCCTAATGCATAAATGCATTAAGAGAATTGAAAAGCCCCAATCGATTCTTCGTCAATACTAGTTATTCTATTTAAAGGCCGCCACAGGATTTGTCCGTCGCCAGCGGGCGCGCACCGCTGCTACTCTCGCAAACATACAAACATAAGCAGAAAAAGAAGACCCCTCTGTGTACGCGTCCTCGTGAACTCGCTGCTGACCGCATACTTCTCCACGCCAGCTGCTGACAGGCTCATTGGCCCTGCCTCGAAACCCTCGCATTCCGCAAATGAGCGCAGGACTCTTCTCCGGGGCTGAACTGCCTTTACCCGGCAGACAATTGGACCCCATGCCCTTCTAATGAGACTCTTTAATTAGTCATTAAACCCGGGGACCGGCCCCTGCCGTTCGGCCCCTCCTCTCGCTGATCAATAGCCATGACATTTCTGTTCTTCGCTCCTCTAATTACATTTTAGGGAAGCTGACAGGCAGAGCTGTCATTCTGTTATTGTTCTATATTAGCTGCAACACAGATATCATGTGTGGTTAGTAGTGACCGCTTATCCCGCAGGTCACCGGCGACCGTTCTTGGGTTCACCGGTCGATCACGAGTCCACATGAAGAGACATACGACCGTTCCTGCTCTCATTAACACGCAATTTCTGGTTTCTAGTGAACCTCCTGCATGTTTTTGGATCGTGGAATGAACCTGGAGGAACTCCACGCGGACACGGGGGATGGAATCCCAACGGGAGCCTCCTTGCCGAGAGGCGTGTCACCCTTTAGTGCACGTTCTGTTTAGACACACAAAAACAGTGACAAACTACCATCCTGGACCGTTGTGTTAGTGCCATTTTCCATTTTTTGTAATTTTGTCTCAGATTTGGATATAATATTATTGCATTATATTTGGTGATTGTTGATTATAGCATAATTATTTATAATTACTTTATTGTATTTAATTTTACTTTTTTGTTGAGTACATGCTTATTCATGGCATATGTATTTATGTTAACCAAATAAGGTTTGGAGCGGGCGCTGAGCTATGACGTGATCAGTTCAAATGTGTAAAAAGGTAAAACTGTTGGATACCGGGTGATTCAGTAAAGGACGGAGCGAACACACTGTTTTCTACCGTCGTCAACAGTAAACACGCGTAGAGACTCGTTCTTTCCGTCTTAGAGTGGTTAAATGAGTGAATACTTTGGCAAATACTTAGAGGGAACTTTAGCCACTACACGTTGGTCTATTACACGGGTGTCAAACTCATTTTCGCCGACGACCACATCAGCATAACGGTTGCCCTCGAAGGGCCACATGTAACAGTAACAGTATAAATGTAACTCAATGTAACCAAATGTAATGTGAAATAAATGTAACTACTCTTTAATGTTAAATAGTACCAATTCAAATCCAAAATGTTAGTTATGCATTTGTGTAGATGTGAAATAAAAATGTTTCCTAGTTGCTCCGTTACAAAGCTAGCTTTCACTGCTGCAGTGTTTTCGAATGCGGCTTTCGTGAACACGTCATAGTTCGGCTTTTAATTCTTGGACAATTTGTTGTTTTTCGGAAGGCTAACTTTAGCATACTTAGCTCTGGATTTTTCTCTTTGACAACAGACACTGCCTCATAATACAAAAGACATAGCGCTTTTTGTCCTTGAAGCACAAACATGTATTTGCCTTCCTATCCCTCTTAAAACAGCCTTCCATCTGCATCAACTTTTCTCTTCCTGGACGTTAAGAGATCACTTTTATTTCTCAATTCCACTTGTTAAAAACAGCATTGCCGTGGATACGCTACGATCTAATAGCGTGAATGTTTGATTTATTTTAAAACAATCAGACCTTTTAAGACGTTCTTGCGGGCCACATAAAATGACATGGAAGGCCACATTTGGCCCGCGAGCCTCGAGTATGTCACATGTGCTCTATTTTAATCAAATAAAAGTTTGTGAACAGGTTTTAAATCCCTTAAATTTGAGGAGAAATGAACAGCATGCGTTAATGACTTATGTGATTACTTAAGAGCCTCTGAAAATGACTGTAAGATAATCAAGTAATCAGTAAAAATGAAAAACTATTAATAAGTATATAAATAAAAAAAAAATAAAAAATGAAAAAAATAAATAGATTGAGTAATTATAAATAAAAATACATGAATCAATAAAAAAAATAAAAAAATGCTTTAAATTCAGAACACCTTAAAACCCCTTAACTGAAACCTCATCCATCTCAGTTCACTGATTGTTTTTTCAATTTTTATTTTTTTAATTTATTTACCTTTCTGATACCAGTGGTGATGTATTGCCGTCCCTGTAATCACCGACTCATAAAGGCATCATTTCAGCCAGAGGTCTTGACTGCGTCGCATTGGATTTCGTTATATTGATCGGTTTCTGTCACGTGGTCACCGAGTGTACGGGTGTGTGCGCGGCCGGCGGACACAAAACGGGGACGCCGATGTCGGTAAGCCGCTCCGAAGCACTCGGCCTGCAGTCGGCCGGTGCGCGAGCGCTCGCTATTGATTTGCATGTGTTTGTGACGCAACATTGCTTCCTGTAGATCTGCCCTCTGCTATTCGTGCATGCCGAGCACGAAGCGCAACCCTTCCCCCTCCCGATGTGATCAACTAAACACACAGACCAGATCGGTAACACCACACCATCGCACGAGCCCCGCCTTTCTCACGGTGTATCAGGGATAGTCCGAGTCCGAGCGACTCCTTGGCCTCGTGGCTCGAGAAAACAAGACGACAACCGGGCCGTGTCGTCCCCCACCGGGTCAAATCCCCGCTGAACAAACCCAAACTCCCATTTTCCGACTTCGACGTCGACTCAATGCCGAAGCTGACTCTACCGTCAGCTTGTTCCCGCCGACGGGCCGTACCGTGACCCAATCAGCATCGGTAATCACCGCATCCATCTTTGCATTACATCACTTCTCCGCTGAACCCCTGAGGTAACCGTGTCTCCGAAGAACAATTTTTGAGCGGGATCTCCGCTATGGGATCAACGACTGTATTGTCTTGCAACGGGAGACAAACCTCAAGCATTTCGAAACACGGTGGGGGTAACCTACGCCCGACCTTAGCCCGGGAGCAGACGCAAGCGTTTCAGCTAAAGCGCAGCTGGAATAATGAGCCGTGCACTGCCAATGACACAGTTGTCAAAAAGAATGTATGGATGCAAAGTTGAAATGAAGAAGAGTTCAATAAGTGGCCATCAAAAGTATGCGGCCGGGCTTAAGTGCTTACAGGCTTTTTCATCGTGTTTCGGACTGGAGGATCCTTTTCAAATCTGAAATGACGGGTACATTACACCGACACGCATACCGACTCTTCCCCGTCAGACCTCACATTCGTTTTTCCGTCCCGGTCTCTCTGTGCACCGTTCCAGCGATTGTGGGAACGCCGCTGCAGCATATGGCCGCACGCCGCCGCTCGCAGCACCCACCCAAACAAAGCAGCTGGTCCAACACTGCAAGGCGTCTGTTCCAACTTTCATCTGTCGACATGCGGCGTTTTTACATCGAATTGTGAAAATGCCCCCGGAAAATTGAGCTCGCTGACGATAAAAAGACAATTAGTGAAAAGATCGGTTGGCTAGCGCTTAATTTTGGATCGGAGTTGTTGCTCTGCGCTCCAAGTCTGGATTTTATCGGTGAATTTGTTTGATTGCCTCGTGGTGGTGGTGGTGGTGGTGGTGAGGGGTTCCTCGCTTTTTCCAATTCCAGATCAAACCCGAAAACTATGTCGTCTCCCTCCAAAAATACAACACGGAGTGCCACAACATCTGCAGGAGCAAATTTCATAAAGCCACAATGCATATGTCGCGGATTAGATGTATGAATTGGGTGTATAATTTTACACATAACAGCTGCGTCTCGGTCGGCAGATCGGGCCGTCCTTCAAATCGGGAAAGGTCGGCGGTTCGATTCCCCGGCTCCTCCTGCCCGAAAAAGAACCCCGAGTGACGCCCGATGGCCCGGTCGCCATTGAAAGCGCCATATAAGCGAAGGCCGTTACAAAACTTTGGGCTCCTCAATTTAAATGCCTGGGTTTTAGCGGAGCAGAGACGACATACAGAAAATGTTACACTTCTTTTATATCCTTGTGTGTGTCCTTTATTTATTGAACAGACCGAACAAAGCGGGCGCATGAATAAATAAGTCATCGTAAATATAAATTTATCGTCTATCAAAACACATTAGGAAGCACTTTGCTGCTTCTGCTAAATGAGAGCTGGATATCTGGAGTAGAGGTTTCGCTGCCTTGCAAATAAATAAATGAACGAATGCAGAAAAGACAAGAGAAAAAAAAAAAAATTCAGCGCGGCGCCGAATTAAAAACAACAAACACCTTAAGCGAGCGAACGCCAATCAATTGTACCGTTAGAAAAACACATGAATGCCACAACTCCTCTTTAAGTATATTACAACAACGTTCTGATTTGCGGATCATCGCTGCGGCGCGTGAAAAACGCCGTCGACGAATACGAGACGGGAAAAACCGCTCTCGGCCGAGCCGCGCCTGACCCTGCATCACAGCGAGAAAAAAAAAAAAAAAAAGCAAACTGCAAAGTGGAAAATCATATCCTACCTGAGGCCAGACAATAAAAGTGTTCACAGATGACAAACACAACTTCCTGAGAGTTCGATTTGAGCTGAGAATGCAACTCTCATGGAAAATCGCCAAAGGAAGCGATCGTGCGTCGGCCCTGTCCTGTCCAGAAATGATCCTTTTTTTTTTTTTTTTTTTTGGCCGCGTGGTGTGAGAATACCGAGCAGGAGGAGACGGGTGTTTTTTTTTTCTTGTCTCCTCAGCAAAACGAACGTGACCAAACCCGTACGGGAGGACCTGCTGGTCTAAATAAACACTCCTCTGTCAGAGAGGGAAGGGCGGCGGATACGATTAAGTCACTAATTTATAAAATCATCGAAACGGCGAGTTTCAGAGCGCGTACTCGGGGGCTGAACGCGAACACATGGACGCAAAAGGGTGGTCTGAGGCTCTGCGGAAGAACAAAAGACCACCGATGTTGTTTCAGGATATGTCCTTTGTTAAGTCAGGGGGTTGAGAACATACCATTCTTTGAAAATGTAAGTGGTGGCCTGGGATCACGGCGCACATCTGTTGTTTGTACAGCTCGGTTTTTTTTTTTTGTTTTTTTTTTCTCCCGGGGTTCTTTAAAGCCGACTGGAAGAGGGCCTTGAAAGCAGTCGGCAAATGCCTTCTGAGATGATGTGATGGTGGATCAAAAGAGGAAGGACTCGAAGCCTCGCGTGCACCGAAACCGCTCTGCAGGAAGGCTCGAACTGGATGCGGCATCCGGTCGCTTGCAATCCAAACAAGTCACCTGAGACGCGTCTCCTCTGACGACTGTTCGTGTTTCACATTTGTTCCAAGACAACAGGTTACGACTGAAATAACGAATCGCCCAAAGGTCTTTTTCTTTTTATTTAGCGTGCGTGGACGTGCGGGGAACCACAAAACCGAGTGCAGTTGATAGAAAAAAAAAAAGGGGGGGTGTCCTATTCGTCATGTCCGTCGGGATAAGTGATGAATGCGTAAATACCGGCTCGGTCGGGGCAATCGATCACATCGCCCGAGGCAAGGGGAGGTGGGGGGGGGAGGGGGGGAGTGCGGGACGTCAAATGGACGTGAGCAATCGGGTGGGAGCGTGGAGATGACAGGAGCGGACCGGCCGTGGAAAGACCGTGACTCGGACCGGGAGTGGGTAGAAGGGAGGCGGCGAGGGGGGGGGGGGGGTAATTATGAGTAAGACACCGGTAATGTCAAATGAGACGACACACACCAAGTTGCCATCTGCCGGCTGCAGCGGTGTGCTGCGCGGCGTCCTCGGGTAACCTTCTCGGATGATGGGTGGTGGATCGGTGAGCCCTATGGAGGGACTATTTATCATCCCCTCCAAAAAAAAAAAAAAAAAAAAAAAAAATATGTTGCACATGTTCCCCACTTTGCTCAACTTAACGGGATTTTGAGAATTCAGCACGTCAGATGGAATTTCGATGGTGCAATAAAAACACTTGCAGAGGAGGGATCCAATAAGAAAAAGGGAAGGGGAGCTACCTGCTAACCGCTAACTACAACAAGCTATCTGTCGTGCTGCTGTCTGTTCACTCACGGGTAGAATAGAGGACTTCAGCCTGAGTTCTTCTGTGAGCTCGTGGAAAAACAAGACCGTGCCATTCCCTTTTGCAGCTTTACCTCTATTTTTACAGTGTTGTAGCGTGAACTTTAGATCGCCTCGTCTGCTTTTCGTCCCTCTTACTCAAGCTCGCACACCGTGCAACGCAATTAATTCAATCCCGACTGACTCAGTCCGCACATTTAATTGGTGGTCGCAGCGGGCCATCTGGATGGATCGCGGCGTGGCCCCAGTAGAACTTTTCGCAGCCCTGTGACATTTGACAGAAGGCAATGCGTTTTTTTTTTTTCGTTTGTTTGTTTTTTACGATCAATACATAGTGTATGATCATCGACTGAACATCCATCATGTTTTGTTTTTTTTTTTCTTTACCCATTTTTATTTGGTTTTTATTTCTAATTCATCAATTTATTTTCCGCTGCCAGGGAATATCAGTCTGGCAAAATTCTAAATATGTTTTGTAGCTATTAGTGACAAAGAGAGGTAAGAGCTACAGCTGTATAAGCTACCAATATGTTGAAATTACTTTTAAATCAATAATATTTTATGACCAACCTGATAATTTAATAAAAAAAAGAAATTCGATATTTATTTGAAAGGACGCTGGCCATTTATATGTTTGTTGCAATGCTGTATCATATGTTCTAGGCGTGTAGCTGAATCCAAAATAATAAAAATAAGAATAAGAACAACTTTATTTATCCCAAAGGAAATTGTTGTGCCGGAGTTACAAGAAAAACATAACAATAATAAATAATAGTAGAAAATTGTATAAACAGAAAAAAAAAAAAAAAAAAAAAAATGTAGTTAGGCAGAGGAAGGAAACGCAATACCCTTGCACATTCTTATCAGTCAAGATTTCTGAAATGTTTTTAGACCACAAAAAATGCAAAATATGTGCAAAGTTGACTCGGCGTTGCCCTCTGCTCAGGAAAATATGCAGCCCTTTGACGCGGCAGCAGACTTCCTGGATGTATCGCGCCCTCCCTGCGGGTGCGGTGCGAGAGCCAGCCGTCTCCCCGTCAAACAGGTTTTTGCTGCCTGATGCTCTTTTCGTTCCAAACATCTCAAGCTACACACAAAATCCAAACTCACAACCTGCAGCTCTGTGGCGTCTGTGTTTGTTTCTTCCGTTCAATAACCGAAAGTGACACGCGGCTGAAAACTAATTATGATCCAGGAAACACATATCATCTTACACGCAGAGACACAGCACTGACGAGTGCTAAACATGCTTTCAGAAACCGTAAAATAATGATTACTCCGCTGAGATTAGGTGACGAAATGAAATCGACTCCCGGAGTCCACGACCGCTAGAACGTCACACATTACCGTCATGAGACGCGTGACTGAGGAGGCCACGCGGTGCCGTGGAAACGCACCGTCTCCATCACGGATCGGCAGCGGATGGATACGGCGAGGAAGGTGAAGGGTCCTCGAGGGTTGCTGCATCTGCAGGAGTGTGATTCATGGAGACGCCTGGCACATGCAGCTTTGGCACGCCGTTGCTAAAAGAACCATTTTACTGAACCCTATAAACCGTCGCACATGTTTTCAATCTGGTCTCGGCTGGATTTCTCTTGTTTTCGGTCACTGTTGCAGACATCCTGTGCCAGCTATTATAGATTATTGATTTATACTCGGTCTGGTCTGCCTCCTCTCCGCCTTGATGGATTGTATTCATTTCACGTTTTAATAATGTCTTTAATAAAGGCACGTTGAATGAATCATAAATGTCCGATTCCATTGACACCAATATTTTAATAATGATTTGTCTACAGTCTGGGAAGATGATTAAATACCAGGAACTTCTTTTATTCCAGTAAACGCCCTTAAACTGCACTGAAAACACATGGGAGGATTTTTTTTTTTTAAATTCTTATTCAAGTCAACCCACCAAGCAAAAATACTACTGGTGGGAAGTTGGTGTCAGCAGTGTGTTATGACACGGGTACGCATAGCTGGCAGCTGAAACATCTCGCTCAAGAGCACTGCTGGTCTAATACAAAGTTAGCCACGGGCTATTCATCACTTTCTTGGAGCCCTCCGGTCTCATCTGAAAATATACAACAGATAGTCTGCTTCCTCTTCAGGTGTGATATAAAAAAAAAACAAACAAACAATATTTAAAAGCCGCTCTGGCGATTCCAGATCAGCCAGCTGTCACGTTACCGTCCCACTGTAGCCGGGACGGGGTCCGGGTCACGGGGGGGGGGAGGAATGCGAGGCATATGGTTGTGATTAAAACGGGGGCAGCCGAGCACGGCGTTTACATTAGCACGCCGCCCGAGGGGACGCTGAGCTTTATGAGCCGCCGTGCCAGCCTCGCGGCTCGCTCCGCCGGGCCCGGCCCACACCAAAACTTGCAATATAATCCAAAAGCGTTTTTTTCCCTTTTTCTACCTGTATTGCCGTTATCCATGGGTGTTGTTCATTGGCATCCACCTCCGTGATTTTTCCACGGAGACCGACGTTCACGTGCCGCTTTACGGGTGAACGAGAAATGGCGCGCAATTTTTTTTTTTTTTTTTTTTTCTGATTAAAGCGATTTAAAATAAAGAAGACTATCTGAGGAAGGAGGCGGGAAAAGAAGAAATGATGGGAGACGGAGAGAGAGACATGGATGAACAAGCACGGGGAGTGAAGGGTAAGGAGTAGGGTTTGTTTGGAGTGTGTTTACACACCTCCTCCTCCAGCAGTGGGAGGGAATCATTATTACAGACGAGCAGCAGCGGCTGACACAGACGAGCATAAGGCACATCCATCAAATCCACACACACACACACACACACACACACACACACACGTGTCCGGGAGTTGACAACAACAGGAAATATTCCACAGTGGACACCCTCTTATACGGTATACCAGTCTTTGAAGCTGAACAGCTTTTTTTTGCATTTTTTTTTTTCCATTTTATTGTTATTTCCTGTAACCAACTGGGTGGTTTAAGCTGATTGGACGAGCAGCGGTGTTTTCCATGTTGTGGGTGAATATGAACCGTACAAGCAGATAGAGAGACAGCTCTTCAGGGGATGCAAACACTTGAGATTTACATTTATTGTGTCAATTGATAAGTTGTTTTTCTTTTTTTTTTCTCTTTTTTACTTCCAAGTCTTTTTTTCCCTTCGCCATTTAGATTTTCCAGCATAACTCTGCTGCACAAAGCACACTTATCTTAAGCCGAGGCTATATTAAAACCAGTGAGGCCGATCCAATTTACTTGTTTAACAGCTGACTAGCTCTGCATTAGGAGAGAACGTCGTCGTCACAACTTTCTTTTCATGCTCCCCATTAATGGTCTTTTATTTAAAAAAAAAAAAAAAACATTTAGCCTTACGCGCAGGCAAGACCTTTTGGAAAATAATGAGCCTTGTTCTGAAGAAAATATACGGGAAAAAGTTCAATCAGATACCACTTAGTAGGAATATCATTATACAACAATCGCCCAACTTGACAATCTTGCGCGACTGTTGTTCTCAGAAGTCAAACAGGGCAGAGGGCGGGGAAGTCTGGAACATCTTTGGCCGCTGAAATCCGACGAATGGAGAAGAACCTTCAACAACTAACACCATTTCTGATACGAGGAGCCTCTGAATTAAACAGTTCAGCTTTAGCTTGCAATTCAGTTCTTCCCTTACACTGGAATCCTAATGGAACTTTTTTTCTCACCTGAACTATTTGAAGACCGACAGAGTCTTAAGCTAACGGGACACAGAAGTGAAGTGTGTAGCAAACCAAAATTTTCATGCTTTGCAGGAGAAACCGTGGTTGTGTTCAGCAAAAAGTGCATGCGAGAAATTTTACAAAACCAGAATACCAAAAAAGACAAATGGTCTCCTTTCAAAACAAGAAACACGTCAGAAGCCTACTTTTGGACAGAAAACTTCTAAGAACGCAGTTCTCAAAGGTGTCCAGTTCAGGTTTCATTCAAGGAACTACCCTCATCCAGCAGCTGACCAGTGGAGACAATAGTTTCTAGAACAGCAGTCTGCAGGACGGGTGTGGCCTACCAGTTCCTATGGAGCCATAAAAAAAACAGGCCTTGGAAGCGGAATTTAAGTCCGTGGTCGCTGGTGAAAAAAACGCCGAGTTCGGGGGTCTCAAACTCATTTTCACCGAGGGCCACATCAGCGTAATGGTTGCCCTCAAAGGGCCACATGTTACGGTAACAGTACAAATGTAACCAAATGTAATGTTAAATAAATGTAACTACTCCTTAATGTTAAATAGCTCTGACTGTATTTAAATCTACAATGTTACATACTGTAATTTCCGGACTATTGAGCGCATCTCAACATAAGCCGCACCGGCAAACCGATCGCTATCTTGGGCTTCCTCCTGCGCACTAAAACCGTCAAAGTCGTCTTCTTCGGTTTCGGAGTTGAACGGACTCAGAATTTTCCGGTCATTTCATCGGTCCGATGTGACGAGGATAAATGTTTTAGCGGCGTGAAGCTCATTAGCGTCCCCAACCCAAAAAAGTCCATATATTAGCCGCATCGCTGTTTACGTGAAAAAAGTCGCCGCTTATCATCCGGAAATTACAGTATGTATTCTTATAGAGTCTATAAAAATGCATATATAACATTTTGGCTGCTCATTCTTGTTGTTTTTCTGGAAGTCTAACTTTAGCATACTTGGCTCCATGCTTGGTGTCAAAGTGCCGACGCTGCCTTATAACACAAAAATCATATCCTGTTTCTCTCCTTGAAACAGAAATTCTCATTCCCATCATTCTTGAAACAGATTTCCATCTGCGTTAACTTTTCTCTTCCTAGATATTTTGGGATCATTTGTATTTCTCAATTCCACTTGTTGAAAATCGCATTGATGTGGATACACATCAGGTAACGTGATCCGCGTATCACAGGTAACGTGATCCGCGTGAATTGTGGGAAATGTAGTTCAGGTCAATGCGCGCATTTGACTTACTTATTTTCATATAATAAGACCTTTTAAGAGGTTCACATAAAATGACGTGGCGGGCCACATATGCTGTGAGTTTGACATATTGAAAAGTGCTTGAAAAGGTTCTAGGAAGTGCAAAAAGTTCCTACAACGCGGAAGCAGGGACGAAGAAGTGTCTCGATTGGCGGACGTGGCTATAAATACGGGCCGGTCGATTTTATTTTCCGTTTGAATCTGTGACACCTGAGTGGGCGGACGTGTTTGCGTCACTATAAATAAAGACCTCTCCGCCAAGTGAATCCAGCCTGTACGTCTCCGGTCCCGCCTGCCAGTCCGGTCCGTCATAACCATGTTGTTACGACAGCGCGGGGGTGAGAGACACAGCACATTGTGTGTCAAAACGACTGTAATTACAGCTCCGACGCACCCCTTGCTAAAACAGGAAATGGGTGTGATAGGGGTTTTTGATCATTGGTACGTTCCATTTTTGGGGGCGATCAGACCGGCGGACAGACACAGCATCTCCTGACGGTTTAACGGTTTGGCTGAAGATGGATGACAAACCCCGGAATCTGTCGAACAGAAATGACACAAAAAGGTGGCGCGTCTTGTAAAATGCTGACAGGATTTGTCGAGGAAGTTCAGAATCAGAATTGCTTTACTTGCCAAGTTTTTTTGCAACTACGAGAAATTTGCTTTGGGTGTCGGTGCTAAACAGGCGTTAAATAAGTGAAAAATAAAAGTGAGATTGTGGTTGTTTGTGCAAAGCAGCGGAAGGTAGTGCATTAGAGGGGTCGGTACAGTGTCAGTGGGGGAACCGGGGCATTATTTATGAGGCCTCAAAAAAGGCCTTGATGCACTTCTTAACTTTTTCTGTGAGCCGCTCCCTCCAGCCAATCATCTGCCTTCATCTAACCCTCTTCTCTGCAACCGACTCACTTCCTGTCCTCTTTCCATCCATCCGTAAATCTCCTCGGTGGTTTTCCTCTAGACCTCCGGCCTAAACTTCAGCATCTTTCTCCCCCAGATCTTCACCATCCCGTCCTCTGCACAACTCCGTCTAACTTTTATCGTCAGAAGACGATCCAATCCCTGTCTCACAGAATCCCAAACGTCCCCCTCACAGTCCAAAGACGATTTAAAATCAAGATCGGTTGGAATATCCAATTACCGTGTTCCTGCAAACGCCGGTAAAACAGACAGGAAAGTAAAACAAAACCCGGATAACAAAAAAGTGCCGTGTTGTTCGGCGGGCTCAACCTTATTCCCTCGACTGCCGCCGCCGCCGGCACCGCCGCCACCCTCCCAACCGTGGCCTTGCTGTGGCCTTGTTCTCATTCATGGTTCACCTGCTGTGTTTCAGGGGAAAAAAAAAAAAAAAAAAGCGTCAACATAGACGCTGTTTAGTGTGGGAACAAAAAGACACCTGGGTGACGGAGGAGGGGCCACGAGGCGAAGACGACCTCCGACAGACAAATCGGTCGCGCAAAAGTTTTCCTTCGCCGAATGCGGGGAGAAACTTCAGAAGAAACATTCAAAGGGAGGGGTGGAAAAGATGGCATTTGAATTTATCCTCGTGTGATGTAATTGGATTCCAGGTAATACAGGCTTGGGGGGAAAAGAATGGAGGATAGGAGGAGAAGGCGGAAGATTGATTTCAGTTTGTACGGCGCAATGAGTCTCTGCGGAGGAGAGGGAAGGAAGCTCTGATCGGTGGAAAAGCCCCGACACTCTCCTTCTGAGCTCCTCCGGCACTGATCTGGCGCCACGAGGCGATGTCAAGCCAACGACCGCCGCCGGACGGAATCGCACACGCCCGGGTTTTTACGGACACTCTAGAAGACAGACGGTTCCCAAGAGAGGGGAACGGAACGAGAGTGAAATTAAGCTAAAGAGGGCGTGAGCTAAAATGCTAATGAGGTAACTCGTCTCCGCTCTTTCGGGTTCCCGGGGCTCGGATCTGAGAAACGACCGACCCCCCCGCCCCCCCGGGCCCCTCCTCAAATCTGGAATCAACTCAAGTCTGGGTTGAGCTGACGGCCGGTGAACGATTCCATTCACGGGTGTCAATGTGTTGAGATTCGACGGACGCCGCGCGCAGAAGTGAAAGCGTCTTTGACGCGCCGACGGCGCCTGATGTCACCGTTGGCGTCGCTAGCGAGTGCGAGCGGAGCCAATTCCTGAGCCTACAACTGGGTTTCATTTGCTCTAACTATTTAATTTGTCAGTGTTTCTTTCCACATATGTTACGCGCGAGCATACCATGTCACTGGATCACAAACATTAGCCACCACAGAAGGAGAGGCATACAGGACTGTCTCAGAAAATTAGATTATTGTGATAAAGTTCTTTATCTTCTGTCATTGCAAAAACAAAAATGTCACACATTCTGGATTCATTACAAATCAACTGAAACATTTCAAGCCTTTTATTATTTTAATATTGCTGATTATGGCTTACATATTAAGAGAACTCAAAAATCCTATCTTAAAATATTAGAATATCATGAAAAAGTTTTTTTTCTTTTTTTTTTTTTTAATTGCATTACAGAAGATAAAGAACTTTATCACAATATTCTAATTTTCTGAGACAGTCCTGCACATGTGTACAGATTGGGTAAATAAATACTTTGCAGTTTTTTCTGGGCGGTTTGCATCCCAGCTTTTGTGTCACATGGTCAGACATTCAACCATTCTGGACAATTTAGGGTCTCCGATGAACCTCCAGCTTGTTTTTGGACAGCGGGAAGAACCTGTAGGAAACCCGCAGAGACACAAGAAGGAACACGGAGACACCAAAAGAGAGAGGCTTCCTTGTCGGAATCGAACCGAGGACTTTGTGGCGCTAACCCCTGCAGCATCGTGCAACGCTTAATCTGTTTCTGATGTATTGAATTAAAATGATAGAACATTAATGCTTTCAGGAATGTTCGAGGGGTTAATTTTAGTTATTTTGAGAACCTTTTGAATCCACAAAGTCGATCACGTGACGGGAGAAACTAAATGCGTAACAGACAAGGCAGGGCGGCCCTTTGAGCCGAGAGGCTGCCGGGACGTCGGGGTTAAGCGTAAGTCGTCTCAAAGAGGGGATGTTTACGCACGGACAGATTCTGTCTTCGTACATTATTTGTGTCCTTGCAAGAAAAAGGTTCAAAAAGCCCCTGAAACCCCGTGAGCCACGTGTCCATTCGGGATTTTAGACGGTGAATCGGTGGACCGGATTACAAAGAAGGAAATTATACAGAAATATAAGAAGGGTATGATCAGACGCCGTCACTTCAAAACTTGCGGAAAGATAGTCCAACGGCAGATCTTGAATGTTTAAAGCGTCGCACCCGTGATCAGATCCACTGGGACACGGTTGACAAGTCTGAAGAGAGACGGAAGATCGTCTCTGCTCGCCGTTTTACCGCCATTTAAAAGTGTAAATAGTCCTCTCCAAAAGACGGGAGGAAATATTCTAGCGTCCTCTGAATGATAGGGATCTGGAAACCCCGCAGATTTTGAGCAGTATCACAGTATCCCGCTGAGGGACGGTAAAGTTGCGCAGTTGTGACGATAACACGTTTCCCGCGTTACGAAAGATGAATTTGTCCCGCAAGTTTTGACTTTTTAATTAGCTGACTTTAAATCGAGGAGCTTGTGCAAGACAATATAAATATACTACGCCGCAGTCACACCTGCATCGTCCTCTGCCCGTCATTCATTCGACTACAAACGGAGTGATAGTGATCCAGTGACCTGAGTCGCCGCACTGAGCGGGAGCGCTGCGGTCGAGTGGACTGAAATACCCTCCCTGTACAGCTGGCGCTTAGCGGGGCAGAAAAAAAAAAAAAAAAATGGACCGGATGAGCAGGTATAAACAAAAACACATACAGATAACCTCTTTTCCCGCGTCTGCTCTAATTCATCTGAATATCGGGCAGATGGAAAATATGGAGCCAGGATGGTTTGACCGGAGCCTCTGGATGCCTGAAAAGGGAGTAGATGGTGCAGCGGGATCTCCGTCTCTGGATGGATTATTTACAAATATGGCCAAATACCATCCGGACAACTCGAACAAGAAGCTGATTGATGTATGGAGGGAAAATGAAGGCCTTCCGTTTGCAGGGGCGACATGTTAGCGAGGCATTAATTGCCAAAATAATGCCCACGGTTGACATTTCATGTGTAAACAGTAACTAAATGGAGCCATCGCTGACTCATAGCCAACGAAAAAAAAAAAAAAAATAGAAAATGGCCTGTGGAAAATGGTCAATCAAAAACACAGAGCGGGTCTATGTTTGGAGCGGGAAAACAAAGTCACTTTTTATGACCTTGTTTGTGCCTTTTGGCATATGATGATTTGTGCAACAGAAAAGAGCTGTATTTAGACCACACACACAACCGCCCATGCAAGGGTATAGTTGCCAGAACATGTGTACCCATGCACACACACACACACACACACACCCTTACCCACCCTGTGGTCAAGAGTCTGGATACTTAGCAAACAAAGAAAAACATTTTTCCTCCACTCTCCTTTACAATGGAGCCCAGAACTGTGACATCGTTTGTTTAGAAGAGTATTCAAATATATTTTTTCGGGAACAATTAAGAGTATTTCCCCCAGACTTGCGTCTTTGTCCTTCAACTCTTTGGACTAAACCATCTATTCCGTTTCCCGCGATAAGATCAGCGCAACTTGTATCCTTACATTTCCATCACTCCTTGCAGCAGGTTGTTCGTCCCTGCAGAGATAATTACGCTTTTCCAAAGCTTGATGAAATATCTTCCCGTGCACTGTGGCCGTAGCAAGCCATCATCCTGCAAACTCCACGCTACGCCTTTGGCCATCTCGCTCGCGCACGCTACGGATGATTAAAACCTGGAGCTGAGTATTAGCAAGAGCCGATAGCTTTTCTATGAACAACAATGAATGCGTGTCTTTGAGCGTCCTGGTAAACAACTGTCCATCACTGAGAGGAATAAAGGTCTTTTCACCTCTGTGTGTACACAAAGTTTAAGACTATTGATTTATTCTTTCATTCATTATCTAAACATCTCATCAGGGTCACGGGGGGGGGAGATGGAGGGGGTCGAACCCTCCCGTTCAAACATCGTTTCAGTCGCCGATGAATCGCGAGGGAATCCCGTGCAGACACGGGGCCGAACATGTTTTTTAAGCAAGGACGTTCTGCACGCCATCCCATAAATATATACGGTGTTAAGAATCACAAACAGCAGGAGCAGCTGGCTTGGCGGGTGTCGACTCTCGAAACAGACTAATAAGGCGGATACACACACCGTTCTAAGGTGGAACAGCTGGTTGGGAAAGACGCCGCGGGATGCAGTATGTTTTTTTTTTTTTATTGTTGTTTTTTTCACCCCCGATATATGCCATCATTATCCTCCGCAACTTGGCGTGCACGAAATAATGTCACGAGCATATTCGGCATTTTTAAAACAATAAATGAGAATTTCGATGTTATGATCGTACGACACCAGTGTGGCAGAAGCTTGACTCCAACCAGATGTGGACAACAGGACGGTTGTACTGCCGGCACACAGAGATGGCAGGAATGTGGTCTGTTCGTACTCAGACGACTAAACAAAGTTATCTGCTTGCAACATCATGAGACTAAAAGCCTTAGCTCTTGCTCCGAGAGCGAGCGCGCGCGTGTGTGTGTGTGTGTGTGTGTGTGTGCGTGCACAGGGGAAGATTTTATTTAGTAATCAGCCAAGCCCCTGGAGATGACTGGCGCCTTGGGATTTAAGACTACGCTGCCATGGCAACCAAAAAGGTCACCTGACACCAATCACCTCAGATGTCATGTTTATACAGTGCAGATGAACAGAGGGGACAGGAGTGGGAATTGGGGGGGGGGGATAAAATGTGGTATTTAACCAGGGCGAAGACACATCAGCTCAAACTGTGGATAATCAATCTCTCTGAAGTGCCGTGAACATAAGGACGGGAGTCGCTCCGAGACACGCTAAACTGGGTCAAAGACACTTCAAATATTAGGTTTCAGAGGTTCCTGTTGCCCGGGGGAATTCGCAATTAATCCGCCGGTGAAGAAACAACGGCGCGGTAAATTCAAGAGGAAGAGGTCTCCGATCGGCGTCCCGCCCCGCGACCGTTGCACCTGCCGGCGCGGAAAATATGCCACAGTTTCACCCCGACCTGCCAAACCGGCCTCGCGACGGTAAGACCTGGGACGCCACAGGAGAACCCACGTGACATTTTAATAACAAACCGGTTTGAAGTTATCTATTACGGACGTTGATTACGACGACGTTGCTTCCAAATGATCTCCTTGTGACACACCGGAGCAGGTTTCCTTCCCTGACTACATCTAAACGCTGCCAAATATTCAGCGCTTCCAAGTTTGAAGATAAACAAACCCGAAACCGTGACATATCTGTCATCGGCTGCAACGTTGACGGGGTGAAGTGGCTCCGACCGAAAGGGGTAAACAGGAGTTGTGGAAACATCAAAACAGCTCCGACCGGCTGTGCGGGATTCCGGCCATTCCGAGCCGAAGGTCGGTGACGCTCCTGAGGCCGGATGGAGGTAACCCACATACGGCCTGGGACGACTGTTTACTTAGGGCCGTTCAAAAAGACGTCATATTAAACCGCACGAGTTTAGGGCGGGGGTGTCAAACTCATTTTTGCCGAGGGCCAGATCAGCATAATGGTTGCCCTCAAACGGTAACAGTAGAAATGTAACTACTATAACCAAATGTAATGTTATGCAACAACTCCTCAATGTTAAATAATTCTGAATGTACTACTCATTCGTATCCAAAAATCGTACATATGCATGTAAAAAAATATGTTTACCAGTTGCTGTGTTACAAAGCTAGCTTTCACTGCTGCAGTGTTTATGGATGCGGCTTTTGTGAACGCGCCGTAGTTCGGCTTTTAATTCTTGGACAATTTGTTGTTTTTCCGGAAGGCTAACTTTAGCATACTTAGCTGTGATTCTTGTCAAAATACCGATGTAGCTTGTACTCTTTGACAACCGACGCCGCCTCAGAACACAAAAGTCATATGGCGTTTTCTCCTTGAAGCACAAACATGTATTCGCCTTCCCGTCTTTCTTGAAATGGTCTTCCATCTGCATTGACCATAAACATTGACCATAGTTTATGGTCAATGCACGTGTTTGACTTACGTTAAGACAGTCAGACCTTTTAAGACGTTTTCGCGGGCCACGTAAAATGACGTGACGGGCCACATTTGGCCCGCGGGCCTTGAGTTTGACACATGTACTTTAGAAGTTAATGAGACAGCAACAAGAATATAAGCGCGAGTAAATGGGCTTGAACCGATGTATCTGTCAGCACGGGCATTTTGCGAACAAAAAGAACGATAAGTACGACACCATTTGTGAAGTTGTTCCAAAAACACACAAGCCAGGAGCACTGAATGTTTGCCAAGAAACAGCGGTGAGCGATGAGGCTAATATGAACCAACGGGAATTGTCGTAGTTTCATGACAGAAAATGGAAACATAAATAATGAATTAAACCAATCTACGACTCATTCATTTCATTATCGCTGAATGGAGTAACGACAGAAGTTCATTTCAAGGGAAAACCCGTGAATACGGAGTAGGAAACACAACTCGGCTACAGGTGTGAGAGCGCAGAGACTCGCCGGAGGGCCATATAAAGATACATGAGCGCAAATATCCACCCGGCGGAGCAGGAAAAGCCGAGAGCACCTCTGAATGAAACCCCGCCGAAAAACAATGATCTCAGGAAGTGACACACAGGAATGGAGCGGTGGGGTAGAGGCCACAGATGGCAAAAACAAAGCAACAAAAAAATGTAAAAAAAAAACCTTCAGAGCTCAGCAGCATGATAATACAGCTGCTAATCAGACATTTCCACTGTTTCTCTGCTTATTTTGACTGCCAGCATTGTTTAAACGTGTTTGCTCCCAGGCGGAAGGGAGGTGGGGATTTTACCTCTTTAATATATTTTTTTTTTTTATTGTTTTTTGACATCGTCCCCAATTGCGAGCGGACAACACAACTCGCAGGTCTGCCACGTGCACTCGGGAGGCGGCGCGGCAGAAAGCGAGCGAACAGGGGGCCCGCAATCCGGTTCCAACTGTCCCATTATCAGCCCATTTACATCAAGGAGAATAGAAACCAACCGCCCCTGAAAAGAGGCAGTGTGTTTCTGCAGAGCCGGGGCCTAAGAGCCCCACAGGGAAATTAGATTCCTTGTCTAATTTATGAGCTCTGGAGCGGAGTCGAGCTCGAGGACATGGAGGGACAGCTGCGTTCACCGGCCTCTTGTATCAATGAGTTTTTTAAAAGAAAAACGGGTGATTCTATTTGTATTAGACAAATTGGCGCAGTAAATCGCCGATACAGGAACTGTCATTTTGTAGCATGGAGAGACGAGGGAGGTGTTGGAGGTCTGGGACAGGGAGAGGCAGAGCAAAGAGAGAGAGATCCTATAAAAGAATAAAAAAATGGGCGTGCTGATGCTGCACATTGCTTTTACAATGATGCGGTTGACTGTGGAGATTCAATTCCGCGGGCAGGTAGAATAGATGACTTCGGCTGAACAATCAGCGAGGCCCGCGGTGGCGGCACGGTCTAATTTGATGAACTGCGCGCTGGAAAACAACTCACAGCTGTATATTACAGCCGAATGTCTTGCCGCCACTGCTTGAGAGCGATGTCAGGTGCGGGAAGAAGAGGATTTGGAGAGTCCGTGTGTGCGCGCGGAGGAAATATCTCATTTTAGACATGCCGGAATCCGATCCGATGAAGTTTTCTGCCCGACAGGTTGCATTTTCTAAAAGTTTCTTATAATGATAAAACAGCATTAGGTGGCAAACTTTTATGACATTTTTTTTTTTTTTTTTTTTTTTTTCATCTGAGTAGAAAGCAAGCGGTGGAGTTCCAGGCGTAAAATAACTGCCGGTGACAGACAACAGACACCTGAGAGGCTCAGATCCTGATCTGGCCAGACTCGTCTGTGTAAACAGTGCATTCCTGAACGGTGGCGAGTGCAGGGAAACAGCGCCGTGCACCTCGGGCCGGAGTGTGTAAGTATGTGTGGATTATAAATAGGATCGGTGGGCAAGTCTGGACCGTCGTATGCCAACTTTAGAAAAACAAAAAAAAAATGAACTACCAATGTTGATCATATGTAAAATTTCAGTGAAAATATGACAAGTCAACAGAAATAACATTAGCTTGACCCCGTGGACCAGGTCCACGGGCCATAAACGCATAAATGTTGCGAAAAAAACAGAATAACCTCGACATCACGCCGCCTCCGTTTAGAACTGCTGGCCGGTCAACGTCACGCTGACCATTCATTAGGACTAAATGAAAATACAGGCATGACGACAAGGCCCGGAGGGTGTGTGTCATGTCATAATGCTGTCATTTGGCAAAATTTCCATGCGGGTATCGGACGTGGCTTGTCGTCACACACACACACACACACACATTACCAATTCTGCGCATCTGTCCCTCCTTCAATACCCCCCGCTCAATTAGCCATAATAACTCCGTAAGCCTCGCATTAAAATGTATAATGGGTAATGTAACTGCAACCTGAGATTGTTGTATCGAAAATGAAAACGGGATTCAAAAGGGAGTCGAAAACACCTCTGGAGGTGATCGGGGACACCGTATTGATAATATCGGGAGCGTTCTGTCGATCCGCGTACAATCTGCTGCCTTTCAGAAAATCAAACATTACATAAGCCATCAGCGGGTTTGATATCATCACTATCCTCTGCCGCAAGTAATGACGGTGTAACCCATCAAGCTGCTCCTCTGGATCCTAGAATTGCTGAACACAGGGTGTATAAAAGCAGCTGTGTAAACCTGTCTTTTCTCCACTTTCATATTCAGCGTTTGAGACTTTAAACTATTACCATTTACAGGAGGAGAAAACACACTGTTTAGACCAGGGGTGTCAAACTCATTTTGGTGCGGAGGAAACATGCGGACAAATTTGATGTCAAGGGGGCCTGCCAGTAAAATCATTACCTAGAAGTAACACGAAGTCCAAATTTGTCATTTGTTTTCGGTTGAAAGGAGGTAAAGTATAAAAATCTTTATATGTAATGAACTGTTCCTCGGAAAAAATACATGACGAATCAGTATTAAAAATGAATATTATAAAAGAATTGATGACAGTACACCCAAAAAATGGGTGAAAAAATGGGTGAAAATTTGCCACTTGAATTTATTTGAAAATTGTGATTGGTAGCATGTATTAGAGGAGGTATAATGTTTACAAGGCTAATGGTGGATATTCTGGTTAGTAAATCAATCTTTTAAGTTTTGCCATTTTTTTTTTGCTATAATTTTTGTGTTTTTTATAGAAATAAGAAGAGAAAAGATAGTTGTCACCAGATGTTTTTTTTCCATCAAAAAGTCATTTTTGTTTTCAATTTTTGAAGCAAAAAAATACATTGTAAAATTACTTTTTCATTTTTTTCTTGCTTTTTTTTTTTTTTTTTTTTTTTTTTTTAAAAACCCACTCAATAAAAATATTGTTCCGAGGGCCACGAGTCTGAACCCGTGATTTAGACATTCACAAGTCTGGCTTTCTACTGTTCATATTGTAAATAGACTGAGTGGGGACTCGTGGCGTCCACCTCATTTCAACACGATCACAGATGAGCGCGACATGAACTTGTCAGACATTAATTAGACGCCCTCGCCGACATTCTGGTCCTTTCCTTTCTCAGATGGGTTCAACGGTGATAAACATTGCCAACGCGCTGGCAGGTCACACCTGTAATTGAGCGAGTCGCACCACGGACAAGCAGTAAAGCTCGGTAATAAAAGAAAGTCATCTGTTCGAGAAAAGCATAAACGAGACATTTCAATAGCGAGGTCTCTGGCGCACTTTGACTGCAGCTACAGTGCAAGTGACCAAGCCCTTAATAAACAAAGACGACAACGGTAATATAACGCCATAGTGATATACTTGTTGAAATCTTCCGAGAGGCTTCTTCAATTCTCGGATGAGGAGGTGAAACGTCTTTTTCGTTGCCAAGAAATTTTGACAAGAATTCACCATGACCCGGATGACTGAGAATGACATGCCATAGTGATATACAGAATTTGTTCTGCGTATCGCCAGGAGGCCATGCTTGTAGTCTACATATCTTAATACTAGTCGAAAATTGCAAAGTGACGGACGTTGATATCTTGACGATCCGGGAACTCGAGACCTGGGAGGTTCGCGTAAACACTTCCTGCTTTGAGGGACTCGACATTAACGTCTGTGACTGATGCCGAAAGTGCGGAGCGGAGGTGGACACGGTGACCTCTTAATTAAGACTCAATCCCTTTTCCTGTCTCTGATAATTAGTCTACGCTCATCTAATTAAAATTCAATCTTTCACAAGCTGTCACACATTACTCACAGCACCTTTGCAGTCGTTTCATTTGGACGCGCAGTTTGCCGCGTGAATAACCGGACCGAGCACTAGTTCAAGACGTGTTCGATATTTCCGTCGACAAAACGTGAATATGCATCGTGTCATTATGTGGCATCGTATTCTACACAAACGCCGGTTATCAAGCTCGATCAAGCGCGCTTTGTGTCAAAACCATCCAACTGTGACCGCTGACGGACCAGGCAAGTCAACAAGCATTTAAATCAAGCACGTGCGAAGTTGATGTAATTCTCCTCTTGGTGCACTGGACATTCGCGATCACACATGAACCAGTTCCTACCAGAAGAAAACATGTTTTGCACTCCAATCGGCGCCTAAGACTCGACAACAAATATGCTAAAAACATCTGTGGAAAAGGCTCAACATTTCACATATACTGCTCGAGCACCTCAGATCTCCAAGACTTATATTGAAATTTGAGTTAAATAAACAGTGTGACGATTCACTGTAAACACACATGATCGTCAGCATAGAAGCGTAACACATCCATAAACCACGGCTGACATAAAACGAAGTCTTCTGGAACTCCTCGTGGGGAGAACCGGTCCGAACTTCAGTTTCACCTGGTGGTACCTTCCTTAGGCCGGTCTGGCAAAAGACAGTTATGTTTTTCGCACGGCTTTCTGAGCCATCCCCTCAGTTTTTCCGATGACCTTTTCGTTTTCAGGGAGGAAGAACCTGACGGCAGTCTGAAAATACATATAAAAAGAAACCTGTGTTCTGTCTCGCACCTATTTTATGATGCCCCGGTGTGGCAGTATTTGCAAGTCTTCTTATGCGTTACCGCGATCATCTTGAATGGACTGCCCTACATTTGTTATTACATTTTTTTACCACGCGTCTTCTTCGATATCGTACTTTTAAATCCTTCAGATCGGTCATAAGCTGCCATAATTCCCACACTGAGCATCTGCCACCATGTTATAAAAAGGCTGAGGCTGAGTGAGCTGACCCCGGCATCTGCCTCAGGGTATTCATCCGTGCTAATTCCGCTATCGAAGGCTAGAATTGTGCAACGTGAACCGGGCCCTCGGACGCGTTGAGGGAGAGCTGGCGAATTGCGAAGAAGAAGAAGCTCTTAAAAACGTCGGACGATACATGTGCTATTCGACAAGTGCGGATCGTGAAATAAAAGAAATTCAAATTGCGCAGCTTCTGCATCCTACTGCTTTCCTTCCCCGACGAAAAGAAAATGTTTAAAAATGAAACCCGGTCGAGGTCACGTCGGAAGTCGTGAAAACACATGAAACGGTTAAACGTGCGGGGATATGTGCTAACACAGCGGACGCACGGTTGTCATGCAGACGCTGTGCAATCTCATAGAGGAACATCACACAACTGTCATACGCGGCGTCACTGTTAGCATTTACGACCAGGCATCGGAAGCGCCTGCAAAGGTGATAATGAACCGGTAACGGCTCTATCCTGATTTTTGAGTCACGGCAGCCGATTCCCTCGTCGGCGGACACGTCCATCAATATTTACTGAGAGAATATCACTTTTCCCGACCGCACACCCGTGACTAAAGTATCTTTTCTTACTTCCGCGATCGGCAGAATTATTTTTACTACCCCCGCCCGCTATTTTCGTCCGTAAAGCTATCCTCGGTTTCTATATGCTGCCATATTGCGCTGCTGTGGAAGAATTATTTTCCGCGGAGAGCCTTAATCTGGAGAAGCGAAGGGTGAGTTGCCCCCTGAATAATATCCACAGAGAGCCTAGAGAGAATATATGGAGACCGGAGTGGGGGGAGGTAATGGGGCCAGATGCAATGAATAGTGAAGGAAGAGAGTGTGGCTCAGCAAAGCTATTGTTTTGTTGCCACTAAAGAAAGACCCCAAGAGGTTGTGCATGTGTGTGTGTGTGTGTGTGTTTACTACTCTGGACAGACTTGTGTCTAAATCCTATTAAATCGGGGCTAGACTGAGCTTCTGAACCTGCAGATACTACCTTGTTTTGTCTACACGTGCGGATGAGTGGAGGTAATCTTCCCGAAGACAGTAAGTTTAATGGGATTTGTGTAAACAGAACCCAAAGTCCTAAACCAGAGCAGAATTTACAAAAAAAAAAAAAAAAAAAAAGTAATTGGAAAAGAAGGGCTTGGACGGAGGCTTGGAAATGAGACATTTATTTCAAGAAGACGCACAAGATAAGAATTCAGGATGCAACAAATATTAGAGTGATTATAGTAAATGTGCCCACAATGTGCTCTAAAATATATAAATGAATAATAGTTGTTTGTTTTCAAATACTCAGCGTATGAAGGAGAAGCAAGGCAACAGCTTAGTTTAGGGAAAAAAAAAAAAAAAAATGCTCCAACCTAAGCTGCCTTTCTGGAGCACAGCGTACTTCCAGCCATGGTAGTAATGCCCACAGCCTCCACCAATCCCATCATTTCATCTCCTAGTCGTGCCCACTGGAGGCAAAACTGCATCTCAAGCGAGTTTAACTGCAGCTGAGCTGACAGAGAGACCCGGCCACGTCAGCCCGTCTTGTTAACAACAACAACACACACACACACACACACACACACACACACACACACACACACACACACACACACACACACACACACACACATCCCTGTTATCTGAATACATGCATATGATCCCATTCTCCTCACGTAACAGCGGGGTGCCTGTCATAACGCAGCGCGGGCTGGAGGAGTGACGGGATCATCGTCCCATTCTGATGTGAAGGTTCAGAACCGCGACCCGAGTGCGGACAAAGCACCGTGACAACATTTCTGAATATTCATACCTGCTGACCGGTGCCGTGTCCGCGGGCGCCTCGGCGAAAGAAGGCGACCACGACGACCGCTGGACCTACAGCTGCATAAGTTAGTATTATTACCATAAAGCAATTTGCACAGAGCTGAAAGCCCCTGCCGAGTTTAACCTCCTATCGTAAAAAAAAAAAAAACCCTAGCGTTGCTTCTTTTTGGCAGCAAGCGACCTCAGAGGAGAACTTAAAAAGCTGTTTTGACAAAAGATATTTTGGAGATCCCAAATCTTTAAGAAAAAAAAAAAAAGCTCCCCATGCAAGCAGTAACCTGCCTGGGGGCTGCGGGTTAATTATGCCGAGAGACATCATAATTTACCTATTTGCCGAGAGATTATGCTAACAAGGCAGTTTGAGTGACGTCGCGGGAATATGTTAAGGCCTTTTGAGAAGATTTGTCAACCCGTCCGACACTTTAGCTAGATTAACAGTCAGCCGACCCAACCCCCACCACCACCACCCACCCAGATATTAGCTTAAAGCGCTCATTTTCCTGTGCGTTCTATCGCTCAGAGGGGACGCATATTTTACCCGTTCGACTAAAAAAAAAGAGAAGCGTAGATAAATCGCTCTTTTCAATAAATCCTGAAAAGGTGGCTGCAGAGGAAGAGGGGGTGTTCGCAGATTTCCCTTAAAGTTCTTCAGAAATGGATGAATAGAAGCGTAATGTCAAAGGTGTCGGTGCAATACTGTTGGATCGGAACACACAAGCTCCGATTTGCAGTGCGATAACAGGACGATCTGGCTTTTTTTTTTTTTTTTTTAATAAATCGCCGGACCGAACATGCGTCGAAACACTGAGTATTCGTCTTCTTCTCCGCATTCGACTCTGAAGGGGAAAAAGGTTGAATTTTCCAACGAAAATCCTCCTCTCGCAGCCTTATTCTAATTCCCTCGGATGCGAATGAGACGGTATTTCCAAGAAAGAAACGAGTACGTAACGCGCAATTTAAAAATCGGAGCGGTCCGGGGTCCTCTGATTCGATTCAAGTAGATTCTCCGATGAGAACTTAATACTTGGACTTGAGGCGCTCGCCGCCGCCGCCGCCCCCGCGCCGCCATTGTAAATTAGCTGGCCTTTCTCCCCCTCTGACAGGGTGTGTAACTGCGACTGCCAAGTGTTGCCAATTCCCATTCACTCGACCCAACAGCCTTCACTCGAGCTAATTGGGGGAAAAGAAAGACGACGATTCTCCGGCAAACAAGAGAAAAAAGAAAAAAAACAACGCAACGCGCTCGTGCATATGCGCCTCTTTAGCGGGATTACAAAAAAGCGCCGCTTTAGTGAGACAGCATTTCATGGTCTATTTAGCCGGTAACTGCATCCCCACAGTGTATTTAAGCGCAGAGCTTAAGCCGTGCACTGACACACACAAACATAAATTCAGCGCAAAGCAGGCTGGGATGATTATACTTCATTAATCTGACTCTTAACTTTCACGTGCACACACACACACACACACACACACACACACACACACACACACACGAGCCCAGTAAGGCAAATTCTGAAATTAAAGCCAGATATCTTTCCCAAAGCCAAGCTCTACGGGGAGGAAATGTAGCCCCACCGTCACTGACAGAGGATTCAATGGTGGAAGAATGATTTGGGGGAGAGGAGGGGTGTCCAACTTCCTGCAGAGAGAAGGAAATAAGCACTTCCACATGCACAAACCCACCCTGCCAGGAGCACTGGAGCACATGCGTGCAGCACGTAAACTTAATGTAGTAACGGCGTTGTAAATTTGAGAGGGACGACCACAGTTAGCAACGCGCGCTGGCGTGGGGGAGACAGAATATCCCGTCCGGGGAATTTACCGCCGGCGAGGAAGCGAACCCACGGGGATGAAGCTCCTCCTGTTGGGTCGCGGCAAAAGTTGGAATTGCTCTTACGTGAAATGATCTGGTTTTCTGGAGGGTGTGGCAGCAGCGGGAAGGGGTTTGCACCCCGATATTTTTGCTGTTTAAACAGTGTGTGTGTGTATACATGTTCACCTGCGATTGTGAATTTAAAATTGTAATTTCAAACCATAACAGTTATGAAAATTGATCAAAAATGTCAAGCGCTTGAATTAAATTGCCGACGGGACGAAAACAAACACGTCCAAATATTAGCGTGCCGCGTTTCTCTGAAGCCTCCGTTATGACTTCATGTGTTCACAATCGTTTGCGCGCGTGAGTGTGCGTCATTTCTAATGTTTACGCGTGATCCAAAGTTAGTCGTCTTCAAACGCCGGACTCACAACAAAAGATTTTAACGGTTGCAGACTAAAAACTGAAAATGGAAAGGAAATTTGAGAGTTTTACTGGAGTTGCGTGAAGTACGAGGTGATCCTCTAATACAAACCTACTAGCAGTACCTTTTGCTCGCTCTGAGCGATCTCAGGCAAAACTGTTCTCAGTTCTACTACCTCAGTGGTGGAACAAACTTCCAGAAGCAACAAGACAAGCATCGTCTATCTCAACCTTCAAGAAACAGGTAAAAACTGTTCTCTTTTTACTGCGCTGATGCCCCAGATCAGGTTAGGCAGCAAGTTAGGCTATGCAGTGTGTGTGTACGTTTGTGTATGTCTTTGTCAAAAAAAAAAAAACTCACTAACCCCAGCTTACTGTTCTGTATATTTCCTGTGCATCGTGTATTTGCAAGTATATTTGCAGTCCCTATGTCCTCTATTGTAAGTCGCTTTGGATAAAAGCGTCTGCCAAATGCAATATAATGTAATGTAATGTAATGTAATCATCTGAGCTGTTTTAGTCTAGTCTTGGTCTTACAACAATATCAAATGTCTGGCATTATCGCAAGTGTGTCAGTCTTTATGTTGATGTAACACAATCAACAACCAATAGATGACCTCCAACAAAACCAGAAACAGGAAACCTGGTAAACTGGCTCCACGAATGAACGGGGACGGCGAGGGACGTCCCCATCGGTTTGGAGCGTCCAACGTTTCACGGCCGAGGGGAGAAGGAAAAACGGCCGACCGAAATAGCCGAGGCTCTGCAAATACCCGGTGAAAACATTGAAAACACTGAAAGAATCTAGTCGCCGTCCTGTAAATAGCGACCCTGTCGGATTCCCAGGCTTTGTAAAATCTCAGGCTGCGACTTAAAAACTCCAAAAGCTAGTTTTTAAATCCGAGATGATACTTTTCCATCCCGGTCTTCTGATGGATGGGTCGTGAAATCCAAGCGAATAAAACAAATTTTTCAGATCTCCGAGTTCTATTGTAATGTTAGTATCCTTGTCGACGGCGCACATCTGTGTGTGAGTAATGACTGCGCCGCAACATCGGGTCCGCCGAGTGTGTCACTTCTTTATTACATAATACGTTTATCCCCAACAACTTTGCCAAATCAATACACAGCAAAGTGGACTCCCCTTGGCTCAGAGGCTCCGCAGCAACGGTCTGGCTAAACACTTTTCAACACGTCCCTTTGTGCCGTCTTGGCAGTCGTCGGCCCGCGGGATCTTCCTGATTATCGGCGAGCCGCAACGATGCGGCACCGCCGGTACCCCTCCTCGCGTCGCGCTCGGACGGGAAGGAGAAAAACGGCGCCGGTCCTGGGCGGAATTAGGTCACCCGAGATTTTACAGATGGCCCTTGTTGCCAAGCATATTTTCCCAATTAAAGCTGATTTGGGAGGGGAAATTCCCAGACAGCGTGAATTATTAAAAACTTCAAATGGAATCTGGTCATGTGACGCGGTACGGCGGTGACACCCGACATCAACAGATGGGCGCCGGAGAGCGAACAGCCGGAGGAGGGGGGGGGGGGGGGGACGCGGGACTTCGGATCGTCTCAAAGTTAAGCGTCCTCCGGCGGCGCGGTTGGTGGGTGTGAAGATTTTCGGGGTTACCGCTGCTGAATGATTCACCTCCATTAATTTAAACCACACGTTTCGCCCCCCCCAAAAAAAATGACGGCACGGTATCTCGTGCGCGTGATCCTCAGGTAGAAACCGCGCGACGCTGATAGCAAACAAATTCCCCTTAAGCGGTTTCGGAATATTTAGAATGCCCTGCATTTTTGCCCCGCAGTAAATAACATTGGCTACGCTTGTGCTCGTCCGACTGTGACACGTCTGCTGAGGAAGAGCTCTGCTGGTGCGGTGACATCACATGATGGGAGCTGCAGACACGCCCTTGAACGCAGCGCTGCCGGTCAATACTCCCCGTCCCCGCCGACACTCGCTAACATCTGGCTTTGTCCTCGCCGGAGAAGCCGCAGCCGTCGTTCGGTCACGGGTTCAGATTACTCTGCACCCCGTTTTTTTTTTTTCCCCCCTATCGGCTCCGGGTGCAATCGGCAGAGAACTGAAAAAAAAATACGCGATAAGGGCCTTCGCTTGATGACGACGCTAAAGGCCCCGTAGCTGATGTCACAATACAATTAAAAACCCATGCAAATCAATAGAGGCCCAAAATCAGGGTCAATGGGTCGATATTTGGACCAATTTCTACACAACACTATCATTAACTATTTTAATCCTTTTCGGATATACAACATTTCCATTTATTCATTATCGGCTAACGCTGATCCGTCACTCAGGGTCGCTGAAATCGATAGGAACACACAAACATTCACTCCCTCATTCCAACGTCTGGGAAACCACTGCCCCAAAGTGCCGCTCGGGTTTTATTTTCATTTTGACCTAAAATACATTTCAAGTTTCGCTTTTAACGATGGGAAACACGATGGCCAAGAAAGCATATTTTCACTGACAGACAGACATCCAGTAGCCCCGACCATCTCAGCCCAATAAATTAAAAACTTGGGATTTTTCTTTTTTTTTCCAGATCTATTTCTTAGATTTCAAGGCCTTTTCCGGACATCGGATCCACTGATAAAGTACCAACGGGAAACAACGTAATGCGTTTTTCCACCCGAAAAGGGTGACGACGCCGGATAATAACAGGATCGGATGCCGACGCCACAAAACCCCAGAAACCCTCAGAGCTAATGGCCTTCGGACACCTCTGTTTGTGTTTTCCCCATCAACAAATCCATTTTCCTGTCTTTTTTTTTTCCCCCAAGGCCCACAAAAAACCTTATGGGTGATTTGGGACCACCGAAATTTCTGCGAGGGGGAACAAGTGTTCTTCTGCAGGACGATTTGCGGCGTTAACGCCACAGCGCCTTTTGTCATGTGTCTGAAAATACAGGCCTCTTTATTCGCATCATACGGCGGATGATTTTATCAAGTGTTTTCTGTTACTGTCTCATAAATCTTAACATCATAACGCATCTCTGAAAGGGCAGATCTCCTTCGCTGAGGGTGAATTGTAAATGCAGCGCCTTTCAACAAGCGCGGTAGCACTCCGGTGTCGCACACCCCCGCCCTTGTCAGTTTGTCAGTAGCCCTTCCAGGGGGTTCGCAGGTTGTAAATATGTGAAATTATCCTTGAAGAGCCGTGGCTCTTTTGCCCGCCCCTGCAGGAAGTTAGCGCTGTGCGGGGTTAGTCGGAGAGTCCTTCCGGCAGACGGCTGGGCGCCCGTCAGAGAGGCTCAGCGTCAAAACGGGCCGACCCCGCCGAGCCGAGCCGACCGCCGAGCGTCCGCAGCAGCCTCGCCGGCCTGATGTTCCCGTTCCTGCGAGGTGCCGGGGACACGCCGCCTGGCTGGGGAGCCAAAACTATCATAGACTGACTTTGATAATCATGTGTGTTAATGCAGGCCCCTGATAGGACAGTAAAATAAGAATAAATTGTCTGAATGACTTAATATCAGGAACTGACTCCCCCCTCCTTCATGTATAATGTTTTTTTTTTTAAGTATTTGTTGCTCAAATGATTCCTGTGCAATTATTTACCCGCTGACTGTACTGATTTGTTTTTTTTTTAAGAGTAAATCCCTATAAACTGGCTCCCATACTGTTAGGTGTTGTCTAATGTTATTGCTGCTCTCCATTCCTATTCATCTGATGTGAACGGAGAGTACAATGTAAAAATTTCATGGCATTGTCTGATTCACCAGCGCATAGGACAATAAAATATATCTTAAAAATAAGATCTTCTGCAGGAGAAAATCTTGCAAGTTTGACTCAGTCACTGAAAGTGAGATTTGAAGCTCGAATGAAGTGAAACTGATGTTAAATGTGCAACGAACGTGGAGAACGGTTTGTTTGTGTGGATGGGTAATGTAATCGGTGTAAAGTTGGGGGATGTGGGGGGGGGGGGGGGGTGACAAACAAAACAGGATGCGCCGTGCTTGTAAACACCATTGCCTCAATCCTCTGGGAAACACGGTTGGTGCAAACCGGCAGGCCGAACGCCTCGGCAAGTGCACCGGATTGCCGTGACTCGTTTCACCTGGCGGAACAGGTGAAGCCCCACCTGCCCCTTATAATTTCACATTTCAATGACAGTAAAAAGGCTTAATTCCACTTTATATGTACGCCGAATTATAACACGGTAGTTGTGCTTTCGAGTCGTGTTTTGAACGGAGAAAACACCACGAGTTTTAGTGATTTCTGACAACTATTCGTCAAAAAAGTGTAAAGTTCAAAGGGAGTTCCTCCTCTACTCACCTTGCCGGACAGTTTTCAACCTGACGGGACCTTTGCAGTTCTTTATGACAGTCTGTACGTCGTATAAGGGTAATCCGGATATGGAGAGGTTCTCCACCTCCAGCAGAAGGTCCCCCTCGGTTAGTTTCCCACTTTTGTAAACCACGACATCCTCTCCGAGCCGGCCGATGCAGGCGAACTCGCCGTTCTCTGCGCCGCCGCGCAGCGGCACGTTGGCCTCGCCGCGGGCATCTTTGACCACGGAGCTCTCGGTGACCCTGGAGGTCCAGTGGTTCTTCTTCGCCGCGGGTTTGGACATCGTGGAGAACTCGGTGCAGAAGTGTATGAAGGACAAATTGGAGAGAGGGGGGGGGGGCAGTCCGAAAAAAAACAAGAAGCAAACTTTGTGGCTGTTGTACAGAAAGTGAGCGCCTCCCGGCCGTGCGTCGCTCCCCGGGGGTCAGGCCATGCCCGTCCCGCCGCGGAGTCACTTTCACCTCCGTAACATCCCCGCACTTCAATCCGCCGCTGTCATATCCACGTTACATCTGTCAGTCTATCCCGACTGTTCTACCCCGAGCGGTCTCTCCCCTCCGCGGTCACTTTTAAGGACGATCTTTCCTTCCGGCGGCTTTCCAGCGTCCAGGTACGGCGCCGGATCTCCGAGCCTCCTTCCGTCCGACTCCGCCGGAGCGCCGGGAATGTGTTGCTGCTCGCGTCGCGTTCACGGACCGTCGGAAATTTGAGGCTCCGCGTTGCTCAGCAGAGGAAGAAACGCGGACGGAAATGAATCCTTCGCCAGTAAATCGGGGGGGAAAAACTCATTCGGAATGAATTTTAATAAAAGCATCCGAACACGTTGTTGTAGGTGCAGATATGACGATGCATATACTTGGAACACATTGCAGAAATATCCATTCAAATCCCAATTCAAAATATATCTGTTTAAAGGCGCCTATTCCATCTGACGTGCTGTCACTTTGTCGCTTGTATTCTTTTACTTTTATAGTTTGTTTTTTTTTACATCTGTGTTTTGTGTAAATGTATATGTCTACACGGGTGTCCTCAAGACACCTTAAATCAGAATAAGAACAACTTTATTTATCCCGAAGAAAATTGTTGTGCAGGAGTTACAAGAAAAATATATCAATAATAAATAATAGTAGAAAATTTAATAAACAGTAAAAAATACGAGAAAAGGCAGAATATTAAATAGAAATAAACTATAAAGTGTCATAAGTAACAAGTGAAAGATAAGGAGTACACAAGCGTATGAAGAAACATTGTACATGTAGCTGTTATGAAATGAAATATTGCAGTTATGAAAATATATACAGGTAGATTATTACAGTTTAAATAATTGTAATTTACAGTAAGTGGGTGGATTTTTTTTTTAAGTAAATAACGTGTTTTCTTATCATCATCAATATTATTGGTACACCTATCGAACTTTATTCTCCATAGAAATTTTTCTTTGATATATTTTGTTTATAATTCAAATTAACTTCTACTGAAACGCTGTCGAAAGTAAAAAATGCAAAACACCAGTCCATATGTTAATAGTGGGGGGAAACAATCAAAGTTTAAATGTGTAAATTCTTCCAAAAAAACAAAACAAAACACATATTTAGTTGAGTTTTAAGTTGTAAATAAACGACACATTGCTGGATTTTTGGCAATTCTTTAAACCGGTCGCCTGGAAACTTAACATTCCCAGTGTACATGAACGCATCAGCGCCGGGAACCGCGCATGCGTACTGCCGATGCGATCTTCTCTGTGGACTGAGCCTCCAGCCATCCTGAAATTAGTTTACTGTCAGATCGCGTTTATCTTAATCAGCCCCAACCATCAAACTGAAATACACTATTGTTCCAAGTCGCCCTTAAACGTTGCTGTTCTATTCAGACGCACCAAAGACAGATATGTGCACTCAGTGTGGAGACATGGAAGTCTAACTCAGCTGAAGAAAATGACTCATGACTTCCATCAGGTTTGAGTCTGAGGAGCAGAGCAGAAGAACATCCAGGTCACATCCGTGACTCTGACTGTCAGGATTCCTGCGTTTCAGGTTTGACAGGTGGGAGGACATTTTTTGCATTCCTGACAGTGTGTGTGAGTGTAATGTTTGCCCCCGCCCTCGCTGAAAAACAGACTCTTTTGGCGGAATGCAGTGGCAAAAGTCACCACCCAAATGTTGCTTTTTTGGACGATTTCTGTGTCGTTTATAACACCCGACAGGTGTGCTCTTTTATTATTGATAAAATGGTTAAAAATGATCAGTGCATCTGCCTCGTGAGGACAGGGTCCCTGTTTGGATTCTTTCTCTGAGGAGTCTCCATGATCTCCACCGCCTTATGGGTTTCTTCCCAAAGTCCACAAGTTACTGAGCTACTGCGCATAGCCACTTTGCTCATTATTTATCCCTGTATATTGGTAAATATGACAGACTTTTCTTTTTAGATTATCTTTTTACACTTCAGAGTTTATTTATTTTATTTAATTTATTTATTTATTTATTTATTTTGACATGTATTTCTAGCTTGTCTTGCCCTTGTATGTCTTGCTGCTGCTAATACTTTCACACTTCAGATTTAATTCATTTATTTATTTATTTATTTATTTATTTATTTATTTTACTTTTTTTTTTTTTACTTTATTTTATTTATTTTTATTAATTTAGTTTTGATTTTTCTTTACGTGTATTTTTAGCTTGTCTTGTCCTTGTATGTCTTGCTGCTGCTTATACTTTTACACTTCAGATTTTATTTATTTATTTATTTTACTCTTTTTTTAACTTTATTTTATTCATTTTTATTCATTTATTTTTGATTTTTCTTTACGTGTATTTTTAGCTTGTCTTGTCCTTGTATGTCTTGCTGCTGCTTATACTTTTACACTTTAGTTCTTTAGTTATTTATTTAACTTTATTTTTTTATTTTATTTTTTTGCGTGTATTTTTAGCTTGTCTCGTCCCTGTATATCTTGCTGCTGCTGCGAAACAATTTCCCATAAGATCGTCTCATCTCATCTCATTGGAGACTTGACGTTTTCCATCCATGTGAATGAGAGGGTGAATGTTTTTCTTTGCCTCTATATGACATGAGTGAATGGTTGGATGTCTCGATGACATATGATGGAAAGTGAATGGTTGGATGTCTCTATATTTACATTTATTGTACCTTATTAATCCCTGGCAGGAAATTTGTTCTATCAGCGCCAGGGGAGCGGTTAAGGGTTCAGTGTCTTGCTCAACAACACTTCGACACGCCAGGATGAGCCGGGAATCCAACCAGGAATGTTCGGTTCCAAGTAGGATCGCTCTCAAAATAACTTGAATGAGCAAGTGAATGGTTATAAGATGTTTTAATGAGCGAGTGAATGGCTGAATTCCTATAAATCAGGGGTTCCCAACGACACCCCCCCCTCCCCGCATCCATGCAAAGGAAATCTTTCTTGGTACAAATGATCATTTTTTTCATTAGACCTTCCGCATCTTATTTTAAAAAAACATCTGTTTCTGACTTACTGCAGCACTTAGTTTTCACATCAGTTACCACAAGCTAACCCTCGAAAATAATGTCGCCGGGGAGCTTTTTCGATGCGCTGCGATCACAGAAGCGTCGAAGACTGCCTGCCTGCAAAAAGGAAGGTGCTTTTTACAGAAAATATCAAGATTCCAACTTAAGTTACGGGTTCATCGCTAAATTATTATAATAGAGTGGAGATACTTTATTGATCCTGAAAGAAATGAAGGTGTCTAGCAGCAAACACATAATACACCTTGCACAGATCAAACATATTGCACACATCTGCATACACACAGTCTCTTAGCAGGACAAAATAATATTAATAATGATAATATAATAAAAATAATCCAACAAGGTAGGAAAAGTGTGCCTTGCAGTAATCCAAGTAGAATAAAGTGACTAATATAAAGTAATCTTTGTATTCAGATTAAATACTGTGAACTGACGAAAGTTTTTATTATTTGAACCCCCGCGCGTCTAGTTCGATAGGTGTAAACTAATAATGAGGAAACGTTCTCGTGCAGAAAACTGATCCGCGGTACAAAAAAGATTGTTCTAAACTGAATGTGAATGAGAGAGGGAGTTGTTTTATCTCTAAAAGATGTGTGAATGAGTGCAAGTTAAGCGGTGAATGAATGAACGTTAAATCCAGTAGATAAAGACGGAGATTTGGAAAAGGGGCCGGCATTAAGCCTTGAAATGAAAGCAGTCAGGCTTCTCACCTAGAGAACAGGCAGATGAGCCTTTTCCAATCTAAAAATAGTTTAAAAAAAAAAAAAAAAAAAAAAAAGCGCTCTCGGTCCCAAGGGAGGAGAAACCATCGGACTGGATGGGACGGGGACGAGAAAGTGCACTTTTAAGATAAAACCGCACAACTTTTCTCATGTCTTCATCCATTATCAGTTGTCGGTACATGGAATTTGCTTCTTTCACCGCGGCATCAGCTGTCCTGGCGGGCAAACCGTGGACAATAGACATGAATATGTAAACGTACATGAAACATGACTCAAAAAGACTTAAGCATAATGAATTATGAACACCTTGACCAAACACTTTGAACAAAACACTCTTTATGAACTCAAAAAAAAAAAAAAAACACTATTTCATGATGGAAGGCTTTTATTAAAGGACAGTTTATTTATAAATGTGATTTTGTTTTAACTCCCATAAAAAAATTAAAAAAAAATCCTACTGTTATGTCAAGATTCCTAAATTAAACTGCATTAAAAGTGAAAATGAATGACTTTAATGCAAGTGGTTTTGCAAAAAGCCAGCCAATCAGAGAGAGGCTTTTCGGGTCTGCAGATACGCATGAGGAGATCTCATGTCACGGTTTGTTTTGATAATGCCATCCCAGACTGCGGTCCTCATACCGATGTCTTTCCGGAACCGCAGCAGCTTGCCAATCAAATACACGGCGGCTCCGAAATCAAATATTCCAAATACCAACAGTCCTATTGTTTTCACAGCATGACGCTTTGTTTGACACAACCAGACTTTACTTTCAGCTGAAATATAAAAAGATACGAGGAGAAATCCGATATCTTCCCCGGTCGCTGTGGCTCAGTCAGGTAGAGGGTTGTATGTGAAGGTTCTCAGTCATCCAGGTCACCGTGAATTATTGTCCAAATCTTCTTGTCGTGGCAACTGGAATTGAACTTCTTCCCTTGAAATTCAAGTGAAAGAATTCAAGTGGCAGTCGGACTCGAACCGTCATCGAACCGCCGATCCTTGCGCAGACTGGAATTGAATTTCTTCTCTTGACATTCAAATGAAGAAATTCAAAATTTCGAAGAGAATTCGGTTCAATTCCGACGGTGTAAAGCAGGGGTCGGAGATCCTTAACACCCGAAGAGCCATTTGGACCCGGTTTCCTCGGAAAAGAAAACATTGTGAGCCGCAATTACTTTTTGACGTCTAAAATAAAGGCGCCACTGTATATATTGCTTTTTATTACCTTTATACTTTGTATAAACAAGCGTGCAGTGTGTTGCTTCTGAAATTCACAAAATATTACGGAGAAAATTAAATTTTATTTGTGGAATAAACTCATTTTGAGCTTTGGGCTTTCAGAGCGTGTAGCGGAGGCTTGACCTGAATTTTAAAGATAAATCGCGAAAAGGTCGCTGTGTCAGTAAACAATAAAAAATAAATATTTGCCAAATATCTTCATAAATATTTATTTTACCTGGTTTATGGGACTTCTGCTCCTGAACTTCTGCACACAGCATCTGCAAATCGTGACTTTACCGGCTGAAGGGTATACCGGCTATACCGCGAGTGTGACGTTATTTTGAGCGGCGAAAAATAATAAATATAATTTTATTTAATATTTCAAGATCACAATAATCTCCCAACTTAGAACTAAAAGTAAAAAAAAGGAATTAACACAAATGAAATACACTTCAATTAAATATTTATAATTTATTTTCCCAAGCCGCTCGGAGCCGCAGTGTAAAGATGACAGAGCCGCAGGTTGCCGACCCCTGGTGTAAAGCACTATGAAACAACAACAACAACAAATCAAATCTTTGCAGTTACAGTTAACCCTTGTGTTGTCTTGCGGGTCAAAAGTGACCCACTACCATGTTTAGCTGCAGAAAAAAAAAACCTTAACCTATTTTTTTTTCCAACTTGAAATTTTATCACTTTTCCTAAAGAGACCCCATAATCAGAATCAGTGATACTTCTTTTTTGTTTGTTACCATGTGGGCTGTACACCACTAGGGCACAAAGATTGTCTTATGGGTCATTTTTGACCCGTAGGACAAAGGGAGTAAACACAATATTAAGATCGCACGAGGGTTAACAGTTAAGACAAGTTATATTTCATTATATTTCATTGTATTTCTTATTCTTCCTCCTTTCTACTATTATCTATTACTGTTATGTTTTTACTTGAAACTCTGGCACAACAATTTCCTTCGGGATAAATAAAGCTGTTCTCATCTCATCTCATCTCAACAACAACAAACGAACCCGCTGAGTCCGTTTGTCTTGAATCGGGGGTTAAAAGGCCGAGAATCAGGTGTTGCGTGCCGAATCACCCCCCAGTCTGATGAGGAAAGGGGGTTTCGGTAGTGGGAGCGGGAGCTCGGCTCCTCCGCCAGCTCCCTGTCATGCAGTGTCACCCACATCAGCTCGACAAAGGCAGACAAACTGCCACCGGCCCAAAAAATTTCCTCCTCCCCCTTCACCCATCCATCAGTCTGTGCATGTCAACGTCTTCTCCGGCGCACTCGCCGCCTCTGTTTAATACACCGTGATGTTCCCTGTCTCTCTCTCTCTCTCACGCCGGCACTCGTTAATGAATTCAAATCTTTAGATGTGCACTCAAACCGTGCATTATGCACACACACACACACACAAACAGCTGCATGTAGTGCTTTATCCGCAAAAAACCTAAATCAGCCCTTGGCAGTGAATTGCATGCGGTGCATGTTGCATGTAATAGTGATGAGTTCCACATCATGCATGAGGTTTATGTAACATCGCATACGACACACGTGCCTTGTAGACTCATAAATCTTAGATAGTAAATGTGCAGCGGCAGAATGTGTAATAGAAATATGACCGATCTTTAAGAGTAAAAACAGAGTCATGACAGAGCAGCTCTTGTGCTTCTCGCGCTGCGGGGTAATGTCGGCGTGTTTGGCGAGGACGACCCGAGTGTGAGCGGTTTGTTTATGGGAAACCGTCGTTCTCCGCCGCCCCCCCCCCCCCCGACTCTGACTGATGCGCCCGTGGCGTCGCTGACATGTAATGACGGAGTGAACTTTAATGGCCGACAGTAAGAACGCAGCCTTCAGATGTGACAGGCTAGATGAGTTCGGCGCTACAGGCTGGCAGGCCTGCGCCATTATCGGCGTGCGCGATGCACGCGGTGGCCGATTCATCCATCACCTCTAAATCCCAGGCTGCGGTAATGTGATATTCGCATGGGGGAGACACTTGGCGTATTAGCTTTGAAAGCAAATTGTCTTTTGAATTTCAGGTGAAATTCCATTCTCAAATGATCGGAAATCACACGAAACAAAACATATTAATAAGGAGAAAACAACATGGTTTGATAATAGATATATAAACTTGTTACTTGGTTTGGAATGTACCACCTTGTTATGGGAATATCATCACATTTTGTCCTCACATTAGTACAAATAACAATATTGCTTTTTTTTTTTTGTTATTGCAGATTGTGTTTCCTCTGTGATTGTGTTTTCCAAGACAATATTGTGGCACATAACTTTATGTAAATGTAGTTATGAATCACGACGGCTGCAGACTTCGTGTTACCGTTTGCCTCAGCAATATTTCCAGTCGCTCCCATTTGCCGTTATCTCAACATCTTTGACACCTTGAAGGAAGTTACGTGCAAAGTTAGCTAAATATCTCCGCTTATCGGTAAGGAATTTAAAAACAAACATGGACTATTTATTCCAAATGAGGTTTTCTTTTATAATAATAAAAACCGCTTGCATTACGTTAGAGCAACAACACCGACAAACAACCCTTCCCTGAAGCACGCTGACTCAGTCAAACAATGTTTTATTTATACCAAGATGTTAATTTGTGCTTCAGCACAATAAATCATTCTCACCAAAAGGTCTGTATCCTTTAATTGTTGGATTTTTCTGTCCGACGATGAGTAATTCCGAAGGACGGCACCAATTATGGACATTTCCATGGCAAAGACAAATGTTATTTTGCAGACAAGCCATTTCCTGTGATTATCCATTTTGTATTATGCGATAGAAGACTAACACGAGTGAAATGAAAAGCGTACGAGACGAGATGCTGTACGGACTAGAAACAGCGACGATGATGAAAAGACAGGAGAGGAAGATGAAGGAATCCATTAAGTGAAGGTTGTGGAAATGTAACATTGTAAAATGACCGACGGACTCTTAAGAGAATACATGAGGCGTCGCTCAATTGTGTCCTTACATCTTTAAACCCAACAAAAGTCACTCAGTCGTCATGTAGCCATTTTCTGCACGCTAAGAGCCAAACTCTAAGGTTTCGAGTTACAAACCGATAGCGTGTATTCTGATGTCGGCCAGGTGTTTGCTTTCCCACTGCCCTCACCCGAGTTAAACATTCAAGCAAGTTAGCGCATACCGGTTAACTTTTAAACAGCAACCAGACCCAATATCCCATTCTTCTTGTCTCTATCCTTTTTTTTTTTTTTTACCAAGGAAATAGCTTGTTTACTTTATCGTCCGTTGGAGTAACCATTTTTTTTTCATCATCTATTCAGCTGTAAAATGATATTTTTGCAGTGTGCTTAATTCATTTAGATTTAGAAGAAAAAAGAAAAATCGTGTTCGATTTGTTAATATTTCCCTGCGGCCTAAACTGCGCCTCCAGCCTTCCCTTCATCTGATAGTCATTCAGGGATGTCCTGTTGAGATTGTACTGATTTACATAATGGGAATGAACGACATTCGTAATAAATATTCATCATCTTCAAAGAAAGGTGGCGCTTTTGAATAAGGATGAAGTTATATTTAAGTTGCGAGCTGGGAATCATCGGTAACCCCCAAGTTGTAAGGGAAGTAAAGTAAAGATTTTGGTTCACGCTCTCCCGGCAATCTGGCGACATGATCTGCTTTTCGGACAGAAATTCAGAAATTTCAATTCCAGGAACGACCCGAACGACAAGGGGAACTTTTCAGTTTTAAGTTTGACTTTTTTTTTTTCAGCAATTTTTCAAGAACAACTCAAATAGACATTTAGTATTTTAGTTAAAAATAACCTTCAACCCAATGTTTTCTCATTTTTTTTTGGAGTTCAAAATATTTATCTGCATGCAGAAATGTAATTTAGTTTTCTCTGCAGTTGTCCATTGATTCCAAAAGATGCAACACATATGTTATATTATATATATTTTTGTTTATACATAGCATTAAGGAGAAAAAATAAAAATAAAAATAAATTTTATGCCGTGTTAATTCATTTTAAATAACATTTTAATTTCAAAAAGGGTTGTGTGGCTCCCAGTGCTTTCTTTACAGCGGAGAAGCGCGTCCAAATGGCTCTTTGTGGGATAAAGGTTGCCGACCCCAACTTAGGGTGTATACAGTGTACATAGAAAAATCATGAAATGATTATAATTTATCTATTCTATCTTCATAATACAAAATAATTTATTTTTTATATCTGGAAATAACACGGTGGCCCTTTCATCTGCAATTTATGACCCCTAACGCGAACGCTCTGGGAACCCCCTTATTACATCAAGAGTCGAACCCTGCTCTGATGGATGAGCGCTGTGCGTTCGAATGTATGTAATCCAATCCGCGGGCCGCCCATGACCTCATATCATCCGTGGCGTGAGACCGCATCGACGCGCAATTTTGCACATCTGAAAGGCATCTGCATCATTCATAACTCATTAAAACCACATGAACCCTTTATGTCCGAGGCCTCCGCGCGCCGCCGAGTCCAAAGTCCCCCCCCCGACCCCGCTACCCCGCTCGCCGACCCCCTGATTTATTTGCGCTCATCACTTAACTCAAGCCCCGTAAATGAGGAGGGTCATTTTTGCTCCAGACGTCACTATAATCTACTTTACCTCCGTGCGCCGATAATGCCTCGTTCATCACAATATCCACAAAGCATTAGAGGGAACGAGAGAGAAAGAGAGAACGAGAGAGAGAGAAATCCTTCTTTTTAACTAAAGTAGAGCTGCAAAGCTCAGTATTGCTCTGGAAGATTAAGGATGAATTGCCAGGCGCAAAAAAAAAAAAATAAAAAAAAGGCCATCAGATTACGGGACTGGGTTGTCGTGTCACAGCCGATGACAGGGGAGTTTGTTTTGTTTTTTTTCCACAACAGGCGCTAATGAGACTCGTTATGCGTTTTACTGTAACCTGCCGTTTCCCAATGGCCACCCTAATTCAGCTTTGGTCGTTTTTCAAAGCGACGCATCGCTCGATGGGAGGCCCCGAAGCGGGACGCGGAACCGGGTCGTACGCGTTATTCAGCGTTTTTAACCGCTTAAATTCACGTCAGCAATATTCTGGAATCTGGCTGTGAACCCAAGCAATAATACATCGGCTTGAAGCGAAAGGCGGAAGCGCTTGGCTCGGACTTTGGTGACACGAGTCGGCCCGGGAAAATCCTGCTCTGATCTCCTGCATCACCTCAAATGTCCTGATTAATATAAAACCTCCACAAAGTTCACGTGAAAGCTCTTGAACATGTTCTTATCGGGAAAGAGGTGTGTCCGGACGGTCGGCAGATGTTCCTCCAGATTCTGAAAACATAATAATAATCTTCTTCTTCTTCTTCTTTCGGCTTTTCCCGTCAGGGGTCACCACAGCGAGTCAACTTTCTCCATCTAACCCTATTCTCTGCATCTTCCTCTCTCACACCAACTACCTTCATATCCTCTCTCACTACGTCCATAAACCTTCTCTTTGGTCTTCCTCCAGACCTCTTGCCTGGCAGCTCCAACTCCAGCATCCGTCTACCAATATATTCTCTATCCCTTCTCTGCACATGACCCAACCGTCTCAGTCTGGCTTCTCCGACCTTCTCTCCAAAACATCGAACATGTGCTGTTCCTCTGCTGGACTCATTCCTGATCCTCTCCATCCTGGTCACTCCCAAAGAGAACCTCAACATCTTCATCTCTGCAACCTCTAGTTCTGCCTGCTGTCTTTTGGTCATTGTAACAGTTTCTAGTCCATACATCATCGCTGGTCTCACCACTGTCTTGTACACCTTTCCTTTAATTCTGGCTGAAAGTCTTCTATCACATAGAACCCCTGACACTTTTCTCCACCCATTCCAACCTGCTTGGACCCGTAATAATAATAACAATAATACATAGGTTTTCTATAGCGCTTTTCCTGATACTCAAAGACGCTTTACAAGTGAGAGACAAATGAAACAGTACAAACACACAGTTATTGGGGAAAGGCTTAGTGGGGGTAGGGGGAATTTACAATACACGTAAAAATGAAGGGGGAAAACACAAGATTAGGAGGGAGAAAAATGTAGGTGATTTGGTAGCACTGGGAAAGAAGTCGAACTCAAAACTGAAAGTCCGAAGGAAGTTTCACTGGAGTCACAGTACTCCAGTATCTGTTTTAAGTCGGTCTTTTCCTTTTGCTTGCGGTACTTGGACTTGGTGATTGGAGTGAGGAGGTTTGCATCTGAGGAGCGAAGGCGGCGAGCTGGAGAGTGGCGATGGAGGAGATCGGTGAGATATGGGGGGGGTGACGTTGTTGAGGGCTTTGTGGGTGGTGAGGAGAATCTTGAAGTGAATGCTTTGTTTGATGGGCAGCCAACTTCCCTGGCTGCCCATCAGCCATGCCCCATCATGGGGGTGATGTGTTCTCTGGAAGGGGAGCCGGTAAATAATCGGGCAGCAGAGTTTTGGACATATTGCAGTTTTTGAAGAGCATTAGAGGGGAGGCCGTATAAGATGCTATTGCAGTAGTCGAGTCTGGAGGTGATGAATGCATGGATTAGTGTTTCTGCAGAGGGTGAAAGAGTGAAAGCATGAGAACTCGCTCGTCCCGATGCCTTCAAATGCCCGACATGTAGGTCATTGTGTCAGAAATTTCCGATTTTCCCTCCGAAAAGCTAAGCCTGTCGGCAGGAACCCGGAGAGGATCGGCTTCTCTTCGGACTGGCAGCCGAGCTGAGTTGTAAAATTCGTTTTTTTATCCGGGTTTCAGAGCCTTATTGAAAGGACTGACGGTGTTCAGACCGAAATTGCGAGACATTTGTTTGGAACACGAGTGAGAACTTTTCCCTGATTTTCCCGGATTCGATGGTGAATGGAAAGCATTGGAAGTGGGTTATCTGATCCGTGGACCACCGGGCTCGGAGACTGGATCTCACTGCTTTTTTAGATGCAGTTGACATATTGGCGTCCATTGATTTCAAGGATTCGTTCAGTCATTCCATGTGCTTATCCCGGGTCCATCCCTGCTGTGATTGGGCGAGAGGCGAGGGTTCACCAGTCGATCGCAGGGACACACGAAGAGACGCACAACCATTCTCTCTCATTCACAGGAAAATTTACGATTGCATGTTTTTGGACCACGGGAGGAAACCGGAGAACCCGGCGGAAGCCCGCACAGGTCCGCCGAGAACGCGGAGACTCCACAAAGAAAAATCCGAACCGGAGACCCACTTGTTGTGTCTCTGGGCTTCCCTTAGTTGTTGGACAGCATAACGAATTTATCGCAGTTTTGTTGTTAGCTTTGGGGAAATTTGGATGCATACCTTTTGTTTTCCTTTTTCCGTATTGCAATCTCCAAGTCATTTTTAATTTTCGTCCGTTCCCCGACTGGGCCGCATGTCAAGTGCTCGCAGTCAAACATATTAGGAAAACACTTCGTATCCAAGAAACTTGCAGTCGGCGGCTTTCATCCCCGATTTTACAAGTTGGACGGCAACTCGAGGGGAACCAAGAATGTGAGCGAAAATACCGAAGAGCGAGACGGCGACGACGTCGCGCGATGATTTGCTGGACGTGAGCGACCTCGCTCACGTCAGGCGTGTTAAAGCAGAACTGAATAATTCAAAGCAACGCAACGCCCGCATGTGTGTGTGTGTGTGTGTGTGGGGGGGTCGTAGCGTTCCGTGCTACGAGCTACCACGCCAACTCCGCAACCCCTTTGCCCAGAATAACACGGAGGAATCCCTCCGTGGATATTTGAGCCTCGCTGTCCAGCTGCAGACGAGGATGAGGCGCGTATTGTGAATTTCCGATGAGCGGCGTTGATACTGGACTTATACAGGATGGTTTTCACAGTCGCGGACTCAAAACTGAAAGTCGGAAGGAAGTTTCACTGGAGTCTCAGTACTCCAGTATCTGATTATCCGAGCTGTTTTAAGTCGGTCTTTTCCTTTTACTTGGGTTTTAAGACAGTATCAAACTTGTTTGATAATATCGCAGGTCTTTCAGTCTTTACGGTGACGTAACGCAACCAACAAACGATAGATGAGCGCTAACAAAACTGGAAAAAGGAAACCTGGTAGACAAACAGGGGACTGTATTGGTTGTTGTCGCGATCAGAATTCAGTGCCTAGAAAGGAAAGCAACTCCCCAACGTAGTGGTCCACAACCTTTTTATCACCGTGGACCGGTCAACGCTTGAAAATTTTTACCCCGGACCCAGGAGGGGGGGTGCACATAGATTGTTTATATTGGGACTATGATAATAAATGTGAATGCACTGTGTACTCGTATGCAACTTTGTTAGCAGCTTCCTCGTAACATTGTGGCAGCAACATAACAAGTATAACAAAGGCTTCATTGCCTCATATTATGCAGAGCGGCTCGGCCTCTGGGAATCACCTGTTAGGAAAAATCCATATTTCAAGTAGAAATCCTGGTATTGTCTGTTCAAATCTTTCTTTTTCTTGGAAGTTGTAGGCTCTTCCTCCGTCTCTTCACTAGACCTTTTCCCCTTCGAAAAAAACTTTCCATCTGACGTCTGTTTTTTACTCATTTTGCTAGCGTGTGAGTTACATTTTGGACGCTCAAGTGACCAGGATGTAACCGAGAGATTCCGGTCATTTTTCAAAATAAAGATTGTTCACACTCAGATAATAAATCCGACGGAAATAATTGATTATTTCTCGTGCAGCCCGGTACCAATTGATCCACGGGCCGGTACCGGGGTTGGGGGACCACTGCCCTCACGTACCACACAACTCCCTAACGTACCCAACGATGAGGTGAAACAGCAATTACCTGGTGAAAACGTTGCACGGTGGGAAAAAATTCCTGAAATAATCTACTTGTTGTCTTGTAAATAATGACCCTGTCAGATTCACAATCAAATCTGTAAAACCCCAAAAACCAGTCTTTGGTTTTCCACAGTCTTTAGGCTACATTTAGGCGGTGGCGAGTGGACAACAGCACAGTAGGTATAAATAAGTAAAAAAGACAAAATAAAAAGAAAGAGTGGGCCTGTGTGTTCTGCTCTCCACCTCTCGCCTGGAGTGACCACTTAGCCGTTGTGTTCGCCGCTCATTTCGCGCGTGATTACCGAAAATGCGTAGCCTCGTCTCGACGGCTCTGAATCTTTCTTCTCCGTCTCCTCCGGTGAGGCGGCAACATTTCCATCGATCACGGCCACGAGGAGAGTGCCGAGGATAAATAAGACCGCATTGGTTTATTGTGAGAACGGTGGTTTTTTTTTTTTGTTTTTTTTTTTTAAGGGCCATAAACTGAATCTAAACGTAGGCTTTTCTGAATGAGAAGTGCGGTATAATAGCATCGCAACAGCAGGACAACCACAGCGTGATTTCCAGCCGTGATTCAGCTGATATATGCAAACTGCACAAACTAAATCACTCGCATTTGGCAAAAAAAAAAAAAAAACAGTTCATTTAATTTCTTTTTAATGTAAATCACTAAAGTCGGTGTGTATTTCATCCTTACATTAACAGATCAAATGACGCATTGAGTCATTATATTTGGTCAATAAAAATACAATTTGTTTACATTCTCGCACTGTTAACAGTGGAACACACACTTTGGTTTCTTCCCCAATCTCCCGCGGGGCTTGCAGGCTCCTATAGAAACTAATTATTCATCGTCTCATTTATCATTTAGTGAAAAGAATCAAAACATAAAATGACGCTTGAATTTATTTTTCAGACTTGTGAATTCAGAGAGGACTTTTATTCTGAATCTTCTACTTCTTTTGCTTTGGGCTTTTCCCTTCAGGGGTCGCCACAGCAAATCGACCTTCTCATCAACCTCTTCTCCGTATCCTCATCTCTCACACCAACTACCTTCATATCCTCTCTCACTATGTCCATAAATCTCCTTTTTGGTCTTCCTCTAGACCTCCTGCCTGGCAGCTCCAATTCCAGCATCCATCAATTCACTATCCCTCCTCTGTACATGACCCAGCCATCTCAAACTTTCTCTCCGAAACATCTAACATGTGCCGCTCCTCTGATGGACTCATTCCTGATCCTATCCATCCTGGTCACTCCCGAAGAGAACCTCAACATCTTCATCTCTGGGACCTCCAGCTCTGCCTCTTGTCTCTTGGTCATTGTCACTGTTCTTTGGTCAAACAGCATCGCTGGTGTCACCACTGTCTTGTCAATCTATCCTTTCTTTCTGGCCAATAGTCTTCTATTGTCAGGATCTCCTCTTGGCAGCCGAGAGGAGACACGGCTGAGATTAATTCGCAATCGGCGCCATCTGCAGCAGCTGCCGCTAATCAAGATCCCTATAAAGGGCAGCGGCACACTCTGCCTGGCGCCGGAGGATTGTGGATGTCCCAGACCCCTGGCACACTGAACCCCTGCCCCGGTACGACTGGACCCAGCTGGCCGGTGTAACATCTGACCCAGCCCGAGATCCTGCCTTCACCCTGCCTGGGACCCGTCCTGGTGAGACCCAGTCCTTCCCGCCTCCACCTTGCCTGGGGCCCGTCCTGGTGAGACCCAGCCTTGTGCAACTCTGTCTCGGGGCCAGGGGCTTACCAGCGACACCCTACCTGCCGTTCAATCCAAATAAAGCGCTTTCAATCCAGATTTCTGCTCTGAGGTGTGGTTCTCCGCCCCCCCCCCGCGCACCGTGACATCTATCTCATAGTACCCCTGACACTTTTCTCCATCCATTCCAACCTGCTTGAACCCAGAGCATACCTCAACCTGTGCTCTGCTCTCACTACAGATCGCAATGTCATCCGCAAACATCATGGTCTGTGGAGGTTCATGTCTAATCTCATCTGTCAGCCTGTCCATCACCACTGCAAACAAGAAGGGGCTCAGAGCTGATCCCTGATGTAGTACCAGCTCCACCTTGAACTTCTTGGTTACCCCTACAGCACACCTCACCACTGTCTCACAGCAAGCATACATGTCCTGCACCAGTGTATCATACTTATTATAATTCAAATATCATAATTTGAGTTGCTAGAAACATCATGGTCCAAGGACTTTTACTCTGATACTGTTGTGCATGTGACTGAAGCTTCCCTTCCTGGTTCTGGATCTGTCTGTGGAGTTTGCATGTTCTCCCGGTTTGCCCTTAAGGTTTGAATGACAGTAAATGTTTGCATGTCTGTCGCCTTGCAGGGTGAAACCTCTCTGTGTGGGAATGAGTGAGTGAATGAATCTGACCTGTGTCTGGTGACTTTTTAAGATTTTATCTTGCGCTCCAGCCTGGGCTCAGATCTACAGCGCACCAGGTTGAAACTGAGGTCAGGTTGTGCTCTTGCAGGACAGGTTTTGCCTGAACAGGTTACCTCTCTATGCTTAGCAGGTTCTCCTTGCACCACTTGCTTTCAAACACATTTGTCTCAGTTCTGATCAAACTGAGTTTTGTTTTACTTTTATTATTTTTATTTAATTATAATATATATTTTCAAGCAGAATATTTTTCTTTGAGTCTCTCTCATATATATATATATATATATATATATATATATTTTTTTTTTCCAAGCAGCATGTTTTTCTTTGAGTCTCTTTTGTCGCAGTCCTGATGTGGGGATTTTTTTTTTTTTCATTTCAAACTTGATACCTCAGCTCTCGGCAAGTTCTTTTTCAGGTTATAACTTATCCTGTATTTTCTTATTTTCCTGAACTCGTTGTCCCCCGTTTTACTTTGAAGTGGCTCTGTTTTCTGGTTATTTCTCTTTTTTTTTTATTTTGTAAGCATCCTCATGTGTCATCTGTGGTTTTTCCGTGCTTCCTGTCTTCTGCGCCTCTGGTCTGTCAGGACTTTCTCTTAATGGTATCGTTTCCCGTTTCAGCTCATTCCCTCTGTGCTTTTTAGATTTCCATCACCCCCTAATTTCCTATTTATGTATGCAATTGTGTTTTCCCTCCTTTTTCTTTTGATTATCTGTGTCTTGTCAGTTAAGCGTCCCTCGCCGTCCCCTCCCTGTCTGCTCCAATCAGATTCCTGCCTGGCGTCACATGATTAAAAACCGCCGTTATCGTCGGTAACGTTTTCTCTCCTGTCGTTCAGTCCTCAACTTGTTGTTTGGCTTGATCACTGAAGAAAAGGCACAAATGGTGACAGTATTCACTGTTAACCATTATTTATTAATCAATTCATTATCTATACTAGCATTTCCCAACCACTGGTACGTTAGTGTGTCGTGAGAGATCATCAGGTGTGCCGTGGAAGACTGCCCACTTTCACCTGAGTGGTCCAAAAATTATTTATTCAATGCAAATAGTGTGTCTTTGTACGTCTATCTATGCGGGCAGCATGTAGTGACAGGCAGAACTGAAGAATTTAATGCACTTCCACAACGGTAGATGGCAACAGGTCAGAAAAACAGGTCATTCTGACCCAGATGAAGGCCCAAGTATGAGTAGCGATCAGAAGAAAGTAAAGTTTGGTTTCACTTTTACCGTCGAACCAACCGAGCAGACTCCATTAATCCTGGTGTGCGAGGAAACGCCATCTCCAAACTAAACACCCTTCACGTCAAGATAAGAACACGGACTATTTTGTTCATCTGTGTAAACAGACTGAGAAATAAGCAGCATTGTTGAACTCGTCACCGAAGACGAGTGAGGAAGCTGTGAACGCTACAAAGCTACAAAGTTGCTGAACTCATCGCTAAATCCAAACAGCCACACCGTGGCAGACACATGAATACTACACGCTGCAAAATCATCGTGGAAGAAACGCTCTTCCGTGGCACGATTCGAAAAATAGCCCAACACTACAGTTTCATTCTATTTTATTAGAAATGTTTTTGACATATTTATTTGGTGGTGTGCCGTGTGATTTTTCTCGTGTGAAATATGTGCCGTGGCTCAAAAACAGTTGGGAAACACTGATCGCAGCCTATCCCGGCTGTGATTGGACGGGAGGAGTTCATCGACCAATCGCAGGGCCAAATATTGAGACGTACAAATATTCAGCCCCTCATTCACCTATAGGCATGGAGAAGCATTCAAATGTTGTTTAGAGACATGCAACCATTCACATGTCAAATAGATACTTAGCGTCTTTGTGTACCTTGAAAAGCGCTATTCAAATCGTATGTATTATTATTATTATTATACTTACAACCAGTGAGGTGCAGTCAGTAGAGGCAGGGGATGCCGGGCCTCACCTGTCATCACGGAAAGAAAAAAATGCAGAATAAAAAATTAAATGGTTATATTTATTCAGTGATTTGTACTATAAAGTTATTTTACACGTAGCTTCATAATTTTTAATTATTTTTTTTCGGAATCACTAAAAAAAATTCACATTTACCGTTCAAATAAAAGGAAGAGACGTACAGTGATGACATCATTGCCTCACCAGCCATGAACCTCACTGCACATCACTGCATCATTCTTAAGAATAAGAATAAGAATAAGAATAACTTTATTTGTCCTGAAGGAAATTGTTGTTCCAGAGTTTCAAGAAAAACATAACAATAATACATAATAGTAGGAAATTGTATAAACAGTAAAAAAAAAAGGGGGGGGAGAATAAGAAATACAAATAAGACTACAATAAAACTTACAACCATGCAGTCCATTCATGCAGTCATATAGAGAGATACTTTATTATTGTCATGCTGTGTGCAGAACAAAATTGAATTGGCATCATCTTCACAACATAGAAAACACTGTAGGTGCAAGTTGTGGATGTAAAGCGCATATTTACAACAGAAATGATGTGGCAGTGCAGCGGTTTTAACTCATTCACTCTCATTCACACATCATTTAGGGACATAAAACCATTCACCTCTTCATTCTAACATCAAATATAGACATACTGTCATACTCTTATTCACTCATCTGGGCAATCATTGATCTGCAATGAACCAGAAAACTCGGAGAGAACCAGGTTAGCATGGAGACTCCAAACAGAAAGACCCTCAGATAGAATCGAACCAGGGACCTTCTTGCCGTGACGCGTTATTCACCCTTTATTAGCTTAATAAATAACATATTTTTCCTTACACAGGAAAAAAATAATCAGCCAAGAAGATCTAATGTAGCCAAACCTTTTAGCCAGAAAGTAGAACATGGTCGTAGTGGGAGCTCGATGGTGGAGATGTTTATTCCAGCCTGCAACCGCGGATGAAGATCAAGTTTTAGCCGCTTGTGTGATTGCTGAGTGATTGCTATGTACTCGGGCTGTTTTCTGTCCGGTCTCAGCTCAGGGTCTGTGTGTGTGTGTGTGTGTGTGTGTGTGTGTGTGTGCGTGTGTGTGTGTTTGAAAGCCAGAAAGAAAGAGTACAAACATCTGCCAGACGTCGCTGTCAGTGTGCTCACTGGATTTGTTTTCTTTTTTTTCTGTCTGCTAACTTTCCAACCACCGCAAAGGACTGTATCTGCATGTTTCGGAGAATAAGGTTCACGTAGATGTGATATTGAGCGTTGCTACTGACAAAGTGGAATAGGATCACGGTGAAAACAAGCGGACGTGGTCGGTGACCTCCTGAACCGGTGTCAGCCTTGAAATAACCCGTCGTGTTCTGCGGCGGCAGACGGCACGGATGTGGCGCGCAGGTGCTTTTTGTTTGCCTGACTCCGCTGCGTCCGTTCTGGGTGATGAGAGGCCAAAGCACACAAAGGACGAAAGGGAGGGACGGGCGGGTGCGAGTGACCTGGGCGCATTCCTTACTCCGTCAGGCGTGGCTCCATTTCCCACCCTTGTTCCTGTTCAGCTGGAACCGTCCACGGGATCGAAACCGTCGCCTTGTTCCTCTCGCTCACATCCCCTTTCACGCTGAGATACGTGAAAAATGAACACTTAAAAGTGATAATGATGTTTTAGTTTGTGTTTAAAATCTAAAATGCTTTGCGATGCATTGAAGCGCTTCTGAATATTTGAGAATATTTAAATAGAGATTTTATGTTTATGCTACACTTTGCTATCCACTTTCTTGCTCCTCTTATTTACTTGTTTGCCTGCAAAGGAAAGTTTAAACGTGCATTTGAAGAAAAAAATGTTTCCCCCCCCATTCCTGGCTTTTGTGTTTCCAGCGTCACTGTCACTTTAAGAAAATTGAACACACAAACACACACACACTTGCACACACAAGCTTTGGACACTGAAAAAACATACAAGTGACATTCACGTAAGCGGCAATACTGTCATGTTTACGGGGATTTTCATGCTGGAATTTGATTTAACCCTCTTTTTATGTAAAGGGTCAATTTGACTCATTTCACCCATCGACCCAATGGGTCAAATTGACCCTTAACATAATAAGAGGGTTAAAAAAGGTTTGGGGGTTATATGTCTCAGAAAAGCTATTCCTATGACAGGAGGTCCTCGACTTACGTCGAAGTTTTGTTCCTACGGCGTGACGTGTCATGATTTTCACCGTGAATCAGAACTCACATAAGTATCTGTCATTAAGCTACGCTAACGCAGTTTTAATCTAGGACATCAAACACTGTCTGGTCAAAATTGAAAAATAAAAGGGTAAAAGGTTTCCAAAAAAAACAACACAAATGAATGAAAGCGAATGTAGCACTTTCCAATATTGCAATTGTAAATAAAGCAGCTTTCCTTTTATAGCGCTCCAGCCGGAAAGATTGACCTTTGACATAAACGCGAAACGCCAGAGGTTGCAGGGACGTCGTATATCGGCGATTGACTGTCCAAACAAGACATAGGAGTCGTACTGTGCCTGTACATGAAATTTGATTAAGCGGTTGGGGCAACACGGTTGCCTCATGGCAAGAAAGTCCCCGATTTGATTCTATGTGGGGTCTCCGTGTCCTCCCCCGTGTCTGCTTGGTTTCCACCGGGTTCTCCGGTTTCTTCCGACAGTCCAAAAAAACATGCAGCAGGTTCATTGGAAAAAAGTGAGCGAATGGTGTGTCTGTCTGAATATGTGGCCTTGTGATTGACTGGCGACCAGTACGGGGAGATCCTGAGTGCAGGATAAGTAGCAGAAGATGGATGGATGGTTGAATGAAATGAGATTAAGCGGTCGGGACAAAAAGGTCCCCGGTTGGTTTCAGTGTGGAGTCTCCATGTCCTCCCCTGTGTCTGCGTGGGTTTCCAACGGGTTCTCCGGTTTCCTCCAACGATCCAAAAGCACACAGTCGGGTCAATGGAGACCCTCTATTGCCTAGACCGGGGTGTCAAATTCATTTTGGCCACATAATGCCGAATTTGATGTCAAGTTTGATGTCAAGTTAAAATCATTCACTAGAAGTAACACTAATTCCTAATTTTTCCTTTGTTTTCGTGTAAAGGAGGTAAACAGGTGAATTATAAAAATCTTTTTATGTAATGAACTGTTTCTCTAAAACAGACATGACGAATTCATATTAAAAATGAATATTAAAAAAAAGAATCAATGAAATGACACCCTGAAAATATTGTTGAGTTGAAAGAGGAAATCTTGTCACTGTGGGAAAATTTGCCGCTAAAATTTATCAAAAAATTGTGATTTGTAGCATGTATAGGAGGAGGTCTGATATTTACAAGGTTATTAATCAATCTTTTTAATTTTGCTTTTTTTTTTTGCTATTGTTTTTGTGTTTTTTTTTTTTTTTATAGAAATAAGAAAAGAAAAGATCGTTTTAACAATGTCACTTTTTTTTTCAACAAAAAATCATTTTGTTTTCAAATTTTGAAGCAAAAAATACATTGCAAAGCATTTTTTTTTTTTTTTTCAAATCCATTGTATAAAACCCCCAGATGCATGTGAGAAAAAAACAGGCCGCGCTAACACAAAGATTTAATTTCACAAAATATTGTCCCCCTGCGCTGGACACATGAGTGAGCCAACGGTTGTGTGTGTCGCTACAGACGATAAATGTATGAATAAATGAACGAATGAAAGGATTAAGTGGCAGACATGCAAATGAACACGACGGAAGTGATTCCTCATGATCTAAAAACTGCCTTCATCCGATAAAGGCTGCGCTTTTTAAGTGACTGCTTGTATAATCTGGTAAGTCCCTCGGCCTTTAATACACAAAGGAAGGTTTAACACCACCTAAGTCTGACCCCTTCATTTTCCGTCCACGGAGCTTCACCAAGAGACCGTAAATGGAAACTTTTTAACATAACCCTATTATTGTTTTAAAGAGGTAAATGGAATTGGATGTCCAGCGATGGTTGGAATAGGACGCCACGATTCCAGCCAGAGGCAGGTTTTGCCTGAACGCATGATAAAGCGTGGCGGGGGAAACATGTCGGCCTCGGACGCAAGCAGAACGTTCCCTCCGCGTCGAACAAAGAGCTTTGTTCCTCAGCGGTGGAAAGGGAAACGGCGCAGATACATCTGTGCACGATGAAGGGCCGTAAGCCGGGTGCTTTAACGTGCAACCCTCGTCGGAGTGGGCGATAACAATCGGCTTAAGCTTTTAAGAAACTTATCGTCCGGATGTTTTGACAGAAGGTTGGTGTTTGCAGTGAATGTGACACTCTAAATAACGCTAAAATCTCCGATGTTAGCTTCGTTGTTGAAAATGTGCGGGAATCAAAGGTGGCGTGGACGTCTTCCGTGCCCCTCGCTCCCGGGCAGAGTAGCCAAACTGGTGGATTTCGAGACAGAAAATACACATGTTAAATAAATAATAGGAGGGAAAGCATGAGCAGGGTCGAACGGGCGAACAAGTGCCTCCGTGGAGACATTTAAACCAAGTTCAAAAAAACAAAAAAGAATGACAAAAGCACAAGATACTGGTAATCTGAATCACTATCATTAACCTGACAGCACACTAACATGCACACAAAGAATAGTTTGTTTTATAGTTTTATATTAGATTCAGTCATATAACTGGAAAATTTAGCTATAATGATAATAGTAATAATAGTAATAATAATAATAATAACAATTATTATTATTATTATTATTATTATTATTACTTAACATGCAATTGTTATTATTGGTACTATTATATATATCAGTATTATCATTATATAATCTAATAATGTAATAATATATAATGATATATAACAATAATAGTAATTATAATAATACATATAATTATCATCATTATCATCATTATGTGTGGCAGTAGTATTGGTTTTGTCATTATTCGTAGGAATATGTTTGTGTGATTATTCTTATTCTTATTCTTATTCTTATTCTTATTCTTATTGTTGGTAGTAGTAATAGTAGTGGCAGTTGTGTTAGTATCATTTTTATTATTTTTATGGTAATGATTATTGTTTTTAATATGCTCAGTGATAGAAGTAGTGCTGTTGTTGTTATCATCATATTTTAAAATGATATCTGGACAACACAAAAGACCTATACAGACATTAAGGTCTGAAATTATTTGTGAAACAATTCCAACTTTTTGACTTGTATATCTGGTGAGTGACCCTTTGACCCTTTTAAACGCTTGTTAGCGGCATTTGAACCTTTCCTCAGCCCTGCCGGGAAAAACAAGTCATTTTTTTGAACTTGAAAAAAAGAAAAGAAGAATGGAAAATAAATTAAGAATAAACAGAGTAAGGTCGAACCTGGAGGAGGTTTGCAGGTCCCACTGTTTATCTTTGCACGGCTATCAGGTTATTACATGGTTGTTGACATCTAGAGTGTAAATATGAGGTGGGGTGACATTGCTGCGCCTCCTAATTGACTCAGTATTTATAATCAAGCAACAGGCGCCTTCTTGTCGCCGTGGCGATTAAGGGAAGAGAAAAAGGGTGAAATTAAATGACGTCCATATATACTGTACCAGCTGTAAGTTTGCTTTCACCCTCCAGGTCTCGCATTTGCAACCTCCCGCCCCACAAAAAAAAAAAAAAACCTCACTGCATGCTTGTTATTGTAACCAAGACGACGACATCCCCTTACGTTAATCCAAGCCATGAAGTTTTCCTAACCATAACCGAGTGTTCTTTGTGCCCGACACACACACACACACACACACACACACACACAAGTATATGCAGTTTATCATTTCGTCATCCTGATTAAGATCACTCCGGGGTTGAAGTACATGCAAACATCTATAGGGAAAAAATAAAAAATACAATTTCTGTGTTATTCCAGTGTTTGGTGAGTTTTTGGCCGAACTCCAGAGGATATATGGGAGTGAATTATCGCCCCTGCGAGAGGAGCTGTGGGCTGGCAGCGCGAAAGGCCACGGGGCCCGTGAGCGCCTGGTGGTCGTAACTGCGAGAGTATGTATGTTGTTTCTGTGCGTGCATGTCAAGGCTGTATAAAGTTTCACATTGGAGATGTGGAGATGTGTGTGTGTGTGTGTGTGGGGGGGGGGAGGTCAGCCTGGGGGGAAAGTCAAACAAAAGAAGGCCTTCAAACGTGTTCACATCAAATCGTATCATTTATCGGCGCGTTTCACGGTTCCCCTGTTGAAATAAGGGCACGTCAAAGGTCGTGTGAGATGTTTGGCACAAAAAAAAAAAAAAAAATTGCTGTTGCAAACGACACGTCCAACTCCTGCGTGTTTATATTTTAATATAAAATTGAAAATTAATTCTAGCGCCGCACTGGAACACCTGTTGCAGTGAAGCCGTCGATAAAACAGCTGATCGCTATCGTTACGTCGTCAATGCAAACCTCGCGTTGACTGTCCTCCGACATGAGGAGATGCTGCATCTCCTCGCCGGATTTTCTCCGTGATCCAAAGTGGTGATTCAGTGTGCGTATGTGTGTGCGTGGGCGTGCATAGTAAGTCAACGAGTGACAACGTAAAAGGCCGCGTTATCATTCAGCGGTAAGTTATTTTGTCATTTGTGTGATTCATTTTTACGTTCACAATGAATTCGGGGAGAAACATGTGCGGATGGGAGTCTCTTCATCACACAGTCACTCCAACCTTGAGGACACTTCCCACAGGCTGTTACATTTTTGGACTTTGGATTTTTGCGTATTCATGTATTCAAAGGGTATTTCATTTTCATATTTCTCCTGCATGCGTGATCCTGATTTGTTATTCCATTGTCAGGAAAAACTAATGAGCCCAGTAGAAAAAAAAATTATCCCTTTTTTTGTTCCTTTTTTTTTCTTGGTCTTTGACCCCCTCAGGAAGATTTTATACAGTTTAAGAAGTTTTAGCTTTGTTGAGAATATTTTGACGTCCCTGGAAGTCAGCTGGGTTCTGTGCTCTTTTTTTCTGTGGGAATCCAGTGCAAAAACAACGGCTTTTTCCAAAAATTCTGTCCTTTAGTGTTGAATATCAAGTAGAGTTCCTTAAATGAAATGTATTTATGATGATAATAATCATAATAATAATAATAATAATAATAATTATTATTATTATTATTAATATTATTATTATCATCATTATCATTGGTATTATTATTATTATTAGTAGTAGTAGTAGTAGTAGTAGTATTGTTATTAGTATTATTATTATTACATGAGAGTGAGAGAGTGAATGGTTTCTAAAAGTGGGCCTGTGATGGATCCAGGTTGGACCCCGCTGAGACGGCCTGTTTTCTTTTTCCAAATAGCAATGCAGAGATGGGAAAACTTGTTTGTTAAAAGAGAAGAGAATGCATATGATGCAGTCATTTCTGAGGCTAACCAGAATAATTTATTCATTTATACACTTTATTTAATTAATTTATTAATACACTCAAAAAAAATAAAGGGAACACTAAAATAAAACATCCCAGATCTGAATGACTGAAATGTTCTTATTGTTCTTTACATAGTTGAATGTGCTGACAACAAAATCACACAAAAATGATCAATAGAAATCAAATGTATTAAACCAAATTAAAGTGGAAAAACACACTACAGGCTGATCCAGCTATGATGTAACGTCCATAGAACAAGTCAAAATGAATCAATGTTGCTTCCTAAATGAAACGTTTGATTTCACAGTGATTTCAAGTGTGACTGACTTGCAATTACTTTATATTATATTATATTATATTATATTATATTATATTATATTATATTATATTATATTATATTATTAATAACATTCCGTTTTACAAATATTTTTTATTAAAAAAAATCGTATTTTTTGATGCTCACAATTTTGATGCTGCTAAGCTATGTATCCCCCAATTTTCCCTTCAGAGACAAATAAAGTATTTTGGTTCAGATTCAGAAAAACCTTGAGCCTTGAGGCACTTTTCACCCATTATCTAATGACTGGAAATACGAGAGGGTATTTTCTTGATCATGCAATGTACAAGGACGATATGAATAGAGTTGAAATAAAGTAAACTGAAAGTATCTGTAAATCCTTGGTGCGTCGCTGCAGCCGTGTGAAATTTAGAAGCGGAACTTTTAAACATGTGAGTAAAACTTTTCCTCGGTCCTTCAACAAGAAGGTGGCTCCCGGACACACAGCGATCTGGCGGATGCTTCAACCCCCTCCTCACACACCCCAACTTTCACACTCGCCCATAAACTACCAACCCTGCAGATGATGTGATTTCTCTAATAACCTCCTGGCAGCCAGCTCCCATCCGTCAAGCTCTTACCGTCCCGCTCATTGTCTTTTTGGCCACAGATGGGCCGCCCGCGCCCTCTTCTCTGATGAACGGCGGCCGTCCATCCGTCCTCGGGCCGCCGTGATCCCGCTAATGCATTCAAAGTGGCTGCGGAGCATATGGCCAAATAAATGCTCTTTGCCTGAGCTGACGTTATCCTCTGACACCTCACGCACACGGACGGCGAGAGACAAACAACGGGCAAAGACTCACAACGTCATAATTCTTCTTTTGGGAAAGAGCGTGCGTTTCCTGTCCCGATGTGTGCGCGCCGCCGCTTCTTTTGTGTGTATTAATAACTATTTCATATACAGCGGACTGCACATATATTTTGTTTGCGCGGGCAGGAGAATACCCGACCGATATTCCCGGGAGTCGGTGGAAATCCCACGGAAACAGCGTAAATGAGATCCCCGGGGATTAAACTATACCGTGTGACTGGTCATCTCTGCAGATGCATGCGCTGCAGGAATTCATCCGCGGCATGGAAACGGCGATTCAATTATGATGATGCGCTTTTAAGTGCAAATGCGAAACGGGCGCCCGGGCCTTCTCCCACCGCGGTCACCGTTAGTTTATTTATACATCAGCGGCAGTTTATGATAATTCTGTTTATTATGTGGGAATCTATGCATGACCACACCGAGTTAATCATAACAGCTGTTTTTGTGTCTCCTGAACGGATCACAATCTTCGATAATATTTTCACTTCCGATCGTACGGATTTGTCTCTTTGTCCTCGTTCTTCAATTTCAGGGATTACTCGCGGTATGTTTGCGTGCGAGGAAGGTGAACTACTCAAAACAGCGATGTTTATCTTTGTTACTCGAGCTTTCCGGCTTATCTGGAACCTTATTTCAAACACGGCCGTCGCCTAAAACCAAGGAAAATAAGAGCGACTCACGCCGGTCCGTTTCGAGACGAAAAAAAAAACAGATTCCAAATTGAGATGAAGAACTGTCATGTTTTTTTTTCTTTTTTTTTCCTGCAAGTATCCGAACCAAATGCAGAAACACAGAGGAGGTCGGGGGTTTTATTACAAAGGAAGTGAACAGATTATCGCGTTTGATCCGGGTTTGTTTCCGGGGAGTCTCAGGAACTTGCAAGGTAAGGCGACATAGATTTGCGAGGAAAGGTGAGACACAGAACAAACTACTAGCCCGGGTCCCGACAGGAATAGAGATATTTCACGTGTCTCAATTCTCTGGACGGACGGTCGAAGGAAAAGCGAGCCCGCCGAAATATTTCGCATTCATGCGGCTCAGCGGGCCGATAAAGGGGAGGCACCCTCTGCTCTTTATCTGCAGCCTTTTGATGGGATTACAACCTCGACCTGCCCGATGCAGGATCACCGCGTACATTCACTATAGAGCTTGTTTACCAAGGCGAGCTTCATTAAAACTTTAGCCACTCATTCTTTACCAGACCTCATTATTCCTTGGAAATGACCCGAAGAATCGAATTCCCCTCTTGAAATCTAGAGAGATCCATGAGGAAAGCTTGACCGGCTTATTATCGAATTTCTTCATTCATTCCTTATTTAAACCGCTTATCCTGCAGTCAGGGTCGTGGGGTGGGGGGGCTATGCCAGCTGTCATTGGCCAAGAGTTGGGGTTCCTCTTGGATCAACCACAGGTCCACATATGGAGACATCCGAGAGGCGTCATAAAGAGACAAACAACCATTCGCTCTCATTTAGACGTCATATAGATGCACACAACTGTTCCTGTAGAGAACGTATGTCAAACGCAAGGCTCGCGGCCCAAATGTGGGCCACAATATCATTTTATGTGGCCCGTGACAACGTCTTAAAACAGGGCTCCCAGAACATTTTCCTGCGAGGGCCAAATAACTTTTCCCTTCTCTGACGGGGAGCCGGGCCAGTTTGTAACAAAAAGTGTGACGATCGCAGAGGTGTCCAGACGTAAAACATTTATTGTTTTCCAGAAAGCGACACATAACCAAAAATTAACCCTTTCTGGGATCTTGACTGGAAAATAAAAATAGAAAATAAATAATAACATTATTCATGAAATAGATAACACTATGCATGAAATAAATAATAACCAAAAAACCCTTTTCAAGTGTTTCACAGATAAAAAAGACCAAGGAACATTAACTTTCTTGTAGACACAACTGTTTGCAGCTCTCATATCAAATTCACTGTGAAAACCAGAAAGCAAGCAGGCTATGAAACCCAACAGATACCAACACCTACCAAGTTAAATACACCTACCAGGTTAAAAACCCTGCATTCTGAATCTATTTTATTCTTACCTAATCCTTTTTCCATTTTTTTTTTTTTTTTTATGAGGGAGGGGTTTCAGATCAGGCACAGACTGCAGAAGGGTGGAATAGAATGTTACGTTCTATTCATGTACAAGTTACGATGACGTGGCCGGAATAAAAAAAAAAAAAAAAAATCAGAATTCATCTCTGGTATTGTTCAGGGGCCGCGCAAAATGTGATCATGGGCCGTATCCGGCCCCCGGGCCGTAGTTTGGGGACCACTGTCTTAAAAGGTCTGATTGTCTGAAAATAAATCAGTCCACTTGTCTATTTGTTGTTTATTTGTCTATTTTTATCCTTATTGGTCTCAGCACATTCGCATCCTGCTTATTTTGGTTTATTTTTGTCATTGCTATCCTTGTTGATGTCCTTTTAGTTGTTTATTTTTCACCGCCTGTATTTTGTTTTTCCACATGTTGTCCATTCTTATCCTTGTCATTGTTGTTGTTCTCTCTGCTGTCTATTTATTGTGAATGTCTTTTGCTATCTCAGTCTACTATAGTCTACTAACTGTCTCTCTATTTATATTTACATTCATATATATTGATACTACAACTTGGACACTGCTGTGACTTATCTTATCTTATCTTATCTTATCTTATCTTATCTTATCTTATCTTATCTTATCTTATCTTATCTTATGTCAAACACGTCCACTGACCATAAACTACATTTCCCACAATTCATGCCGATCATGTTACCGCAAAGTACAGCATTAGATGGCAGTGTATCTACATCAATGCGATTTTCAACAAGCACAAAAGAGAAATACAAATGATCCCTAAATGTCCAGGAAGAGAAAAGTTGATTTTGATGGAAGGCTGTTTTTGCATAAATTCTATGCAAATATTTTGATTTGAATTAGTTATTTCACATGAAGGAGTTGTTACATTTTTTTGACATTACATTCGGTTACATTTAGTTACATTTCAACTGTTACTGTTACATGTGGCCCCTTTGAAAGGCCTACACAAAAAAATGCCTCCCTGTCGACATTGAACCAGGGACCTTCTTGCTGCACGGCAGAAGCACCAACTGCTGCTCAACCCGCTTATTACCATTAACTTTTGAATATCCAAATGAGCCTGCGTCGTAAGCAGGTTGCGCTCGTTCACGTGACGACCTTTTCGTGTCGCGCCACCTGAAAGGCGACTGGATTAGATCTAGATGGACTCCACGCCCCTGAGGCTCTTCAGTCTGTTTTAAGTTCAAAATGCCAGTTTTACTCATCCTCTTTTCTTAAATTAAAAGGACACTTGATTAATTACCCCTAAGAAAGAGGTACTCTCTTCCTAACAGCGAGTCTGAACTTGAGCGATAACTTTTAAAGCACATTTAAGAGAGGAAAGGGAATAATTGCTCCAACCCGAGCTGTTTTATGCAGCTGAGTAAGTCCCTTCTAAGACTTCATTAAAAAAAAAAAAAAAAAAAAAAAATGTGAAAAGTCATATAACCGGATATCTCCACTGCAACATTGATATGTTCGGTGCGCCACTACACACTTTTATTTCAGCGCTGGGTGACAACCGTGGAAAACCGCAGGCTTTTCACACATCCATTCATCCCCATCCACGTGTCTGTCTTTTTCACTCTGTCTCTGGGCAGGTAAAAAAAAAAAAAAATTAAAAAATAAAATAATAAAAAAATCCTCCTATCCAACCTATTAGTCACAGAGGATTAGACCCCGGGTAGAGATGAGCGTAGCTGGGAGGTGAGCGGCGGGAGAGACAGATTAAATGCCGCCAGTCTCATGAGGTTATGATCAGGGGCTCTGCAGAAATGTGTTCCCTATACAAAAAAAAAAAAAAAAAAAAAAAACACTGTACGCAGATCCGGAGATGAATCGTGATGATTGAACTTCATGAACACTGGTGTGACAAAAAGAAAAAAAAAAAAAACACATAAAATGGGACGGATGGGAGATTCATTCCGAGCCGGGTCTGGAACACACGCATTTTTTTTGTGTGCACGTGTGCACGTGTGTGTGTGTGTAGGACCCTGTACTCTTGCAGTTTCCCTCAGGCCAACTCTACTATTGGTGTGGATAGAGATCTCTCCACCTTCAACCTTTTTTTTTTTTTTTTTTTTTTCTTTACAGAGGCTCTTTGAAAGTCAAGACTCATTTATCAGATTCTTTTTTTCTTTTCTTTTTTTTTTTTTTTCTAATTACACAACCCTGGAGTTACAATGAAAGCAGGGAGCAGCCATTATCAGATTCCATTAGCTGCAGGCAGCCAAAGAACAAATCCCCACGCCTTCTCTTTGCTCTCCAACCGCAGCATTTAAAAGGGGAGAGGGGCGGGGGTCTTGTTACCTCAACCTATCTCTAACTTCATCACTCCTCTTTTGAAAACTTCCAACGGTTCAAACTCTGATCTTCCTTTCGGGTCTTTGTGTTTCTTCGCAAGCGGATGATCTCACTGACTTTCATGGGATTTGGTCATCGGCTCGGAGAAACTTGGCAGCGCGGGTTCGGCCGGTTGAGCGTAAACCTGTTTCTCCGCAGGAAGTTCCTGTTGGAGTTCCAGTGTTGAGAAAGACGTGCACCCCCTCTGCTGGTTACTGCGGAGACGGCAGTCTTGACCGTCGATCGGGACGGTTTATCCGTTCGGCTTATTCTGCACTCAGAGTTGCAAAAGCGGGGTTCGACCCAGAGCGGTCGGCAGTTCGTCGCAGGGCCGCATACAAGTGTTTACTCAACATAGGGGCCTACAACCATTCACTCTTATTCATATGGTCGGTAGAAACATTCACTTGGTTATTTACACTTGGTTATTTACAGGTCATACGCAGGCAAATAAAATTCAGTCTGTCATTCACACGTCATATAGAGACATACAACCACATGGACAGAAGAGACATTCGCGTTATCATTGCCGAATCAAATACAGACATTTTTTACTCTGCAGAGAGGCTGCGGAGGGTCACGGCCTATCGCAGGGCCACATATATAATCATAATTTATCCTATATTAATCCCTCGTTCTCTGCAATTAACCCATCATGGATGAGCCACGAGCTGTAGGCTGTTGTCCATCAGCACCATGAATGTTCGCTTCCGAAGACGATTGCTCTACTTCACATGTCTTACAGAGACACACAACTGCTCAACCTCTCATCCATCCATCCATCCATCCATCCATCCATCCATCCATCCATCCATCCATCCATCCATCCATCCATCCATCCATCCATCCATCCATCATCTGGGGATGCTGGAGCTCTCATTGGGCGAGAGACAGCCTGGACATATACAGACAGATCACTCGTTCATTCGGGGCAATTTTTCCAATTTTCCAGTCAACCTGCATGTTTTTGGACTGTGGGAGGAAACCGTAGAATCTGGAGGAAACCCACGTAGACACGGGGAGAACATTGAACACAGAACTTTGTGCTGTGAGGCCAAAGCACTAACCACAGTGCCAGAAAAATCTTCTTTTCCTTTCAACTTTTCCCTTCAGTTTTCCCTTCAGTTTTCCCTCCATCTAACCCTTTTCTCTTTATCCTCCTCTCTCACACCAACTACCTTCATATCCTCTCTCACTACGTCCATAAATCTTCTCTTTGGTCTTCCTCCAGACCTCTTGCCTGGCAGCTCCAATTCCAGCATCCGTCTACCAATATATTCTCTATCCCTCCTCTGTACATGACCGAACCATCTCAGTCTGGCTTCTCTGACCTTCTCTTCAAAACATCTAACATGTGCCGTTCCTCTGATAGACTCGTTCCTGATCCTATCCATCCTGGTCACTCCCAAAGAGAACCTCAACATCTTCATCTCTGCAACCTTTTGTTCTGCCTGCTGTCTTTTGGTCATTGACCTCATATCCTCTCTCATTATGTCCAAATATCTTCTCCTTGGTCTTCCTCTAAACCTCCAATTCCTTCTACTAATATAATCACTATCCCTCCTCTCTATAGGACCCAACCATCTCTGACCATCTGTCCAAAACATCTAACATGTGCCGTCCCTCTGATGGACTCATTCCTGATCCTCTCCATCCTGGTCGCTCCCAAAGAGAACTTAAGCATCTTTATCTCTGCGACCTCCAGCTCTGCCTCCTGTCTTTTGGTCATTGTAACAGTTTCCTGTCCATACAGCATCGCTGGACTCACCACTGACTTGTCTACCTTTCCTTTCATTCAGGTTGACGGTCTTCCATCCCATAGTAACCCTGACGCTTTTCTCCACCCATTCAAACCTGCTTGAACCCATTTCTTTACCTCTTTTCCAAACTTTCTGTTGCTCTGGACTGTTTTTGAAATCCTCCAACTTCTGCCGCAACTAACTTTCATCCCTCTCTTTCCCAGCGCATACGTCCGCCTCTCTAGAAAAATAACATTCACTCTGTCATTCGCTGGTCACACAGAGACACAACCGTCCGCTCTCACGTCGAAATCTTCTTGTCGTGACGACTGGACTTGAATTTCTTCACTTGAAGGTGTTTCACTCCTCGTCCCAAACGCGTCCAGTTGCCTCAACAAGAAGATTTTGATCAGAATTCCCCACGACCTGGATGACTGAGAACCCCCACACTTTCTTTCAAATCACTCTTGTATCAAATAACTATATATTTTTTTAACATAGCATCCGAGTAACTCTTGAAATTATCCGCGTTTATGTTGCCATTAGCGATTTATCCAAATTCTCTTGCGTCGCTCGAAGCCAGTAACGTGACTTAGTGTCCATTGAACTATTATTGCGCTCGTCACAGGAGGGGATCTTCGACGAGCAATATCGCAGCCGGAAAATTAGTCGGCGGCGGTTTTGTGAGAGATAATTTGAGAAAACTGAATGACGCATAACAGTTCATTAGTTTGGAAATGAGTGCAATGGGTGCGCGTTAGAACACGCAAACGCTGATTTGTGACGTCTCGGAGTGGTCTGACGTGCGCAGGAGGGCGCCGCCAGCTGACGGTACGTTCCACGTTCATCGTTTTATGATCATCGTTGACGGAGCAAAACGGAATACTGCAAAAATAATCTTGAGCGGGGAGAGTAAAAATCAAATGTCAGCCTTTACGATGCAAAAAAAAAACTGCGGATCTTTCGGTGGAGGAATGAAAAACAATCAAGAATATCTTCATCATAACTGCATTAGTACTTTTTTGGGGCATTGGTGACTTCTCTGAATTGTTTGTCTGCAAACTTTGAATAATTAATATTCAGATAGTGTACAAAAGGAGAGGCATTTAAAAACATCCTCTTTATATTTACATTATTTTCATATTCTAAATGAGGCTAAAGCTGGGATGTACTGTATATTCAAAAGGTAATAATCCAATTGCAAAAAGGCAGATCCACAAGATGAAGATGAATTTATAAAATGGTATCTCAGACTTTTATCCTCGACTTGGACACTCTAGTCATTTAATTCTAATGTCGTTCCGCTCTTTTTTTATGATGTTTTCTTCCTGATCGGTCTTGTCATCCGTGATCACACTGGTGAACGTGAATTCTTTATCTGCACTTTGATTGAATACGCTTATTCACGATTTTACTTTATTTTATTCATTTTCTTTTATCAAGGATCCCATTCTAGCAGGCTGACCGGCCCTTAAACTGACACCTGGGGTCGACGCCACCCCGGCATTAAGACTTCACGTCTATCATCCGTTCGTGAAAAGTGTCTCAAAGAAATGTTCCCAACAGGTACACGTATCTTTTTTTCACTCTTTTTCGGGGTCTCCGTCCGTCTTCAGTTGTTATTAATCGTATCACCGCGGGGCTTTTTTTACAACATCCCAAACCGTCTCTCGGCGAAGGAGAGGCGCGCGGTCTGAGCCGATATTGATGAATGCAATTACGGCAGATATGAACAGTGAAATTAGCACATTAATGGGTTATTAGCGCACAATCGAGGATACCGGTCCCAGAAGGCCGTCTTCCTACCGGAGGCTTGATGGGAATGTCTGGAAAGGAAAGGGCACTATACATAATGCCTGACAGCTGATACATTTGAAGAATATGAATTATACATGAATGGTTAATGAAGCCGCGTGATATTTTGACTTCACGAGAGACCGTCTCGTTCGCAAAGGCATCAACGTTCGTTATGGGAACAGAAATGAGAATTTCTGTTGAGAAAAATAAGAAAAAAATAATTGCTATCAGCCAAAGAGAAATATTCCACGTGTCATGATTTTGGAAGAACACAAGGATGTAAAGGAGGTAAACGTAAGGAGGTTAAGTGTTTTATTTTTACAAGGGAGATGAATGGAGGGTTGCAGGATCCAGATTGTTTCTGGGGTCGCGTCATGGAGGTCTCAAGAACTTGGAAGTAGCGAGGAGAGGCGCCCACCGCTCTGGAACTGGGAAGTGGCGTTGACCCTCCAGAACCAGGAAGTGGTGAGGAGAGAGGTTGACCCCTCTGGAACTAGGAAGTGGCGTCGACCCTCTAGAACTGGGAAGTGGCGAGGAGAGGCGTTGACCCCTCTGGAACCAGGAAGTAGCGAGGAGATGTGTCCACTCCTCTGGAATTAGGAAGTGGCGCCGATCTCCCGGAACCAGGAAGTGGCGAGGAGAGGAGTTGACCCCTCTGGAACTAGGAAATGGCAAGGAAGGGCGTTGACCCTCAGGAACTTGGAAGCGGTGAGGAGAGGCTTCGACCCCTCAGGAACAAAGAAGTGGTGAGGAGAGACGTCCACTGCTCTGGAACTAGGAAGCAGCGTTGATCTTCTGGAACCAGGAAGTGACGAGGAAAGGAGTAGACCCCTCTGGAACTAGGAAATGGCAAGGAAGGGCGTCGACCCTCCGAAACTAGGAAGTGGTGAGGAGATGCATTGACCTCTCGGGGAACTAAGAAGTGGCATCAGCCCTCTGGAACTGGGAAGTGGCGAGGAGAGGCGTTGGCAGTCTGGAACCAGGAAGAGGCGTCGACCCTCTAGAACCAGGAGGTGGCGAGGAGAGGCATTGACTTCTCTGGAACTAGGAAATGGCGAGGAAGGGCGTTGACCCCTCAGGAACTAGGAAGTGGCGGCGGCCCTCTGGATCTAGAAGGTGGAGAGGAGATGCGTTGACCACTCGGGAACTAGGAAATGGCGAGGAGAGGTGTCGAGCCTCTGCAACCAGGAAGTGGCATCTACCCTCTGGAACCAGGAAGTGGCGAGGAGAGGCGTTGACCCAAAGGGAACTAGGAACTGGCGCCGACCCTTTGGAACTAGAAAGTGGCAAGGAGAGGTGTCGACTTCCGGAATTTGTAGATAAAGATCTGCCAGGCAGGGATGAATAGAATCCAGCAGAGGGATCAGTGTGGCCGGATCCACTCTAGACAACCATCCGGCAGCGAGCTCACTTAAGCTCAGCCTGAGGAGGCCCGAGATGATCCGAAGCTCTGCACCGCGACCCGGCCGAAATCATTCTCCCACTCGGTCTGGTTCACCGATGAAGGAAAAAAAGGAGCCGCACACAGAGGCGTCGCCCCGGATCCCAACGTCACGGGCCGATCCTGCCTCGCTCGTGTGGAAACTGGAACGGACGCCGAGATTGCCGATCGGCCACTGGGTGGCACTCTGATCCTGCACAAAAGCAGCCCGGGCTCTCCAGATGTGATTTAAATCTAAAGGTTAGCGTCTCCCTCGGCGCTCACTCTTTGCACTACTAAAGGTCACTGTTTGCAGGCAGAGGACAATCTGACGGATTTTGTTTTTTTTTTTCCCCGGAATCAGAACCATCATCTGTGACCGGAACCTGATTACCAGTTGGGATCTCCCCCTATAATATCAGACCTTCATGTGGATTTTCCCCGCAGAAAGGAGGGCCATGCTAATGTTTACCGTGCAGCCCCGCCAAAAGAAAACACAAATTCGTGTTCACAATTTGTCAGAAGCTCTCCTATGACTAAAAGCGCCGCCGAGTGTCAACATGTCACACCGAAGCCAGATTGGGGCCAGTGATTCAACTCGTGAAAATCAAATGCGGCTGTGACAAAGACCGTACGAGAATAGATCCATATTTCCATTACGCCTTGCAGACAGAAGAGATAGGACCGGGTCGCCGAGCATGTTTGTGCATATTTTACCGCCATGCTGCTCCTCCATCTTCATTGAACTACAGGAGAGGCCATATTTGTGAGTGTGTGTGTGTGTTTCGGAGTTAGCGGGCAAGTTTGCACACACACACACACACACACACACACACACACGCACGCACACTCAGTACCCCGTGTCCTCTCCCGATTGATGTGCATGTGCTGAATCGATCCATACAAACCAAATAGATGTGAACATGATTTTTTTTTTTTTTTTTTTTGCAACAAGAGCCACTCCAAGACTTCTCATTGTAGCCGAGATGGGCGGCGGGCGTTATCGATCCGCCTGCAGCTGCCCGGGGGGTTTGGGGGAGTTTTGGGGGGGGACCGGAGGAAAAGGGGGCTCGTAGCTAAAATGAAATCCACTCGCTCACGGGTGCAGTAATAGAAATTACACATCTCGCGCCGCGGATAAGTTGTGGTCATAAGCCAGATGATCGGAGGATGATCGCGGCGATGAAGAGTCTGCCTCGGTGTGCGTGAGTTAGACATTAGTAGGGCGTTAGCGTTAACCGTTGTCAAGGTTACCAACATCATTCGGACCCCGACCTTTCCATTTTGAGGTGTTTATATCCGGATTAAGGAGTGGCATGAATGTCGGGGGAATGACTGCGGTCCTCATGCCCATGTCTTTCCGGAACCGCAGCAGCTTGCCAATCAAATACACGGCGGCTCCGAAATCAAATATTCCAAATACCAACAGTCCTATTGTTTTCACAGCATGACGCTTTGTTTGACACAACCAGACTTTACTTACAGCTGAAATATAAAAAGATACGAGGAGAAATCCGATATCTTCCCCGGTCGCTGTGGCTCAGTCAGGTAGAGGGTTGTCTGTGAAGGTTCTCAGTCATCCAGGTCACGGTGAATTATTGTCCAGATCTTCTTGTCGTGGCAACTGGAATTGAATTTCTTCCCTTGAAATTCAAGTGAAAGAATTCAAGTGGCAGTCGGACTCGAACCGTCATCGAACCGCCGATCCTGGCGCCCACTGGAATTGAATTTCTTCACTCGACATTCAAATGAAGGAATTCAAAATTTTGACGAGAATTCGGTTCGATTCCGACGGTGTAAAGCAGGGGTCGGAGATCCTTAACACCCAAAGAGCCATTTGGACCCGGTTTCCTCGGAAAAGAAAACACTGGGCGCCGCAATTACTTTTTGACGCCTAAAATAAAGGTACCACTGTATATATTGCTTTTAATTACCTTTAGACTTTGTATAAACAAGTGTGTAGTGTGTTGCTTCTGAAATTCACAAAGTATTACATAGAAAATTTAAGTTTATTTATGTAATGAACTCATTTTGAGCTTTGGGCTTTCAGAGCGTGTAGCGGAGCCTTGACCTGAATTTTAAAAATAAATCGGGAAAAGGTCACTTTGTCAGTAAACGATAAGAAATAAATATTTGCAAAATATCTTCATAAATATTTGTTTTACCTGGTTTATAGGACTTCTGCTCCTCAACTTCTGCGCACAGCATCTGCAAATCATGACTTTACCGGCAGGCTGGTATACCGGCTTCCTCGAGTGTGACGTTATTTTGAGCGGCGAAAAATAATAAATCTAATTTTATTCAATATTTCAAGATCAAAGAAATCTACCAACTTAGAACTAAAAGTTAAAAAAATGAATTAACACAAATGAAATACACTTCAATTAAATATTTATGATTTATTTTCCCAAGCCACTCGGAGCCCCTGCTGTAGATGAAACAGAAGCAATGATGACAAAAATTGGTCCATTCATTTATTATCCCTCCTGCTTATCCCGCCGTCAGGGGTCAAAGGGGTCGGAAACCCACGCGAGAGAACACGGAGACTCCTCACAGAAAGACCTCCTGCCGGGTCTCCCAGTTTCTTCCCGCAGTGCAAAAAAAAAAAAATGCAGTTGGTTCATCGGAGACCCAAATTTGACCTGACGTGTGAATGCCGGAGTTAATGTTGTGCGTCTCCATATTTGGCGCCGTGATCGATACCGGGCGAACCCTGTCTTTCGCCCAATGACAGCGGGGATCGACTCCTACGCTCCCCGCGACCCCGACTGCACGATAAGCAGGATCGATGACCGACTGACTATTTATGCATTTATTTTTCTCGCTTTTCTTTCGTGTAGTTTAATTCTGAAGTCCTTCAACCCTTCGTTATGATGTTTTCGTCCCGAAGGGTCTTGTCATCCATGATCACACTGGTGAACGTGAATTCTTTATCTGCAATGTGAATGTCCGCGCTCATTTGCGATTTTACTTTATTTTATTCATTTTCTTTTATTAAGGATCCCATTCGAACACCCGGGGTCAACGGCACTTCAGCGTAGAGACTTCACATTTATGACTGGTTTGTAAAAGTTTATAACAAATGTCTCAAAGAAATGTTCCCAACCAGAGCACGTTTCTTTTTTTTGCTTTTTCGGGACCCGCTCCGTCATCAAGGTTACCTACCGGCAACCTGACCCGGAAGCACGGCCTTTCCATTTTGAGGTGTTTAAATCCGGATTAAGGAGTGGCATGAACGTTAGTGGTTGATGGTGTGAAGCTGCTGGGCAAACGGCGGCGGGGAGAATGGAAGAGCGAGGGCGGACTTATTTTGTGATCGGGATCAGTTTTAGGGTCACTTTTTAAAAAAAACAAAAAAACGACCATTTATGATTTCATTAGGATGAATAAGAATAAGACTAAGATTAAGATTAAGATTAAGATTAAGATTAAGATTAAGATTAAGATTAAGATTAAGATTAAGAATAAGAATAAGAATAAGAATAAGAATAAGAATAAGATAAGAATAAGAACAACTTTATTTATCCCGAAGAAAATTGTTGTGCCAGAGTTACAAGAAAAATAAAGAAAAATATAACAATAATAAATAATAGTGGAAAATTGAATAAACAGTAAAAAAAAAAAAAAAAAAAAAAAAAAAAAAAGGCAACACACTGCTAACAGCAAGAAGGGAAGGGGGGGGGCTTTCTGCACAGAATCCCTTTCCGGTTTCCTTCAACATGCAAGAGGCTCAAGAGTTGCATTGCACTCATTCTTGCATCTGCACTCAAATGTCTTATTGCACTGCAACTGTTCTATTGCACTGTTCATATTCAAATTCATAATCATATTTAAAATAATGTTTACACTCTTCCTATCAGCGCAAACACACTGCGGATAGTAAAGTTGGAATATCACTGTAAAGGGAAACACGTTTCTACACTGTACATGTGACGATAAACACTTTGAATCTTGAATTGGAGACGCTACATTGCCCAAATGTGCGAAGGGTGAGTGGTTGTATTTCTCTATATGTTTGCCCTGTGTTGCCCTGGCGACGTGTCCAGGGTGAACTTGTCATATGACAAGAGGTATGGATGGTGAATGAATGAATGAATAATTAGAATAAGAATAAGAACAACTTTATTTATCCCGAAGAATGAAAAAAAAACATAAATGTGTGTGTATACATGTGTCTTGTGCGTGTCTGGGGGTTGTAGATATGCTTTTTTAAGACAGCCACATTCTCGATGTTCGTTAAATTCCTGATTCCATTTTACAAATGATTCACTTTGTAAAAATGTCCGTATCTTTCGTGTCATAATCCATCAAAAAATCGCACAGCCGCATTTAATAATGATTTTTCAAATGTGTGCCAGAGTGCACTGAGCACTGAATCATTTAAAACCATTAAAAAGGAAACCTCCTGAGATTTAAAAAAAAAAAAACAAATGTGATGATGATAATCACAAGATATTGTTATTTTTCAAACTCGTTTCAGTGAATAAACGGCTGAATGAGTGGATAAATTTCACCCGTCCTATCTGATGGTAATCTGAGTGTTGGGTCGATCGAAGCGGGGACACGCCCAGGAAAGGCCGATAAGACTGGGGAGAGAAATGCGGAAAAACAGAAAGAGGCCTACCTGTGGTGCCAGAAAATAGCTTGATGATGAAATTGCCTGTAATTTCTGTGGATCCTTCTCCTGCAGACACTCTAATATGTTTCGGTATCTTGGTTACAATCATGCTGTGAGACACGGCTTCAACCTTTAATTACTTTTTTCTAAAATATGTATACACTTAAACAGAACAAGTATTTTTGGAGACGACAAAATCAGAATCTGAATCGGAAAAAAAAAAAAAAAAATCCCCGAGGGGCAATTGAGGGACTAGCATCAAATTGTGAACATATAAATATCTATATATATTTATATTTATATTTATATTTCTTTTAATTTATTGTTTTAATATGTATGTTTTAATTTCTTTTTTTTTTATTACTCTACAAACAAGTACTGAGAGAGGCAAGTGTTTAATTCTCATATATTACATAATATATATATTCCAAAAATTGGTTTTGTTGCCAGATAAGTATAATTTACACAACAGGTGCCTATGTGAGTATTTACTGCATGGGTTATTTTGGTATTAATCTTATCTCTTGAATGTCCGTTCATTCATTCATTTGTCCGTTCATTTATTTCAGCCATTTTTTCACTTTTGTATTTTTGATCAGGGTCTAAAATTGAAATCATGAAAAACACTGCATTTTTCCTTTTTGGTAACCAGCAATACAAGAATTCATACAGCCCTCGATGTTTTGTACTTCTGAATAACATCACTGTATTTTCCTGTTCACATGTTTTGAATTTAGAAGTTCATCGTGTGCATTTAATAGTGAGCAATGTGTATGTTTCAAATGAATCTAGATTTTTTTTTTTTTTTTTTATTTGGTAAAAAATTTAGATTTATGTCAGAACATAAATGCATGCAATTTGCAATCATAAAAAATAGTTCATTTGTATTTAATGTTAATAATTCAAAGAACGTCAGGCTGTATGGTCGGCCCTCACACATGGTCGGCTTGGACACCTCTGATTTAAACAATCATCAGTAGATAGTTGTTTGTGTGTGCGTGTGTGTGTGTGTGTGTGTGTGTGTGTGTGACAGGGAGTGAAATAGTGAGTCAAGCGTTTGGAGGCTCTGCGTTGTCGCACCCGATTTGGGAAGCATCAAAACTATGCTGCCAGAGAGCCATCAGCCCTGACAGTGATATCTGTCACTGCGGAAAGACAGAATATCATTAACGGAGTCAAAACTGGGAGTCTCCTGTCTCACAAACATTTCCCAAAACAGAATAATCCCAAACGAAACAAATAACTTTTAAGAAATTTCAAGAAATGTTATCCTTTGAGTTCCATCCAAGACCCCTCGGTGTCTCCTGCTTAAAACTAGAGTCATTTGGAATGTGGAAGAAAAGCGTGTGTCTATCAGAGGATGCAAAAAGACAAAAAAGATCAGCGGAAGGGTGAATTATGAACGAGTGAAACCTGCTCAAAGTAATTCATCACCAGACGCCGCAAACAATGGCACCATGATTCATTGTTGTTCCGGCGCTCTCACCTTTTCTTTCTCAGCACTTAGGGGCCGTGACAAATGTTGGTGTCATCTGTGACTAGGAGCCAAAACAAGTAAAGGCCAGTCAGTTAATGCATGCAGACAGAGGAAGCCAGACACACTTGTGATAAATAGATACTGTAAAACACAATAGTCTGCGTTCAAACGCGGGTCATTTGCTAAATAAATCAAAATAGCACATAACCCCTTTTTTTGGAGATGTTTCAAGGACAAACTAGCAAGTCTTTGGAGTGGGTGTTAGTGCTATAGTCTTAATATTGGTCACATTTCAGCAACTCAAATCATGATATGATAATATTACAATTATAATAAGTATGTTAGAGTGGCACAGGACATGTATGCTCGCTGTGAGACAGTGGTGAGATGTGCTGTAGGTGTAACAGAGAAGTTCATGGTGGAGGTGGGACCACATCAGGGATCATCTCTGAGCCCCTTCTTGTTTGCAGTGGCTGACGGATGAGGTAAGACAGGAGTCTCGATGGACCACAATGCTTGCAGATGACATTGTGATCTGGAGTGAGAGCAGGGAACAGGTTCAGAAAACTCTGGAAAGGGGAGGAATGACGGTCAGTTGCAGCAAGACAGAATATATATGTGTGAACGAGAGGTGGAACGGTGTAGCTACAAGAAGTGGAGATCAAGAGGTTGAGGATTTCAAGTACTCAAGGTCAACAGTCCAGACCATTGGAGAGTGTGGAAAAGAGGTGAAGAAATGGGTTCAAGCAGGTTGCAATGGGTGGAGAAAGTGTCAGGGGTACTATGAGATAGAGGACTATCAGCCAGAACGAAAGGAAAGGTGTAGAAGTCAGTGGTGAGTCCAGCGATGCTGTATGACAGGGGTGTCAAACTCATTTCACCGAGGGCCACATCGGCATAACGGTTGCTCCATGTAATGGCCACTCGTTCGGCCATTTAAAGCTAGCTTTCACTGCTGCGGCGTTCTTGGATGCGGGATTTCGTGAAACTATTCTGCTGCCTTCGTAGTTTGCCTTTTAATTCTTGGACAATTTGTTGTTTTCTCCAGAAGGCTAACTTTGGCGTACTTAGCTTCGTGTTTGGTGTCAAAAAGCCGACGTAGATTGTACTCTTTGACAATAGACGCCGACTCATAACATAAAAGATATACAGTATACCCTTGTTTTTCGCGTGGGTTACGTTCCAAAAAGAACTTGTGAAGTAAGGCAAAATCAGTAAAGTGGAAACCTTGATTTTTTTTTTACACTTGTTATACAATTAGATACTCTATTGTACATTGCTGCTGTCGTCCTTATGTTTTTTTCTTCCTTCTTTATAGAACCAACGGAAGATTCATTAATTTCGTAATGCCGACCTACAGCCGCATAGCTTTTACCTTCCCTTGGTATGTCCAGAAGTTTAACTTTATCTGTGATAGATAGCATCTTCCCCTGCCTTTTGGGCCCTTCCGCAGGTGCTTTTGTCGGTCCAGAGCGTTTTGTCAACATTATGGGTTCTAGAGAAACTCGACATTTCAAGAGAATTTGCACGCACGTAAGGTAAATTTGGCAAGCTGTTTTACATACGTGTACATTTTAAACTGCAACGTTATTGACGCACAGGTAGAGAAGAAGCGGAGCGACTTTTTAGCCAATCAGAATGCGGAGCACAATGCACAATGCAAATCCGTGAAGTAGCGAAACTTGAAAAGTAAACCGCGTTATAGCGAGGGATCGTTCTACCCCTTTTTCTCCTCGAAGCATAAAGATGTATTCCCCTTCCCATCTTTCTTGAAATAGCTTTCCATCTGCAACAACTTTTCTCTTCCCGGACATTTAGGGATCGTTTGTATTTCTCGATTCCACTTTTTTTAAAATTGCATTGACGTGGATACATTCTTATTCTAATGCCGTCACTTCGTAACATGATCGGCATGCATTGTGGGAAATGTAGTTTATGGTAAACGCACGCTTTTGACATTTATTTTAAGAGGTTCTCATATGGAAACATTAAGCCTCTCATTTATTCACACAATCGTCCATTCCATTTCACACATACCGGCATTTTCGGGTCTCCAATGAACCTGCTGTAAGCTAACTGCTCACAGAGAGGCCCCTCTGTTGGAATCAAACAAGGGACCTTCTAACTTGGAGGCGGAATTGCTGACCATTGTTGACCCCCGGAGTACATGTTTTTGAAATCCTCATTCTTTAAGACTCTGACTCCACAGGTGATGAATGGACTTTGGCATTAGAAAATGATCATTTGCTCGCCCCGCCCCCACCGGCCTTCCCGAACTACGACAACGAAAACCACCGAACGGCGCGTCGTAGCGAAATCGGTCGATATCGAATCCATCGACCCCGTAGGATGACGAGGCATCGGGAGCTTCCGTTCCATCCATCTGTAGGCCGTCGGGGGTCGATACGCTACCGGGAGTCGGAAAGGAGAGCCGAGACGTTGCGAGGCTTCTCGCGGGTCGCGGCAAAAACGGGTGATATGTGTGCAGGCAAAGGTGAGAAAGGAGAGAGAAGTTTGTGGTGTGACGCGGGAGTCGATAGTGCAGCGGAGGCCTGCACGCTTCACGGGCGGGCGGCGCGGCGTGACAGCTTGTCGATTCAGTGAATTTATAATGAATGCTCCTTTACGCTCCTCTTTCTCTCTAACCTTTCTCCTCTCCTTTTTACCCACCTCACCTTTTTACTGTCACCTCCCTGTTTTCTTTCTGAGCGGTTATTCTTACCCCCCGCGACACCGCCGCCTCCCGTCCTGTCACGGACCCATGTAGCCTATCATACCGGGGGTAAAAACAAAGAGTTATGCGAGACGCCCGTTCACGCCTCTCTCCACCCCTGCTGCTGCAGGAGCGCAGCCATGCAAATGTTAAGCCGCCTAATGAGCAGGAGATTCGTTTTGTTTTTTATTTCTTTTTTTTTTTTTTTCCCCCCTCTGCTGAAGTTTACAGCGTTGCTGTCTCATGAATAATATCCCCCGTGTCAGATTCAAGATGTGTGCTCCTTTCATCTAGCGAATAATGACTATTGCAGATGGTGCTTTCAGACAAATATACTAAAAAATAAAAAAAAAAAAAAAACAAAAACACGACGGTGCCCGAAGGGGTGGATAGCCTCTTTAAAAAGGGAATATAATACAACAGCACCAGAAGTGTTTAAAAAAACTTCAGACGGACCTCCGGGCGCCCTCTCAACCGAAGCAGTCACGTAAACTTTTGACTCGGGAGTTCGTCTTCGCACACGGATGCCTCCGAAGCGCGGCGATGAAGAAGGCCCGGAGATGTCGGTTATTACGGTTAAACCTCATGACTGCTCGCGTTTCTCTCCCTGCCCGTCTCGCGGCTTAATCCTCCGCGCTTTGCCCTTCGCTTTTTTCAAAGACAGCCCGCGGGCTAGAATTGCCCTTTGCTGACTCGCGGCTGACAGTGAATAAGTTTCCCTCTCGTCCGCTCACTTTTATCTCTGAGATCATCCGCCGAGTGGGTCGAGATCAATGGCGCTCCCTGCAAATCTGCGCTGACTCCGCCAGCTCCTCATTGACCTTACACCGGGCTGACACGACGCTCCCGCGCTCGTAAGGTTCGCGTTCGTCCGCGCGGATGAAATCCCCTCACACGCTCGTGTCGGCGATGCTCTGTTATTCGAGGGGAAATATCAGGCGGGGCTCCATCAAGGCCTGCGGTTGTTAAAAATTACACAGATGTTTTTATTAAAGCGAAGGCCTTGGAAATTCATCGTGGTTTCATGGTCGTAGAGCGTTCCGTTCGGCGCTGAAGCCAAAGGAGGAGGTGTGAGAGTCTAGATTTGATGGAAAGCTCAGCTTCGCTGTCCGGCTGCGCTTCCACCGCTCAAACATCAGATGGCGGTTTTACACAAACACCACAGAGTTGACGTTACACAGAAAACTTCATCAACCGGTAGGGGAGTTAAACCAGATGGCCGAGGCATCGACCAGGAGACGAGGGACCGGTGGTGAAATACAGCAAGAAGGTCCCCGCTTGGATTCAGAGGCCTTTCTGTTTTCCCAGTCTTTGGTTTCCTCTCATCGTCCGAAAACATGCATCAAGTTAACTGGAAAAAACTAGTGAATGAATGACTTTTAGCTTGTATATATGACGTTGTGATGGAGCGGCAACCAGTCCAGGTTGTACCCCAGCTCTCACCCGATGACAGCTGTAATCCAGCATCCCCTGCAACCCTGAATAGGATAACCGGCAGACAATGGATGGATAGATGGTTTATGTGAATGAGAGGTTGAACAGTCGCGTGTCTCTGTATGACATGCGAATAAGAGTGTGAATTTTATATGTCTCCGTATGACATGCGAATGAGAGGGTGAATATTGCATGTTTCTATATGAGAGGGTGAATTTTGTACGCTTACATGACATGCAACTAAGAGGGTGAATGTTGCATGTTTCTATATGAGAGGGTGATTGTTGTAAGCTAATCTGACATGTGAATGAGAGGGTGAATATTGCATGTTTCTATTCAAGAGGGTGAAAGTTGTATGCTTACATGATATGCAAATGAGAGGGTGAATGTTGTCTGTCTCTATATGACACGCGAATGAGAGGATGAATGTTGCATGTTTCTATATGAGAGGTTGAATGTTGTATGTCTATATATGACATGCAAATGAGAGCGTGAATATTGCATGTTTCTATATGAGAGGGTGAATGTTGTTTGTATTTATATGAGAGGGTGAATGTTGTATGCTTACATGACATGCAAATGAGAGGGTGAATGTTGCATGTCTCTATATGACACACAAATGAGAGGGGGAATGTTATATCTATTTATATGAGAGGGTGAATGTTGTTTGTCTCCATATGACATGCAAATGAAGGGTGAATGTTGTATGTATTTATATGAGAGGGTGAACATTGTATGCTTATCTGACATGCAAATGAGAGGAAAATGTTTTATGTCCCTATATGACATGCGAATGAGAGGATGAATATTGCATGTTTCCGTATGAGAGGGCGAATGTTGTATGTCTCTATACGACATGCAAATGAGGGGGTGAATGTTGTACGTCTCTTTACGTGAGGGTGAATGTTATATTTCTCTCTATGTGGCCCTGTGATTGGCTGTGACTGGGATTGGCTCCAGCCCCTCTGCAGCCCTGAGTGCTGCATGAGCGGTAAGGATAATGAATGAATGAGTGTTTCTGACATGTAATTTTCCAAACCTAGGAATATCTGATGATTTATATTGAAACTGAAAAAGGATTTTCCGGATGTCGCTGTTATTTTAACACCCGCCCCCACCGTTGTCGTTACCAGTCTCGGCGCGCAAATTTTGTCGGACATTTTATGAAATTCTTTGAGCGTTTTGAGATTGCTGCTAGTCTATTGAGACTTAAAGGAAGACAGCATTTAGAGCTGAAGTGACAAGAATCCCAATAACTCTAGACGTCCTGTGACAGTTTGATGAATGGCCCTACAAGACAGAACGGGCAGCATTCTGGACAACAACTATTGACAACAACCAAAAAGAGAAAATAAAAATCTATCTCAGGTATGGCACAGATTTAATTCCCTGCATTGACTGATTTGATATAAGAGCTGAAGGGCAAGGCCATTGAGCATAGTGGCACTCACAAAATGAATAATCATGAGTAAAAAAATAAAAGAGACCTAAGATTACAGGGGCCAAGGAGACAATCCTTACACTTCCAGTGAAAGGCTCGGAAATCTATCTTGTGAAGTGCAACATCAAGACAATAAAGGGGTGAGAAGCAGAGTGTAAGCGATGCTTTATTGCTTTTCCTCGGGCCTAATACAGATCAGGACAGTTGAGACAGCAGTTCCGTCCAGATCCAGCTGAGGCTCGCATCCAATGGGATCCCTCCGAGACCCGCTTCAACAAGATGGATGATGGGCACCGAGCTTCAAACTGAATGCACTCAGCCCAGACATCATTGGGTCCGGGCTGAATAAAGAGGTGGTGGCCCCTTGTCTGCTCTTCCCTAATAGGAGACGTTGCCTGGCTGACAGTAGCCCATAAATAACCTAGTCGGCATGTCATTGGAAAAGAACACACTCACCTGAGCTCACTCACTCAGCGGCATCACGAGGGAAATACGAGGCGCAAGAATATGAGGTTCCGCAGAAACAGGGCTGCAGGCAGGTCACATACGGAGTTTTTCTTTCTTAAATTTTAGAATCAACTTTTTCTATATTCACATCACCGATCATTTTTTCCCTTTACGGGCTAAATCAATCACTTCCTGTCTCCAATCACACCAGTTTAGGCCCAGGTGTTCTTTAATATTCTGTCAGATGTTTGAAGGATATGCTGAAGTCTTGGCAAATATGACTTGTTTTTCATGTTCACTGTGTGTCAAGCGGTGACGATAAATCCAAATCTCTCATTGAACAAATTGACACAATTTGGCTGAACGGACCCAATTTCCCACCAGAAAATAAGTATTTCAAAAGTTGTGTGCTTACATTACTTTAACCAGACATGAATGCAGCATTTTTAAAAAAAAAAACCATTTAATTTGTATAATTTTGTAGAAACATTCTTCACTGTGTCGTTACTCCTGCACCATTTTGATCTATTTATTGCCATTGTGTTGTCATTTCATACAGCAGTTTGTCAGCTTAGTTAATCCAGCTATTTATTGGCTTAAAAACCTAAAGTAACTTAAAATGGTGTGCAGGTGCAGAGCAGTAATGTAAAGTTGTTGACATTTGTATTTATTGACTTTTGATGGAGCTGGGCAGCCAGTTTCCATCAGTCATACTAAGCTATCTAGCTGTAAACAGGTGTGTCGATCTGTAATGCAGAAAACAGATAAGTTATTATTATGATTAAACTTATTATCATGGTTACTATTAATACAACTTATAAAATAATAACAATAACAAATTATAATAACAACAGCAAGCACAATAATATTATAACCACAATATTATTATTAATAATAATACTGATGATGATGATTATTATTATTGATAGTGTTGGCTGTTTTTGTTATCAACATAATCACATTATTATCATGATTATAATGTTGTCACTATGGTTATATTGTAACTTTTTATTTATTTGATTTTTTTTTTTTTTTTACTTTTTCCCTTCTTTTGATGGGAATCATGACAAAGGGTAAATTGATGTGAATGTGCATTAAAGTGTCCATGGAATGAATACCAGAAATGCACATTGCATGAAATGACAGAATTTCAATTTAACTAAATAGGCCCTGGGCGTGATCCACGCGGTAAATACTGCATGCACCTCTGCGGTCGTACAAAATGTCTTTCCGTAAATAACTCCTAATCAAAACGCTCCAGTCCTCAGCTGATTCCGGTCCTCGGTCTCTGCCTCTTTGGCTCGTCAGACGTGAGAACAAATGCTTCTGGGGAATTCAAACCCAGGTTTCTCATTATCCACCTTTTCATCAGTGAAGAGGAGAAACAGGACTCACCCATTATGGATGTTCTGTGGATCTGATAATAATGAGGACCCAGATAAGAAGAAGGTGGTGAAGCCACAAGCAAGTCTCAATCCCTTTACAGCCCAGTATGCCAACAGGCAGCAAAGTCACACAAAAGGGCACGGCCAAACTCAGTACTTTGTTCCGTTACTGTTGCGACGAAGGAATTAATCAAAGAGACACAAGGCCACTCGGCGAAGACGCTGTCACAGACAGTTAGGTCATTTAGACAAATTGTAGCTTGCTCGTTAGCCAGCAGTAACAGTGATGTTGTGATCCATCATCCCGGTTTTAACGGCATAGCAGCTCATAACTGACAGGATGATTGTCTTACTGCGGGGGACGTTAAAATGATGATTTTCCATTCATTATGTAAAATATTAGATTGATCGCCAATGGGAAAACAGCAGAAATGCAGCCAGGTTTGCCATGCATTTGACACATTGACAGATGTATACATAGATGTACATATGTATATATGTATTGATAGATGTACATATAAATAGGTAGATATCCCTATATAGATATCCCTATATATCTATATCCCTATATATATATATTTATGTATATTTATGTAGTATATAGTATATGTAGTATATATATATATATATATATATATATATATATACATACATGTGGGGTCAACTATAGGGTCAATTACCTTTAAAATGTTCATATAACTAAATAGAAGAGCTAGTTTACTAAAATGCAGATAACTCCAACATTGACATTAGAAAAATGAATAAACAATATTCAAAAACAAAAAAAAAATATTTGTAAGTGTTTCCATGTGTTGAAAGACTTTCTTTGTGGTATAGCATAAAATATTTTTCCAAAGCTATAAAAGGGTCTATAAACTATTAAAAATGTAGAGTATTTATACAAGAAAATACAACACATATGGGAAAAAAAAATACAGCAAATACAGGTAAATATTTTGACAATCCATGAGAAAATTAAGTATTCATCGGAAAACTGCAAATTCCCATTTTCAAAAGTATGTATGTGAACATTTTGAACATTTAGATGCATTGCATTCATTATTGGAAATCTATGTAAATACTGTAAATATGTTGCTGATTATATAAAAGATAGATAGATAGATAGATAGATAGATAGATAGATAGATAGATAGATAGATAGATAGATAGATAGATAGACAGATAGAACTCAAAGGAATAATACAGTACCATAATTATTTGATTTTTTTACAAGCACACAATAATAATCATTTGAGCATTTATAATGATATTATTTTTATTGATATAAATAATTTTAATTATTTGTAATATATTCAATTTGTGTTTGATGTATAATTACTCCCACTTTATAAATGGACAGATGCCGCGCTCGTTCCCTTCAAGTAAATGATTCGTCAGATTCAGTCAGCTGACCACGATGGACGGTGTCGTCACACGCGGAAGTAAATTTTCCAAGATGGCTGCGTCCTTGACAGGCATGTTTCGATTCCTCCTTAGAGTCAAACACGCTCGGTTTTGACGAATTTTCGTGCTTTGCTGACGCAGAAAGGGAAAAACATGGAGAGCCGAGAGTTCGTCGCGTCCCTTGTGGTAAATAAGGCTCTTCTTACACTCAGTTAAGACAGCTTTAATGGTGTCAACTTCTTTACTTTATCTGCAAGTTCTACTATGGTTTGCTATGCTCACCTTAAAGACGTGTTGTGGTTTAGTTATTTGCTGTAATTAGACACGGAAGGGTCATGTATAGGGAAGAAACACAGCTGTCCTTATTTTCGAATTAAGAATTGAAAGACTGCCTGGAGCGTTAATGTCCAGAGAACATACTCAATGTGTTTCAGGTATTGAAATTACATCAATATGTATACAATCGACTCTAAACTTTTCCTAAACTGTTGTGCAAGGTAGTTGTCCAGTCAGCTGTAAGATTAAAATATACAGTAATGTCATTGTTAACTTGGTTAGATAGGTACAGTGGTTGTTGTTTGACAATACCACAAAGATTTAAAAAAGGCAATTTACATTTCATATCAGTCCGATATAACTGACATATCTTAGGTCTGTCTTCCAATTTTTTTAATCTAGACTTTGACATATAAATAGACACAGAACATTGTCACGTCATCATTTCCATATCAGGGTTAATAAAGATTTTTGCAAATGTAACAATCTCTTATTTCTCTTAGTATGTTCACAAATGTATTTGCAGCATAATGACAACTTCCAGAATTAGAACTTTTATTCAGCAAAATCAGATAGAAATTTGCAAAAAAAAAAAAAAAAAAAAAAAAATTGCAGGATTGTGCTCTTCTTGAAAGTTAGGAGATACTTCCATAAACAAGCAAAGAAGTAAACAAGAAGTTTTTGTGTAATAATGGAAATTGTATATACAGTAGTAAGGTCAGTGCTTTTGATGAGTGTGTGAACATTTACATCCATTGTTTACATTTGGGACATGTTAATGTATTTGTATTATTATTTGTGGGCGGCAGCTGTAGTCAGAGGTTTGGCAGTTCATAGTACCTCATGTATATAATTTTTTTGGAATAACTTTATAACAAACCATTTTTTTTCTCCCATTATTTAACATGATGTGAAACAATCACCCAACATTCCATGCAATTAGAGTTTTTTTTTTTTTTGCCTATGTATATTTTCTCTTGCAACAATATCTGCTGTGTCTTTCTCCCATTGTGTCACAGAATGTGTAATTCTCTGCCATGTCTTCCATGTGCTGTATTGCCCAGGGAGGAGGAGTTGCAGGAATGTGTGTGGATCTCACTCTCTTCCCACTGGACACTATTAAGACCCGACTGCAGAGTCAGCAAGGTTTCTACAAGGCCGGAGGCTTCAGGGGCATCTACGCCGGGGTCCCATCTGCTGCTGTTGGCTCATTTCCCAACGGTATGACAGTCGTTGTGATCGCGAGAAATGCATCATGCTCCAATGATGGCTGAAAGATCCCCATTGTTTGCTGACGAAGCTGCGCTGCTGAAATCATAGACTTTTGCACGTCTGTTTAAAGAGATAAAAACCGTATCCTGAACTGAATTCAACTGTAAACAAATGCTTTTGCATTCAGACACACACTGCACACTGGATTTATTACATTATACATTGTTTATTTTCTTTTTTGGGATCTAAATGTTACCCAATGTTGTCCTCGATCGGGATTCAGACAAAGAGTGGTTCAGAAGGCACTCATGTCAGCAATGTTGGGTAGCAAGGTTTGATGGGCACGATCCAAAAAGGCACCTTAGGACTGACACCCTGTGGGCTGACCACATGTGATGGAAGGTGTCAAGGTTAAATATGAAGGCAAATCATAGATGAAGCGTGTTGAGATAAAGACCTTTTCATGCAAACCACCAATGTCTTCAACTGATTCTTTGGACTTACAATTTCAGAAGAAGAATAGGGTCAGGTGATGGAATAGTACTGGCTAAAATTACTTTCTACATATGGAATTGTCTCCAACTACTGGTGAGTCACACTTACCATCCTCCAAAGGATGTTTTTGGTGTTGTCAGGAGGCTCCAGTCTGTTATTGAATCTCAGAATTGTGATGAAACAAGCCACTTTTGATCTGGTTGTCGAATAGTTGAGCCGAAGAAGAAAAAGAAGAGGCCATGATTTTTTGCAGGAAAAGGATGGCATAATACCATTGACTTGAAGATAGTTGCTACATATAAACAAGTTCAAAAGTCACTTGCATGAGGAAAACTGACCATTGACCATAGTGCCAGTATTCTTGTTGAAATCCTGTCACAGCAATTGGACTTGAATTTCTTCAATTGAAGGCGTTTCACCCCTCATCACTGAGCGTAAACCCAGCATCCCTGCACAAGAAACTGAAGAAGCCTCTCGCTTAATAAACGCATGACGCGCCAGTAAAAGGATGACAGCAGAGAGAGAGCGCGGATGGCATTTTTGGTTTGCTGCCGTGGATAGTTTTTTTCATAAATAGAAGGACTCAAATAGACATTGAGTATTTTTCTTAAAAGTAACCTTCAACCCGACGTCGTTTTTTCAGAGTTCAAAATGTTTTGTCGCACGCAGAAATGTAATTTCGTTTTGCCTGCAGGTGTTCATTGCAACACATTTTATTTATACATTTTAAGTATATATTGTCACATTCACGGTGTAGAAACGTGATTCCCTGTACAGTGAAATTCCCACTGTGCTGTCCGCAGTGCGTTGGGATACACAGCATAAAGGCAAAAAAAAATATATATATAACGTCATATGCCGTGTTTTAAATTTCAAAAGGGTCTTGTGACTCTCAGTGTCTTCTCTTTGAGCGGTAAAGGTTGCCGACCCCTGTCCTATCAGAGGTCAGGTTGTGTATATAGACGGGGAGCAGAGAGAAACAGAGATACAGGCTATGTCTGCTTTTCTTCCAACAGGACTCCGATTTCTTGGTTATAGTGAGTGCCTTTTACACAAAGGAGTAAACAATACGCGTGCTGAGAAGTACAGCGCTGCACACGAAACAGGTGACTGTACAGATAAAGGTAGAATGTGGAACGGTACCTATCCTCAAGGCCGTTGCAGGACCTTTAGGGCATCAATAGGAATGTGTCTCAGAGAGAAGTGGAATAGTACAGGGAAATCTCAAAAAATAGAATGGTAACAAAAACAGGTAGAGGAAAATCTAGAGCGATGGAGGTATGCCCAGGAAAGGAGAGGTGCGAAGGTTAGTCGCAGAATACAGGGTACCGTAATTTCCGGACTATTGAGCGCACCTCAATATAAGCCGCACCGGCTAGCCGATCGCTATCTCGGGCTTCCTCCTGCGCACTAAAACCGCACTAAAAGTCGTCTTCTTCGGTGTCGGAGTTGAACGGACTCAGAATTTCTCGGTCGTTTCATCGGTCCGATGTGACGAGAATAAATGTTTTAGCGGCGTGAAGCTTGTTAGCCCCCCCCCCCCCCCCCCAAAAGTCCATATATTAGCCGCAGCGTTGTTTACGTGAAAAAAGTCGCTGCTTATTGTCCGGAAATTACGGTATATGTGTGTGGAGATCAAGAGGTTGGAGGATTTTAAGTTCTTGGGGTCAACAGAGCAACGGAGAATGTGGAAAAGAGGTGAAGAGACGGGTTCAAGCAGGTTGGATTGGATGGAGAAAAGCGTCAGGGCGATAGAAGACTGTCAACTAGAATGAAAGGAAAGGTAGACAAGACAGTGGTGAGACCAGCGATGCTGTATGGACTGACAATGACGAAAAGACAGGAGGCAGAGCTGGAGGTCGCGAAGATGAAGACGTTGAGGTTCTTTTTGGGAGTGACCAGGATGGATAGGATCAGGGAATGAGTCCATCAGAGGAACAGCACATGTTAGATGTTTTGAAGAGAAGGTCAGAGAAGCCAGACTAAGATGGTTGGATCATGTACAGAGGAGGGATAGTGAATATATTGGTAGACGGATGCTGGCATTGGAGGTCTAGAGGAAGAAGAGTTTTCGGACGTCGTGAGAGAGGAGGATACGGAGAAAAGGGTTAGATGGAGAAGGTTGATTTGCTGTGGCGACCCCTGAAGGGAAAAGCTGAAAGAAGAGAAAATGATCTAACAATGGCTGTCTTCAAAATTTGAGATTCATAATAAAAACCCACAGGGGCCTCGTCTCCACTGTGGGTTTTGTCCGATAATGGAATAGTCAAGTGCATAAACAGATAATGAAAAAAATGCAGGAACAATTTTTGGCACGGCGTAAAGTTTCGCCACACCCCATTTGGAGTTTTGGCCGAGGATACTGTAAATAAACCTGAAATTCATCAATTCTTTTACTGCCACGCCAGAGAGCTGTTTTCTTCTGTTGCTCAGAGTACATTTCCATCACCTGGTAGTTCAGTGTGAAGTCGGCCGTGCTGACTCGTCAGCATTTTTTTACGAGACATTTTAAACCGCGGGGAGAAAAAAAAAAATGCAGAGTTCAAAGGGGAAATGTTGACAAAGTGACCTTTGCAGGATTGTTTGAAAAGAGGAATTCTGTCAAGGGGGGAAATTCTCAGCCAACAATCCCCAAACAGGGGAGCTGTTATTAGCGGGAACTGTTTATAAGCTCGGCGGATCGGAATAGAAGTCAGTGTTTCCTTCAGCTGCGTTGTGAAATTCATAGCGCGGCTGGCTCAGGGGCCGAGGTGCCCGTCTGGTTCATTTCCTGGTGTCTCCAGAGACCGTGTCATAAAGTCCATGAGCAAAATGAGGGGCGTTAAAGTGCCTTGCATGGCAACCTCTGCCACTGGCGCATGAGCGCATGGCGCTAGCGTCACCGTAAAGTGCTGTAAGTACAGCTGACGTGGAAAAGTGCAGCCCGTTTACCATTTATTATATAATGAATTTTTACAAGCGGGAGTTAAAACTGAAATTTCTCCTCATGAAACGCGCATAACTTTAATGGCTTTTTCTCCCCTGTTGCACACACACACAGACACAAACACACACACACACACACACACACACACACACGTGCGCGCACACTGGGATTCTCCCCCTGCCGGTGGTAGTGAGGGTTATTAATTGCATTGTGCTGGTTGACTAATGGGCCTTAATGTCTGCGGTTCTGCTTGGTTACAGCCGCTGCTTTCTTCGTCACCTACGACTGCGTGAAGTCCCTGCACGGTGCCGGTAGAGGACAAGCAGCGGCGCACGTGGCGCCCGTCACTCACATGCTGGCCGCCTCCTCGGGTGAAATCGTAAGTTCGCCGTTTTCTTCCTCGCTTCCGCAATTCGGGCCCGGATGGTTCCGCCGCCACTGTGTCCTTACAAGGCCGGCCGCCGGGTGCACTTGCTCTCCTTCCCCCGTTGTTTCTTTCCCACCACCGCAAGTCCCAAATGAACACCATCGGCATGCCTCTTAACATTATTGCCTTCTAAACCTCACAACGCGGCATGTGGGAAGGGTTGGGGGTGGGGGGGGGCAAGTATGCGGTTTTGGATGGAGGCCCTCGGGTCCAGCTGGGTGAGTTAAGGAAGCTTCCTAGCATTTCCCCCCTCCAGCTGGGTAAATAAGATCTCCCTGACTCATCTACTTTCCCAGCTCTCGCTCCCAGACTCTTGCCAGTTTAGCCGGAGGTGGGGCGGGCCGGGGGAGAGGGATCCGGGCGCCGAACCAACACGGAAAAGTGCAATTTCCTCCGCCCGCCGTTCCTTCCAGCGGACCACAGAGTCCGAACCACATGGGGTATTCGTATCGGCGTGAAGGGTTGCGGAGGCAGGGGGTTCGGGAACAGAGAGGTTCCCCCCGCTATGCCAACATGCTCTCTGTGAAATACCAGGTTTTCAGTATTCATGGCTTTTTGGATGGATGCCATTTACCCGGGTTTTGCATGTTTATGAGATGTGTGCGCGTTCGGTCTCGTTGCCCATCTGCTTTTTTTTTTTTCTTTTACTTTCGCAAATTGAAAACGACGTTCCTTTCATTATCGCCGAGCATCCATATTTATCCGGCCGGTGTTGGCGCGGAGCGTAGCGCTTCAACTTTCTTTCAACTCGACTAGTGCGAAAGGTGAAGCCGAGGTCGCGATTACCTCCGACCCCTTCTCCCTGCTGTTTCAGATTTGAGCACATCAAACGCGGAAAGCCTCCGAGCTCGCTGAGCGGCTCGGCGGCGGCGGTATCTCCCCGCATCCTGGCAACGGGATAGGTCTTGTTCAAAGCGAGTAATCTTCAGGCTTAGCCCCTGAAAGGGCCTGCCATATTGCGGCGTTGCGTGTGAGGCCGAACCATCTGCTCCGTGATGAAATCACCGCCACGAATGATTTCGCTTTTCCTTGGTCTTGGCTAATCATTTGAAATTAAAAGTAATTGCTCCGAAGGTCCTCCGCGAGCGGTGCCACCCCACTTAATTTGGGTCAGGACGATTAAACGGATCTCCCGAGATTTCGTTAAAACGGATCGGTCGAGGGACGGCGCGTTCGGCGGGAGGTCATTTGATATTTAATGGAAAGCAAAAAAAAAAACAACCAACCCCGCTTTTCACAACTTTGGTTGTACAATACAAGCAGAAATCACACCTTAATTAGACACTCGGTCTATGAAGCATCCCAGATATTCAATGGGAATTACGTTTTTTTTCAGTCATTCAGTAAATTCAGTGGAACCTCTGCTTTCGAATCGAATTCATTCTTTGCTTCAGTTTGCGAACCAAGTCCATTTTTCCCATCGAAATCAATTTAAATCTCATTGATCTGTTCTTCAGCCACCAAATAAAAACATACTGCACTCTTTTGAAACTTTTTTTAATGGGTTTATTTATGGCCAAATTACAGACAGGAATTAAAGATAGCTTTAAATATTGCAGTGTTTCTGTTCTCTCTCCGACTGCTAGCACTCGGCATTTCCTTCACGAAATCATCAAAAGTAAAGCCTTCTCCCATATTAGCCCCTCGCTAACACCGTCTCCAGTAAGCTGTCTTTTATTTATCCAAACTAATAATAATTTTTCTACTTCTTCGAAAACTTAAGCTCTTTCCTTCGTTAACGTTTAGCCACATCAGTGCATCTTTGTCCTTCAGGATTGTACGGATTGTTGACGAGATCTGTAAACCATGAACATCACTTTCACGTTTAGCTATAATTCCTTCTTCAGATTAACTGTAATTCCTAACACCACTAGCTCTCCTACCTTTTTTTTTGGGAGCCATAATTCGGGCTAACTTACTTAAAAAAAGCACAGAAAAAGCGTCGTAACAGTAGAACAAAATGATGAACAAAGTAAACAATGCAGAGTATTGCGCACGACTTATGCTACACGACAACGCCACGGCACAGAAAGCCCGCCGGTTTGTTTGTCTATTTGTTTGTGTGTGGGAATAGAAGAGTGAAAAAAATCTGCAAAAATAAAGATAATTTATTCCTCATATAGTACAAAATGTTGTTTATTCTCGCGTGAGGTTTCGAGCAAACATAGACTCTTCTTCAGATGCTCACCAGAGAAATGTGCTACCAAACACGCTATTGTGGTTTTTAAAAGGATCACGTGATGGATTTCCTCCCCTTTTTTGCGCCTCTTGTCAGATATATCACGTGATGTTAACATTTTAACATTATTGCATTATCGTCATCATCTTTCAATACCAGAACCTAGAAACGGACACAGATATGGAAAGTAGAACATTCTTCATCAAAGAGTTTCAGCGTACAATGTAAAATATCGAGTGTATACATGGGAGGAAGAATAAGACAAACAGATTAAAATAATACAGACTGATAACATGGTATGGACTTTTTTTGTGTGTTCATGCACCGAGGCTTGTTTGCAGCTCGATTCAAAATTTGAATTGTGTCGTTCGTGTATATGGACGTTCGTAAGCCGAGGTTCTACTGCAAACCACTTATCCTGCACTCGTGCGCAGCTGTCTATCCCAACTGTAATTTTGGGTTTGCCAGTTTGACACAAATAGAGATGTGCAACCATTCACCCTTTTTTTTTTTACATGTCTGGGCATTTCAGGGTGTCCTGGATGTTTTGGGACTGTAGGAGGAAGCCGGAGAATCGGGCAGAAGCCCACGGAGACACGGGGAGCAACGTGAATTCATTTGACTGAAATCTTAAGGCGAACATGAAAACGAGCGACAAAACAGGGATTTTGTCACGAATGAAACGCAACGCGCAAACCCGACACCTTCAGACGCTCGGAACCGATGAGACAGACGTGCTTCTACTGGCTCGAGGTTTCAGTGCAGAAAAAATTCGCGATTGTAACAGCGCTCCGGGTATTTTGGTGTCAACAATTACGTGGTGTTTTCGTTTTTTTTTTTTAATTTGCGTTGAGTTTCTTCCACCTGTCTGTGGGAAGAATTCTAGCCTTTTTTTTTTTTTTTTTTTTTTTTTTTTTTTTTAATGCCTGCTTTTCTCGCCAGCCGGCTGCAGGCTGGCACCGCCACACAGGAAACCCAGAGAGAAAGCAAGCTGTTACTCGGGGGGGGAAACACACTTCGGGCTTGATCATCTGAAGATCGTCTTCATGCGCCTGCATGGGTGGAGGAAGTTTAACCATAGGCGCGCCGTCTCTATCGCGAATGCTTTCCTCACTGTTTCGACGTCTAGCAGGGCGTAAACACGACGGACCGCAAGAGAAAAGTCGGGGATCCAAAGAGCCGCCCAGGGGTGAGGAAGACGAGTGAAATCCCCGCGCCGGGAGTGTCGCGGCGTTTGTGTGACCGCACAGTGGGGGGGACGCGCCCATAAAAAATGTGTAAGATGATGGTGTCTGTCAGGCTCTAGCAGGCTGTTATCCAGCCATTAGATCAGATTTATCTTCATTCCCATTCGCCCGACGTCTGCCCTGAAAGCTCATTTGTCAAATCCAGGCGTCGGGCTTCTCTCGCACCTCCTCCCCGCCTTCCGCCCCCGTCCGTCGCCGCACATCTGTGGGAGGATGTACTGGAAAATCCAGTGTGACATGACAAGATGGGGGGGGGGGGGGGGGGGGGGGGGGGGGTTGAGGAGGCGACGGCGAGAGGGTGGAGATTTTTTGGTGAAGAAACTGGCAGCCGCTTGAGCTTGGCACTGAGAAATAATCCGTGCGTCGCCTTCAAGCAGCACCGCGCTCCGTGATTTATTGGCCGCGGTTTCAAAAGTTTGGGGACACGCGGTGTCCTCATCCCTCCCCCTCTTTCTTCACGACCTTTCCCCGTCACTCTCCTCCCTGCTTCTTGGTTAGCCGCGCCGCTCTGATGAAACGACTCGGGGGAAAGTTGCGGGAATCGCCCATTGGTGGGTCTTGCCTTTCAGAGGGAGGGATTTAGGGCAATTTTTAGACGACAATTATAGTTTTATTGTTGTTTTCTTTTATTTGTTTGCAGGGTTGTGACGGCAGATCATCAGCGCAAAACATTTGTGTTTCATTGTCGACGCCTTTTTCGTGTAAAGCGTGGAAACCGTATCAATTTATGTAAAACATCATCTCATTTTTGTTCTGCAGCACAAAGATTGCAAATGAGAGGTCTTGTCATCGTCCAACATGTCTACGCTCTTTATTTATCGCTAATTTGCTTTATCACGCTTTCCTTCATTAACTTAATGCCTGCCCTCAAGATTGCTGGAAAATCCCCCGTGAGTAAACTACCTTTAAAATACTTCAAAATCATCAATATATTCCTTTCAGCGCTGACAGGATTTCAAAAAAAGTTGATGCCGCCGCCTTAGCTTAATACACTTTTTTAAAGTTTGGCGTCTGCCTCCAGTGTGATTTTGCAGCCGATCTTGGGGTTCATGCAGTGATATGAATTTATCGCTATATTGCCAAGCTCTACCATTCAGCAAAGGTTGTCTAGTCTTTTTCATTTAATATACGGGAGCTGTTAATTTGCCAACATGCCTTTATGAAGGAGGTCCTATTTGGTACCAGCGTGACCTCCGTGACCCCGGGGGCTGTCAGTCAAATCAGAAGTGACATTTGGAAACCGCTCTTAACGCTCCAATTTTTTTAATTTTTTAATTTATATATATATATATATATATATATACCGCTCTTAACGCTCCAATTTTTTTTAATTTTTATATATATATATATATATATATTAAAAAAAATTGGAGCGTTAAGAACGGTTTCCAAATGTATATATACATATATATATTTTTTTTTTTTTTACATCATGTTGCCATTATTATTGCACTCAGTGACTTGTTTACCAATTTACTTGAATGGCAGAGTCCTGGGTTTTCTCATTTAGCCACCGGCTCCCATCGTGGCATGCAGGTTGAGTCCAGCGGGCGACTCCCATTTCGCCCGGACCCTGTCGTTGACCTCTTTCCCCAACTCCCCCGTATACCGACTCGTCGATCTGCAGCCGTCAAGTCCGGCGACGTGGAAGGCTTGAGGAATAATCCAAAGTAGTGCATGCTTCTTGCACCGTTTGACTTGCAAAGTGAACATACAGTGTTGCAGTCCGTTGCCGGTTTTCCTTGGATACAAGAAATACCCGGTGCCCAAATATTAAACCGACAGCCGTACTCCGCTTGAGTGAGCCGACGTATTTAATGACTCGATTTGTCGCGCAACGCGATCACGTGCAACAAGTCTCTTAATTTCTTCTTCCTGCTCCGACCTTCGGTGCACACGGAACCTTGCCGTTTTCGAGCAAAACGCGCCTCGTCGCTTGGATGAACAACAACAACGCGCAAGGCTACGGCGAAGGGTTCCAATCAAAGGCAGGCAGCTCCCTAATTAACGCCACTCGGCTAATGCGGCGGCTCGTAAATAAAGATGAATGGTAGCCGCGATCGGGGGGGAAAAAAAAGGATGCCGATGTGTTTTAATAAGTTTACATGCCGCAGGAAATGCGTGCGAGAAATCAGATGTCAGTCACTGTGACCGCTTTCCACTTAATGAGAGACACTCGCACCTGTCCCTCTTTATCTTCCCTCCTTTTCCATATTACTTTTCTAAAAACGTAATAACTTTCCTCGGGTGGACTCGGCCTTCCTTCATCACGCCCCGCGGTTCATCAGCGTCTGACGCCGCTCGGGCGTCTCGAGTCGGCCCCCGGAAGCCGAGCAATTTATCTCCCCGTTCGCCCGATATTATTCCGCCCACTCGTCCCGGCACAAATAACTCTCAAATAAACAATGTCCCTAATTCATTTGGTATCATCTCCGGTCCATTCCGCCTTCACCTCCGCTGTCACCGCTGGAGGAAAGGCCATCTCAACTGCAGGCCCCCCAAGCCAGTCGCACCAGTAATTACTTGTCATAGCCACTTTATTTCTATTTAGGCACTTTATTCTGATCCTTTGGAGAATTGGTTTGGGGTGGGGTGGGGTGGAGGGGGGCATGATATACAATGTATTATAAATGGCAACTGGACCAGAGGGATGGCAAATTAGATCTCAGAGACGGCCGACTTCGTTACGGCGAGGAGGGGTTTTTGCCGACGCCGATTTGGCCACTTGGTGGTAGTGTTGCACCGCGGTTGGGAAGCCGAACGGCTGGGACGCAGTCCTTGGCGCCTGAGCTGCCGTTTCGATTTGCGGCGAGTTTTGTCAAGGGCTCCTATAAGGACCTAAAGTGTTTTATAACGGTGAATATTTCTTTTAATGATTGTGCATTAAAAGAACAAACACCTCGTTTCAACCGAAACGGCAATCATGAAAGATAATCGGGCTCAGATCCGGAGGAATTCGCGATAAATCGTTTCTGCTTTAGGGCATACCTTCACGGGTTCACACGTCGGAGCTGTCGTTTCCCTTCGACCTTGAAAGCTGCTGAGTTGTCGTTTTCCATCCGGGCGCCGGATATATTCACGTTCGTGCTCGCGAGTCGTCCTTGGTGCCCGGCCGAGGAGGCGACAAGGATGACGAGTGGCTGACGGAAGTCCAACAGCTGTCGGGGGAGCCCCCGCGTCACAGCCGTATCCTCCCCGGGCGATCGCCTCAGACTTTTTCTTTTAAATCAATCGGGTCGAGAGGAGATGGCGCAGATCGTTTAATCACGCATTTAATCTTCATCGCGTTGTGCCCTCGCGCTCGGTGCCGCGGATGAGAGCGTCGCCGGCGGACCGAAGGGGGAGCCACCGCGGGAGCGCGGCTCAAAAATTGCTCGGCGAGATTGCCCGCGGCTCGCTGGTATTTCCTCTCAGATGCGGGGATAAATGGAAAATCATGATGCCAGGTGGGCATCTGTGCCCGCCTGCCTGCCTTTAGGCTGACTAGTCCTCCAAACGATCAATATTCATGCCCAGCCTCACTTGGCCGTCCATGTTTTTGTTGACATATGGTGGATAAGTTGAATAAGTTACGTTGGGGTTTTGGTGTGTGTGTGTGTGTGTGTGTGTGTCTTTGGACCCAGATACACAATCACAAACTGATGACCTTTAAACCTCAAATCTTCAGCTGACTTTTTTTTTTTTTTTTTTTTAAAGTAAGCCAAATAGTGTGCCAGCCAGAGCGCTGAATCCTTCTGAAGGATTATAAACCAAATAAGCAGTTTAGGAAAATAGGAAAATAGATGCATCGGGTTTTTCTTGGCCCATACGTACCTGTGAGAAAATCTGATAGTGGGACATGAAATTGGCAATTTATTGACGTCGCATGCTTTTTCTTAGGTGGCGTGTTTGATCCGGGTGCCCACGGAGGTGATCAAACAGAGGACCCAAGCTTCGCCCTCGTCCAGCACCTACCGCACCCTCCTGGCGACACTCCGAGACGAGGTAAACTTTCCTTTTTAAAACACCGGCCAAGCTGCGGGACCTTCTCCCCGGCCGGTGTGGTGTCGGGGTCGGCGCCGAGAACGTGAGGCCGACCGCGCCTTTTTCTGTTTAGAGTTTGCATATATGCTCCCGGACTGCTTGGTCGTCCGCGGTCGCAGTACCGCGGCGTCGTTCGTTTCGGTCGCCTGTTCCCACGCGATCGGCCGTTGGCAGTCCCAGCTTGTAGCTGGCCTCGTGCTCGGATTCGCCCCGACGACCCTTCGCCCTTGTGAGCTCTATGAGCACCGTAGATAACGGATATCCATTATTCATGTTTTTCTTATCGTGGTTTTTCACTGCCAGAAATACAAGCAAAAAAAAAAAAAACTACGACGTAACCTATCAACCTACATGAGAATATTAAAAAAACAGGTCATGTAAAGTAAAAGTAGTGATTTGCAAAGGGGGAAAATACAACATTAAAATTCACGGGCATTGATTTGTGACTCATGAGACACATCTATCACAATTTATCAACAACTGCTACTTATACTGAAGCACGTGACGCACAATCGGTTCACAACTGTTGACATTCTGCACCGTTGTCGGGTGCCGCGCGCAAAACCGTCCGCTAAATTACGCAGCGTGAATTACTGTAATTTCCGGACTATAAGCCGCTACTTCATGCTGCTAGAGCAGTTAGCATTGTCACGTTGGACCAATGAAAAGGCCATGAAAGGGCATTCAGTCCCGACAGCAAAGAAGACGACTTTAACGGTTTCAATTCTCAGGAGGAAGACATGGTTTTCTACGCCCGTGCAGTTCTTCTCCGAACGTGTCACCGAAATCTCTTTTCAGGCTCTGTGGTGCTTCAGTGTTGGTGTTGTGCATCACATCCTATTGAACAAACAGAAGAATCAAGTCATTAGTTTGATATAAAACGAACCCAGACCCTGTCAACTATTATTCATTCCCTCTCAAAAAGTAATTTATAAGCGGTGAATGATTCCGCGAGCGGGGTTCTGCAAAAGGAACAACATCATTTAGTTCGGAGACAGGTAAAGGTAGCACTTTCTCAATCTCTTAGAGAGAGAAAGAAATTATTGGAATTTTAGGGTCAAGCATTGAAAAGTAGTTATTGTAATTTTTATTTATATGTATATATATATATATATATATATATATATATATATATATATATATATATATATATATATGTGTATTTCAAAGAGTGAAAAAGTAAACTGATATTTTCAAGCTGAGGGTTTTGATATTTGATGATGGTGATTGATGATCACCTTCAGGATTGGAAAGGGCAACAGTTCATGAGATAAAATAAAACTAATTTAAATAAAATAACTATATTTATATATATTCTAACTTCCAGCAAATTTCACAGAATCAAAATTCCATAATAATTTTTATTTACTTATTTATTCTTTTATTTTTTAACTTTTTTTTTTTTTTTTATGTGGGAAGGAAAACATCGAAACACGATTTTAATCATCTGAAATGACTTCACGGAGGCACACCCGGATGCCGAGTGATGAAAAGTTCTCAATGCACAAGCTAGCAAATTGGCCAACTTTTTGGAAAGAGTGAATTGACAGCACTTAAATCAAAGGATGTATATTATTTTGGGCTAATATCCCATTTTCTAGCACTCTTGATACTGGGAATCATAGGGAAAATGAAGTCTCTCCATAGTAAAAGCAATGAACGTTTATGGTTGCTCTTAGCAGGCATAAAATGCCATATATTTTAAAAGTACACACATTCCCGGGGCAAAAGCGCCTCAACTTAGGCCGAGTAGAAAACACACCTTTCTGCATATTGCTTCACGTTGGAAAACATCATTAAAAAAAAACAGTTTAACCGGATTTTCCTCTTAAACAGGGTTTATGGAGTGACTTCCTGCTTGTATTTTGACCCGCTGCAATAAACAGAGGCGTTGGGGAAAGTCTACATTTCACACATTTCCTTTGCCCTCACTTAGAGCCCGGCCTCCCAATAAAATCTTGCTAAGAGCATTGGCGATCCTCTTATTTCACCTCTCGAGGCTTCCTGTTCGGCCACTTCCTGTAAGCTACCGAACATCCCTGCTTCAGTTATTGCTAATAATCATCTGATTATTATTTAGAAGCCCCCGGCCCTCTTAATCTGTGCGTAAAAAGCAATTTATTGTTACCGCTGCATATGACCTCAAACCTGGTTATGTTTGACCATCTAGCAATACGAGTGTGTCCAAGTTTTGCGTGTGAATATTTATTTATTTTCTTTTTTTTTTTCCCCCCACGTTGAACAGGGTGTTCGAGGCTTGTACAGAGGCTACAGAAGCACCGTTCTGAGAGAGGTAGGATTTTTTTCTCCCTACTCATCTCTCGGTTGCACTTCCTCTTCGTCGACGGCGAGCCGAACGGAGCCGGCTTGAAGATGGTTGTTTTTTTTTCCGAATCGTGTCCCCGGAGCAGATTGTAAGAACTCTACCGAAATCGACCCTTCAGAGTCAGACTTAAGACCCGCTGGAACGTCGTCGTACTGCAAGTCATATTTTCGTAAGCCGGGAAGCAGAAACGGAGTCTTTTCACTGAAGACATTTTAATTTCCCCCGGGATGTATCAGCTTTGCCCGTGCGCACGTTCGTTCGTCGGCGTGGTCGCGCACAAATTACCGAGATGACTTTTAAAGAAAATCGCTTTATAGTCGTAGCGCGGGTTGGGGAAAAAAAAGTCAAGATTTTGAAGGGATCTTCTTAACTAAACGGGAAGCACTTTTGTTTTTAAGATTTGCATTGGCTGCCCTGTGGGCACTCATTATTTGGGCAAAGCGCTTTTTCTCATCACGATAAAAACAAAAATAACATCTGATAAATTAACGCAATTAGTTCCGTCAGCGCCGCTTCAGGAAAACAAGGATGAATGAAAATCGCCCCTCGAAAACCAAACGCTGCTCCAGGTCTTTGAACGGCGATATTCTATTTAATCCTACACGCCGCGTCTGATAATAATAATTAAAGTGGAATCTATTTAGATTTCTCAGTGCCAGCTCGCCCCCTCCCAAAAAAAAAAAACACCGGCATGCTGAGTTCCAATGGGAGGAGAGATGAAAATTAAAAAGGAGACAAGAGAGGCAGAAAGACATATATGAAGGTGACACTTGTTTTCCATCTTTTTTTTTTGGGGAAGTGGGTTAGGGCGTAATCCAGTCCCCCTCTGCTGTGCTTGCCTGTACTTATTTTCTGCCTCACTAAACTGATGTTATTCACGCAAATTCCATCTGGACAGCTGGGGAGGGGGAGAGGGTGGGTGGAGGGGGAAAAAAAAAAAAAAAAAAAAAAAAAGGACAACAAGACACTGTGATTTCTCAGAGGGGCTCTGAATAAATGAATACATTTGGAGGCTGGTGTACAGCCCGCGTGCATACTAACGCCGGCAGATGAATCACAACAGCGGCGGCGGGGATATGAAGCGCGGCCGCGGCAAAGTATCCTCCGCCGTGATTGGCTTTGACATTTGTCAGGAAGGTAATTCATTTTCTCCCTGCCTCCGTTTCTGCCCCCACAGCCTCCGCCACCCCCTTTTGGCCAAGCGACTCTCTGTCAAGATAAGTTTGTTTATTTGGCGTGGCGTGGCGCCGCCCTCTCTCGCCGGCCGGCTAATTGGGGTCCTGGCTGTGCTATATATTCATTAGGCAGCCTTCAGAAGGCATTTCTGATGGGCATGATACCACATTAGGGTCGGATCTGAGCGGGAGGCCCGTCCCGAGCAGGAGTCGGAGAAGCCGGCGTGACTTACTCGGCACCTGGATCGCCGTACATCGCAGCAGTAACCGACAGGGGGGTTCGGAGGTTGACATTTTCACATCACACGGAGACTTTCTCGGAGGATGATGCAGACGGGTGTTTCGCCATCAGATGTAGGCCTTCTGGGTAACATCTGATGGCCCCCAGATGACCAAACTAATAATATCACAACAATATCACTTTCAACTCTGGTTTTACTTATTTTATTGCCTGTTTATATATTGCATAGTTATTTTATTGCCTATTTGTATATTTTATCTATATTTTATTGCCTATTTGTATATTTTATATATTTGTATTGTCTTCCCAGGACTACAGATGGAAATTAGCTATGAGCTACAATCTGCTATAAACATGCCTCTGTGCTTAATGTAATTGTACAACTTTTTAAACTAAACTAAACTTAAGACCATTCACCCTCCCGTTCACGTCGTAAAGACGTGCAACCATTCATTCGTTCGTTCACATGTTGAACATCCGCCCGCGTGTGTTTGGCCTGTGGGAGGAAGAACCTGGAGGAAACCCCGACTCAGGGTTGACTCCACACCGAGAGGCCCCATGTCGGATTTGGTCATTCTTACCACCGGCCACCACTGCAAAGCATTGAATTACTTCTTCATTTCTGTGCTCCGCTTCTCTTCGGCTGCGATAGAGCAGGTTATCAGTGAGACTGTTTGGCTGAAAGATGTAGAAATGACAATTTTTTTAACATTGGAAAAAAAGGTGATCTGTTTATTTGCACTCCCTTTTACCACTAGATGGCGCACTCAGATCAGTCCTGCCTGGTCTTTACCCCTTTCACACCACATCTTCCAGGCCTCCCTGTCTCTCTCCTCCGTCTCTGCTCCGCATCCCTCCATCCTGCCTCATGACGCTCACGGGTTCGACCGTCGTGAACGCGACCCTCAGCTTTACAGCGCCGGCGAGGCGATGCTTCAATAGAATCCACCAGCCCGAGACGCGTCCTTAGATAATTCGCCGGTAGGTGCGAGGGAAGCTTGTGGCGCCAGGAGAAGGCCGAGCGAGCGCCGCCATCCAATAGATGTTTTTTCGTTTTTCGTGATACGTTCTCTTTCTCCAATCGGCCTTTTATATTCTCGTGGCAACATGGTGTGATGGACACCTCTTCAGAAAAGCAGGATATTTCTATCCATACTGCTTTCCAGATTCAACTCGGAGACGTGTTCTCCAAAAGCGGATTCATTCATATAAACATGGTTTTATTGATTGTTTTCAACGGATAAATAAAAAGATGCAAGGCTTTTTCTTACCAAAAATTACTTGGTGATAAAAATGAGCCGCGGCGCTAATATCTCACGATTAATTTCGGCGGTTTCAAAAATGGCCGCCTGCAGATGGAAAACCGACGGCTCCTCCGGTGACCGATTCCATTCAGCGTCGACTGCGTCGAATCGCCAATGAATGCGTGTTTTCCTGGATCTTGCACGATAGTTTGCTCAGCGGCCGGTACCGGGCAGGTGTCCGGACGTGCACGCCATTTCCCCGAATGTCCACAAGCGACGAGCTGCGACATCCACTGTTAGATTCCATCACTTTCCTTTCCTCTGCTGGAAAGCCGGGGCCCGTCTGGTTCGACTCTTTCAGTGTGTTTATCCTTCCCCCCCGTGCGTCAGTCACACTGACACACCTTTTAAAAGGTGGAACGCTACGCCTGTGTGTGTGTGTGTGTGTGTGTGAGTCTGCGTGCGCGTATCTACAAGCCAGATGTCGAAGTCCCGGCGCTGAGTTATGCTCCGTCCCACAGAGCGGCGAAGGGGGTCCGCTTCCTCTGCTGTGATGCTGAGGTCGAGACCGTTTCAGCAGGCGCTCAGCGGAGGGTTCGCGAGGGAGGGTTTTTGACCCCCGCGTGGCCCCGCTTTGGGGGGGGAAAGAGACACTTCTTCACCGTCCGCGATGCAAGTTCAAAAGCCAGAGACGAGGTGAATCATTCTCATATCCTTTCTCTCCGCGCGCTGATCCGCAAATGTTTATACACCCTCATACGACTAAGCGCAGCAGACGGGGGGGTGTGTGTGTGTGAGGGGAGTCGAACGTGTTCGTCTTCTTCGTTCACCGGACAGAAGGGCTGCCGTTATTCTATCGGAGGCAGACACACATTTTCCTAAAATGGTTTAAAAAAAAAAAACAAAAAACAAGGTAAGTGAATAAAATGAAGTGATTTAAAATAAAATCGTGGAGATTATGTTGGGAAAGAGGTCAAAGCGAGGAAATTTTCAAGACTGCACTGAAAAGGAAAGGACAATCCTTGGAGTCCGTAAATCTCAAACCTTGGATGCCTTTTAACATTTTATGCACTCTGTCCCCCCCGGTTTGTCCAAAACAGAATGTCATTTTTGATTCCCGGATTTGCAAATAATACCTGTGACGCATTCCTGCTGTCACAGGTATTGTTTTTTTTTTTTTTTTTGTTTGTTTTTTTTTCTGCCGCAAATCAGACCGTGACATTCCATCTCACGCTGACGCGATGACATGTGTGTGTCACAAACAGGCTTCCATTCATACTCGGACGGCTTTGCATTTTTCTATCGCCGTGACCCCGTGTGGTTTTTTAACCTTTTTTTCGCCCTTAATCATTTAAAATTTAGTCGACTTTCCGACTTCCAAACGGCTGTTGTTCAACATTGCCTCATCGGTTTGGCCCGGGAAGACCTCATAATCCACAGACTTGGCCTTTGGCAAGAACTAGAGGTGTGTGTGTGTGTGTAAGTGTGTGGACTCATTTAACTAACACAAAAATTGTTATTTTATATCTGTGCCCCCAGCTTAGGCATGAATTATGGCAGACCAATTAATTAGTGAGCCGTCATGTGTGCAATTACACTGTCATACAGCTCAAGATCGCACAGGCGCCTTCCTTCTCGTAACGTGTTGCGCTTGTTTGAGTTGTGTTATTAAGTTTAAAAAGAGTGTAATTGTTCAACTCCAGCTGTTCAAGCATTAGGGTTGAAACCGATGAGAAAAAGCTTAATCCAACGTTTGCTATAGCAATATCTATGCTAACCTCCGCGAGAGCCGCCGCCATTTTTCCAGTTGCTTCCACAGATGTGTAGCGCTCGCTTTAAAACGGCCGCGGATCGGCCGGATCTCGGTTCGGTGTTGGCACGAATCACGCGAAGCCCGTCAAGCCGGACCCTCGGGCGATTTTGCGACCTCGCGAGTTCAGCTGCTCTCAAAGCTCTGCCTTTTAGATGACGCGAGACCCAGGGAATAATCGTTTGGCCGGGAACCCCGGGAGTGCAGTGATCAAGTGGGATAATCAGGTTCTATTATATATTTGAGAGTCAGATGTGAACGATCGGGGATTTTGTAGGTAAGGGGAGGAATTTCGTAGGGACCGAACGCAGCCGATGCCGCTGAAATCCGATCTATTTTCCCAATTTTTTTTTTTTTCTTTATTTGGTCGGGAACACGTGCAGCGGCCTTCTGGATCAGCTGTCTGTCAGCTGGCTCCAACATGTCTCCAAAGACTTGTTGGAGCCTGATGATAAAGAATTGCAATAATTCAGTCTGAAAGTAATAAAAGCACGGACCTTGGACTGGGAAGGCTCGCTCACCCCATCCTGCTTTTGAGGAAAAGAAAAACTCGCAGGGAGCACAAGGAATATGTTTAGGTGTTTCACGCTTAAACCCAAACGCACGCTCACGTCCCGCCAGGCACAAACAAATCAAAAATCATATATTTCAAATATCAAAGATGCGGCTCATAAATTCAGACAAGCCAAGCCTTATTTATTGGAAAGTCTTACCCGCGTATGTCTGCTGTCACTGACATTTACAGCAGTTTCTGGTCTACGTGGAGTCTGTCCATGTCAGCTGTTCAATATGGACTGTCTAGTAAAGCATTGGTATTTTTAGGTTGTAAAGAAATAAATATCACATTGCAATATTTTGACGGTAACTCAAAAATAAACCCCATGATGCTTGCAGTGATTTTTTTTTTTTCTATTGTATACATATATATGGCTATCAGACTTTTTAATTCCTCTTCCCTCAGCCGCAGGGAATGTTCAAATCTTTGTAGTTAACAGTTAACAGTTAAGACAATTTATATTTCACTGTATTTCTTATTCTTCCTCCTTCCTACTATTATCTATTACTGTTATGTTTTTACTTGAAACTCTGGCACAACAATTTCCTTCGGGATAAATAAAGTTGTTCTCATCTCATCTCATATATATTAAATGTATATTTGGAATGCTGGGCATATTCATCAAAAATTCTCAAAATGAAAATTCAACAAAATTAATAAAAATTCATTATCTCTAAATCAGTGTCATCACAGTATCATCTGCAAACGTGTTTAACTTTTTGATAATACAAATACCTCTCTATCCTTGAGTAACGTCTCGGATTGTATCTTTGCATTTATTAAAAGTATTTAGTGGCCTTTTTTTAAGTCCAGGTGCCAGTGCACTTACATCCCAACTTGTTACTGCACGGTTATTTTCCGTTGCACTACCGTGCATCGGTGGAAAATGAAAATCAACAACCACAATTATGTTGATGTTGACACAAGCCAGAATAACGCACAGAATAAATAATTACCGCAATGAGCGCTACCAACTTCCAGGGCGAAATAAACAAAACAGAATGATGAATGATAAACCAAACTCCCAGGATAAAGATATGCACAATTAAACACTGCAAAGCAAAGCCCCTCATCCCTATTGGTCGCGACTAACAAAGTATCAAACAATGATGATTCACAGTCAATAAATTCACATACTGGGTATCCGATGAAAGCTGTCAGGGGAAACTGAGAAAATGTTTAAAACCGCGGCAGAGCTGCGAAGACGTCCAAATCGTCCAAATCTGGCGCTTCAAAAAAAAATTCAATCGAAAATCAGGAAGGCTTGAAAGTGCGTCTGCGAGTACTCGTCCTTTTTCCTCTCGAATGACGGCTCTCCAGATTGAGACTCGCACAGGCGGTGACCATTGCATTCATCTCACGTTGGAATTTGTCATCCGTGCCAGGAAACAAAGCAGAGGATTCAGGCTGGTCTAAACAACAACTGGCAGCGAACTCCATTTATCAAAAAACCTCAACATCGCTACAGTGCGAAACAGCAGAGACACAGCCACGTGTTCCACGGCCAGCGATGTTACTTAATACTTACTAATCCTCTAAGAAAGGAGCTGATTAGGTGATCGGTACCATGTTCATCCTTCATCACCAGCGCAGATGTCACTGTGATCCGAAAGGGGATGTGCAAAGTTTGGAGCTTCTGGGATTTGGCGGCGTTTGACATTTGACTGACAAGGCGGCCGAGGCAGACACAGCTGGGCCGCGCAGACCTAGCGTTCAAATCTTTGGTTTTACATATACGAAGTGTGTATCAAGTTTGGATTGACTATTATGGTTTTATTTTAGAAGAAGAAGAAGAACCGGAAAGGAGAAGATGCATCTTCTTTATTCTTTTCCTTTGGGCTTTTCCCTTCTGGGGTCGCAAGGGTCCATCTAACCCTATTCTCTGTATCCACTCTCACTGCATCCATAAATCTTCTCTTTGGTCTTCCTTTAGACCTCCTTCCTGGCAGCTCCGACTCCAGCGTCCGTCTTCCAATATATTCCCTATCCCTCCTCTTTACATGACCCAACCATCTCAGTCTGGCTTCTCTGGTCTCCTCTCCATAGTAGAGCTAACATCGAACTTGCGCTGTCCCTCTCTTGGACTCACTCCTGATCCTATCCATCCTCGTCGCTCCCAAAGAGAACCTCAGCATCTTCATCTCTGCGACCTCCAGCTCTGCTTCCTGTCTTTTTGTCATTGTCACTGTTTCTAGACCGGGGCGGCCAACACGTCGATCGGGGAGCCCTGCCTTTCAAAAGAAACTCTACCGCACGATGTAAAAAAAAAACGACTCAACCGCGAGTCGTAGAATACAGGATAGTACAAGTAGAGTGGATAGATCGCGTGTCATTAAAAATAGCTGTCAGCCTATCATCCATCCCCACTGCGGCATTGACGCGCTTGATTGACATAGAGTACGGCCAATCCGAGATCTTGTTATGAATACCGTTCCACCCTGACTGATGGATTTGGAAGTGTGTTAGAGGCTCGGCTTCCTGTTAGTTGACTGTGTCCATTCAGTGCAAGACGTTATCAGAGTAAGGCCCAAAATGGAGGTAATGTAAGGTAAGGTAAGGTAATGGCCAAAAATGTACACAATTGTATTGTGCAATATACATTCATGTTGCTCTGCAAGGGAAACAATACTTGTACACACACGCACACACACACGCATTTATATATTGCTACTAGATAATTCGGACTTGGTCATTTTTAGAGTAGCTCGCAAGCCAAAAAAGTATGGGCAACCATGTTCTAGCCCAGGGGTCGGCAACCCTTAACACCCAAAGAGCCATTTGGACCCGGTTTCCTCGGAAAAGAGAACACTGGGAGCCACAATTACTTTTTGACGTCTAAAATAAAGGTACCACTGTATATATTGCTTTTTATTACCTTTACATTTTGTATAAACAAATGTGTAGTCTGTTGCTTCTGAAATTCACAAAGTGTTATGGAGAAAATTAAATTTTATATATGTAATGAACTCATTTTGAGCTTTGGGCTTTCAGAGCGCGTAGCGGAGCCTTGACCTGAATTTTAAAAATAAATCTAGGAAAAATCACTGTGTCAGTAAACAATAAAAAAATAAATATTTGCAAAATATCTTCATAAATATTTATTTTACCTGGTTTATAGGACTTCTGCCCCTGAACTTCTGCGCACAGCATCTACAAATCGGGACTTTACCGGCTGGCGGGTTTACCGGCTTCCGTGAGTGTGACGTTATTTTGAGCGGCGAAAAATAATAAATATAATTTTGTTTAATATTTCAAGATCACAATAATCTTCCAACTTTAGAACTAAAAGTAAAAAAAAAAATGAATTAACACAAATTATATACATTTCAATTAAATATTTATAATTTATTTTCCCAAGCCACTCGGAGCCGCAGGGTAAAGATGAAAGAGCCGCAGGTTGCCGACCTCTGACCTTGAACGTACAGCATCGCTGGTTTCACCGCTGTCTTGTACACCTTGGATAGGAGAAAATGTATGATGCAGAAAGTTATTGCCAGTCATTTTAAAAGTCAGTACAAAAATGGGCATGAAATTATCTTAAAATTAGCTGAAAAGTGGAGTCAATTCAGGAAGATTAGTGGGGAATGGGAACAAAAATACTCTTGTCTTTGTATAATTAATTGTTTGTAGCTTATTAGACCAATCCAACACAAATTCTTTATAGAATATGGAACAGAGACATCATAGTGACATCAGCAAACTTTCTCAACATTTCGAGACAAAAATAAATAAAATGAAATCTTGGAAATTATAGTTTACATTTATGTATTTCGCTTGTGCGCTCATATCCCAACCTGTTGCACACCAGCAAAGGGCAAGGGGTTGCTACGTGAAATTGAGGCTCTCGCCCACTAACATAGTTTAATGTTAGTATTTTTTTTTTTTTAAATCAAAGAATAACTAGACAAAAAAAAGTATAATCCCCTCCAGTTTGGAGACTCTTTCTTTCCTCCCACTTCAACAGAGCTTTGGGTCCAGCCTAATTTGCCAGCTCATTGGTCACAGCATATTAGTTGCTATGCAAAGCCAGGATCTCGTTACCTGTCTTGCTATCTACTGTCTTTTTATTTATATTTCTGCTCATATTTATTTTCCTTTTTTTTGACATTATAACTGTTATGCTGCTGTGACAAAGGAATTTCCCCTATGGGAAAGTTTATCTTATCTGCACCTTCAGGTATATCCGTTAAATTTCCCTCCCGTCCGTGTAACTGTCTGATTTACAGACGCCACTTTCGAATATGAACCTCATGTCATCGTAGATTTTCAATGAAAGAACGAACTCCTCCTTTGCCAGCAGGCAACAATTCCTCTCCATTACCGGATTATCCGTATGACCTCATCACGCAATCCTCTCCAGGAATTAATGATTTGCCGCCATCCACTCCAGATGCAGCCCGTGTGGGTGTCGTGCCGCACATCACGGCATCTCCGTATCTGCGCGTAGGTCCTCTTCATCCTCAGTCCACTCCGTTTGCAAAGTCCACATCTGCTTTCGATGGGAACCGGATTCCACCACCGTCTTTAAATTGACGCCGTTTTATCGCCAATCGGTCTCAAGGAGTTTGCCGCCATCGTGTCGGAGGCCCGCCGACCCGCTCGCTTCCCCCGTCGAGCATTAAGCCTTTGATTGCCACGCAGCCGAGTGCTTCCAATGATTTGCTAGATGCTTTTTGGGAGCAAAGTAATTGCTTTTTTTTTTCCCCCCAAGTCATGAGAAACGCCTTGATTTATTGCCAGTCATTTTAAAAAGTCGGTATGAAATGGTATGAAAATGGGCATGAAATTATCTAAAAAGTGGAGTCATTTCAGGAAGATTAGCAGGAAGTGGGAGCAAAAATACTTCATATAATATGAACGAGTCTTGAGTTTTGTGGAATTGTTAATTTTTTTTTGATTCTCAGACCGATTCAACAGCAATTCATCACAGAATATGGAATTAAACTGGAGTTTGTAGAAAAGAGGACCAGAGATGAAGATGTGGAGGTTCTCTTTGGGGCCGATGAGGACGGATAGGATCAGGAATGAGTCCATCAGACGGACAGCATATGTTAGATGCTCTGGAGATAAAGTCTCCAGAGACGGCTTGGAGGGATGGTGAAGATCTGGGTAGAACCATCCCGAGGTTGCAGCTGCCATGCAGGAGGACGACAGACAGACCGGAGAAGAGATTTATGGATGGAGGGAAAGAGGATGGTGTGAGGGGAGAGTTAGATGGAGGCAGAAGAAGAAACTGTACGTCTCCATGCCTGTTCACACCTTGTTAGTTTGGTCTGAGACATGCTTTTCCAAACCAAACCAAAACAAAAGGGATTTCTGAACTTATACATGTTTTCCCTCCTGTATTTCCCAGCCTTTTTTTATCTATACTACGACAAAAGCGTGCATTCCGTGTGCGCGTACAACAGTTTTGTGTAAATATTGAACGCCGAATTTCAACTGCCAGACACTGTTTCTGGCAAAGCGACACGGTTTGTGTTTGACAGATGCAGTTGTTATTGTGCGCCCCTCTTCCCCCGCCGTCTGCTGTGTGTGTGAGGCCCGAGAACCCCGACTGTGGCGGCCGTGATGTCATCGCCCCCCCCCCCGAGTCTCGGGGCTATGTTTGCTTCCCACAACTTTATGCATGTTTGTCTCAATCCGAGCAGAAAACACTTTGGCGCTCCGCATGTGTTTCCAATAACGCGCGAACCCCCGTCCGCCTGGCGAGGGACCGACGGAGGGGAGGGAGCAGGGTGTTTGCCGAGGGGAAACAGGTTTAGAACAGGGGGAGCGGGGACAAGCGGCGGGGTCGGATGTCACATGTTCCTATGTGCGCCGATTGAAGCCGATACGTTATTCCCTCGGCAGCAATACGGGAAGATTTCCTCTGGATCGGGCGCGGACGATTGTACTGTTTGCCGTCGTATCGCAAAAGAAACACGGAGGACGGGCAAACCGTGGCATCCATCCCTTCTCCCCTTGCCCAGACGTGCTCTTCGGACCCGCAGAAAAACAATAATACGCGACATAAATATCTTCAGAACCAGATCTGGAAAGGCCGCTTACGGGTTTGCGACGTGTTCTGTTGCATAAGTGCCCTTTTTCTTTTCCCAGACAGTCGTATGAGGCTCTCCAGAAGCCGCACCTGCTTCCCCCCCGCCCAGCCAGCCATATGCCTGCCTCCGCTTCCTCCGCCACAACCATTATCTCGCTAACGGCGGCGCTTACGACCCGAAAGCATCTGGAACAAACCACCTGGAGGTCAGGTGTCGCGCTGTGATGTCACTGCTTAATGTCCAATGAAAAAAAGAAATATAAAGTGTCACTCGCACCGAGAGCATTTTACCTCTTCCAACCCCCCGACAGGGGTGAGGAGTTCAAACCATTTCGTCCCCCCCGCTCGCCGCAGTGCCGGCCGAGGCGGTCCTTTTTACGAGAGCCTCGGGGCCACGTTTGTAATTTGATATTTATGTTTGATAAGGTGCAAGTTCTTCAGATTGGTGAAAAATTTGCATTTTTTTTATTCTACATTTTGCAGCATCTATATATAATTAACCGGATTTAATTGCGGCTGCGATGTGACATTTCTCTAAATGCGTTCGTCCCAGCGGTGCGGGGAGATGATGCCATCGTCTTATCGATCTCACCCATCCGACCGCCGCACACACTCCCCGCTGGCTTTTTATAAGAATTTTCTGAATGCAGAACCATAAAGGTTTGGTTTCGAGAGGTTGTGTGATGTGCGTTACCTTACAGTACAGTTTTTGAGATTGAGTTCCATAAAGTAATATTCATTCATTCATTCATTCATTCATTCATTCATTCATTCGTTCACAATCTTATCCACTCAGCCTTTTGGTTCTTGTGATATGCGTTAGCTTTCAGCACAGATTTTTGGATCACTTTCCATTGCATTCATTCATTCATTCATTCATTCATTATCTCATCAAGATTGGTTGTGTGTTGTGAGTTAGCTTTCAATATAGAGAGCTATATAGTTAGCTTTTTATTATAGATTTTCATAAGATTCATTCATTCATTTTCTTATCCACTCGTCCTTTTGGCTTTGAGTGGTTGTGTGATGTGTTGTCTTCCAATATTGATTTTGGGATCAATTTCCATAACATTCATTCATTCATTCATTCATTCATTCATTATCTTATCATGATTGATTGTGTGTTGTGAGTTAGCTTTCATTATAGAAAGCTATATAGCTAGCTTTTCATGGTAGATTTTCATAAGATTAATTACTTCATTTTCTTATCCACTCGTCCTTTTGGCTTTGAGTGGTTGTGTGATGTTATCTTCCAATGTAGATTTTGGGATCAATTTCCATAACGTTCATTCATTCATTCATTTCTTATCAAGATTGGTTCTGAATGGTTGTGTGATGTGAGTTACCTTTCAATATAGATTTTGGGATAGAGCTCCATAACATTCATTCATTCATGATCTTATCGAAATTGGTTCTGAATGGTTATGTGATGTGAGTTAGCTTTCAATATAGATTTTAATATTGATTTTCATAAGATTCATTCATTCATTCGTTCACTATCTTATCCCCTTATGCTCTACTCAGGGTTGAGGCAGTGCTGAAGCCCGTCCCAGCTCTCATTCTGTGAGAGGTTCTCCAGTCAGTCCCAGGGCCACTGAAAGAGACATACAGCCATTCACTCTCTCATTCACATGTCTTGGCAATTCAGGGTGTCCAATAAACCTTCTGCGCGTTTTTTGGACCGTGGGACGAAACCGGAGAACCTGGAGGAAACCCACGCAGACACGGGGAAGAACACGCAAACATATCAGGAAGATTCCTGCAGGAATCGAACCAGAGACCTTGCCGTGAGGTGGACACGCAAACCACTGAGGCCTATTTCCACAACATTTGCTTCTTCATGGCTCCGTATGGTTTCTACCCTCTCGCTGCAGTATTTGTTATTCCCATTTTGAATTGCTTGAATGCTCCAAGATAATAAAAGCAAGGTTTAGTGTTGTGTCGCGCTGACCTTTGTCGAGGCCTGTGGCAGAGATTCATCAGGCTTTGTTTCACTGACCGTGTGTGTGTGTGTGTGTGTCTGTGGCGTGCACACGGGTGTGTTTTCAAAATTGTCGCAGCACTGCCAGCGTATATTTCTCTCACCAGAGTTTCTGTTATTTCCAGCTGTGCAGGCTGCTGTGCTTATCTGATTCCCAGCTGTTAAGATATGTTTGTGTGTGTGTGTGTGTGTGTGTGTGTGTGTGTGTGTGTGTGTGTGTGTGTGTGTTTGCCAGAAGTGTTTCAGTTGGCCCTCAGGCGGTGATTGGTTTTTTGCAACGATAGGGCAACGCTCCCAGTGAGCATAACTTGTGTACTGTATGTGTCTGCACGTCTGCCTTGTGTAAAGTGTTTTTTTTCTTGCGTGCTTCTCTTCACGGGATTGTCCAGCAGTCCACTTTATTTTAAGCGATAAAAAACATTAATCATTGTTTTTGTATTTTTGATAAAAGACTCCGGTCTCATCGTAAATGGCAAACTATCCTGTTAATGACAATCCGTGCAAGCTGCAGCCACTCAGCACGGCTATACAAGCAACATTTACACTCGCCGTTAACACAAAATCCCCCAAAAAATGACTACAACTTCATTAGCCCTTTTGGTGTCAAACAAAAGCAAGCCTTCCAATGCTGAGCTATGCTATGCAGTTAAGATTTTATACATTTGAGGAAAAGAAACGTACTCGTAGATAACGATCTGGGGATTGTTTTGAAAAATGTCCCTCAGTCACAAGTCATTTCACGAGTGCTTTGAGCAGATGTCTGGAATAGCATCTCCCAGAGGAATTGGCCTCACATGGATGAAGGTCGCCGCACCAAGTTGGCTGACGTACTGAGTTTTTATCAAGCCCTGTCTTCGATTCTGGGAAGTTGTTCATGCTCGGGATTTGGTGCTGGCCGTGTCACTTTCATCTTTCATTGCAGCAGTGATGGTGGCTCAATTACAGCCTGCTGTTGATGTAGCTTTGGCTAAGGCCTTATATTACTTCTGCCATGTCTGTTACTTGTATAAATAACATTGTGATGCTTTTCAATTTGTCCCGGGTGTTTACGAGTTTGGGAAAAATAAAAAAAAAATACCTTTGGAACTCATTCATGCTACTGGATAGCATGTCTGCAACGACATTTTCATACCCTTTTTTTCCATAGCCGCTTATTTGTATATAGTATATCGAAACGTGCTTGCTGTACCCGGATATTTTTTCAACCCCGCACTTCACTTTACCAAATATAACATCCCTACAAGATGGTAAAAGGCCAAATACAACCACATGAACAAATTTGGGGAGACAAAGATTGTGGCCAATAATAATCATTCATTATCTAAACGGCTTATCCTGCAGCCAGGGTTCGTGGGTTTCTAAACTAATATTGCATCGCATATGTGTCCAGTTGGGCTTTACCCAGACTTGCATGATGCTGCATCTGATCTACATGACGGCCGTGTGACTTAATATCATTTGTTTGTCATCATTACTGATGTAATCTAAAGATTTTTTCACATCGTGTACACTTTCCAAGAACTAGAGTGGTGTATATTAGAGACGCCGTCTAGATGAGCAGATAGCCCAGGGAACGTTCATCCAGTTAGGTCTCTCCAGGACGTGCTTGTTGGGCGATCCCAGCAGCTATAGCGGCTGAAAGTCATTTGCACGGCAGAATTGCATTTAAATGATCTGTCACCCTCTTGATGTGGTCCCATGTGGTTTGTATGGAGGTGCACTGCCGCAGGGGCCGATTGCATAAGAATGTAGAGTTGACATTTGATAGCCGCAGCACGCCCAGAAGATATTTACGGTAGAAGCTCGGCTTAGGAACGCCCCCAATCATGAACTAATCGGCCTACGGACGGAGCTTTCGATCAAATTGCACGGTGCACGGACACAAAGAAGCAAACTCATGGGCTTTCTGTGTTATAGTGTTGTAGCGTAGCATCATGCGTGGAAATAATAGCTAAAAGTGAGTGTGGTGTACGTGTTACAGATCTCGCCAGGCTACGACAACCATCTGTACGATCCTGAAGGACAAAGATGCACTTAAGACAGCTGATGTGGGAAAAGGGGCGACTACGTTATTGAAGCAAAGGTCTCGAGTCTTAGAAGAAGTGGAAAAGTTATTATTAGTTTGAATTAATGAGAGACAGCTTGCCGGAGATAGCGCTAGCGAGGGTCTCGTATGCGAGAAGGCTTTACTTTTGCATGCTCATTTAATGAAGGAAATGCTGAGCACAAATGCCAGCAAGAAGAGAAAATAGATTAGAATCATGATAATAATTAAAGTAAACTTAAATTGCTTTCGGTATGTTTGCCACAATACGGTACTTTTTTTTTTTTTTTTTCAATAGCTAGAGATAGGGAAAAATGGATTCAGTTTTTCTTCAGGTTTTTGCAGAAACATGCACCCATATGCATTTTACTACTGTCTCAAATGCCCCTCCTCTGTATTAGCTGTATTAGCCCCATCACAGTGCAGCAGTTGGACGCACATCTTCGCACAACTCTTATCACTCATCAAGTTAAAAGTGAGGCGACTAATTTTTATAAGATCTCAAAGCGAGTGCAGCAAACTGATTGGTCGCCCCTGACAGCAAGCGAGTTTGGTGGACGTGTGACTTGGAATGCGGTCGACTGAAAATAACAACAGGAGAAAACACTGTGAAGACGGGGGGGAGATAAATCATGGGGTTTTCACATTTTAATGCTATGACCAATGACTGCGGTGGCATAAAGAAAATATATACCGTGATAGTTATGATGTTAAAGGGAAGGGACAATTAAATATGATAGAGGAATAATAAATATGGCGGGGGGGGCTACAGAATGTGACATATTCACATCTGCTGCTCCCTCCCACACAAACATGCCATTGAAATGACATTTGCAGTACATTTCTAATTACCTGTCACAATACCGAGATAGATGTTTACCAGCGTGACGCATAAAATCGAATCGGTGAAGGATCCCGAAGTGGACGGGGCCGGTCGAGCCAGAAATCAGTCTGGCTCTCCGAGTCCGATGGGCAGCCCTTATGGGCTCTATGTCTGCGAGTCATGACCATCAGCGTTATATACTGGAGGTGGTGGCTGCATCTTGCATTCATCAGCTAAAAAAAAAAAAAATGCATTTTTCAACGTATAACTACCGACATTTATATCCAGAGCGTTTTTCATCGTAATGTGGCTCTACATATTTCAACACAGGTGTTTACGACCGCGCCGCAATGGGAACAGAATGTCTGCTCCTCGGCCTGAGGTGTTTTGACACCGCAGTCATGCTCTCATTCAACCCCACGACTATTCATTTTCCTCTCAGATACGAGACGATACGATGTCAAAATAATGCTGGAAGTGTTCAATCAGAAGCGTACGATCTGCTCGCTGTGTGTTTTTACTGTCGATATGAATCCCCGCATATGAATAGCAGTGGAATAATGAATGTAAGATGAATATTGCGACTCGAGTAGTTGAGTTTTACTCCATTAAATCATAATTTGACCCCGACAATCCCGTATCGTCCACTCCGGAGTAGCTTCTCTGTAAAAACACCTCCGAGTTCAACCCCCTCCTCCCCTCAACCGTCTGACTTCTCCGCTCCGACCAGATCCTCGGGCGATCATACATCTTTCTACTTGTCAGCAGCTAATTGGTTGACCCTCGGGGCGCGTCGTGTCACATCACACCGCCATTCATTGGCTTAAATGCACTCTGCCATTGATATCATCTGTCAAGTGTCCGCGGCAGACGAAAACAGTTTTTCAACCATCGAAATCTTAAACCTTCAAATTATTATTTTCAAAACATGCAAATTCAAACGGCGCACAAACATCGATTTGTTGAACCCCCCCCCCCCAACACTGCATTTTGTAGGCGGTTGCACCCCAAAGCTGTTCCGGTAGCCTCTGCGAGGAAATGAGATGCACTCAGGGCCAGAGGGAGAAAAGATAGCCGGCGCAATAAGATTCAGTTTCTGGGAAGCATTTCTCTCATGTTGATGGAATTGCTGTTTTGAAACTTTGCCAGCACGTTGCTTCTCTCCTTCCTCCTCCTCCTCCTTTTTTTATTCGCCCCGCGCCCCTCCACTCTTGCCCCTCACCTCAGAACAAGTCTTAATTTGTCGTGGATAATACCGCCCCGCGCCGACATCCGCCGCCAGGCCGCGGAGGTTCGGGAGAAACGGGGGTGGGAGGGGGAGCCGCGATCCGATTGGCCCGCGGGAGACGCGCCGGTGCACCCTTCCCCGGTTTTGACTTGTTAAAACACACACACTCGCTCCGCGCTGCCCTCGGCGTTGAAAATGTCAGGTGGAATTCTTCAACGAGTGCAGTCAGACTTGTTCTAGTTTTTACAGCGCAGGGGAGTCGGGAAGGCCGGGGATGAGTGATCGTTGGATGCCCGCGGCCGAACACTCCTCATGCTCACACAGTCTGGGCCTTAAAGGGACACGTGCTCGTGCTAAGAGCCGTGCACATCTGCAGCACTCCCTCATCTGTGACAGATTTTTCCGGGGAAAAATGCTTTATTTATGCGACGTCAAGTGCGCACCGCGAGGCTCTTGGAGCCGTCACACGATCGCGTTGTTCGCATTAAACCACTTTCTGCATGGAGTCAAAGTAATCTTTCGACCCGGCGACAACACGGGGTTCACACGTAGCGAAGCGCTCACCTGGAAGAGAACCCCGTCGGAGAGTCACATGAGAAATGATGTGGCGGCACGCGTTTCTTGTCCAAAAACGGACGGCCCAGAACCCCCCCACCCCCCAAAAAAAAAAAAAAAAAAAAAAAAAAAAAACAACGAGTGATCCGAGATTGTTTCGTGCCGAACTGGAGCGGGAGAAAAATAAAAGAACAATGAGCTAGAGAGCGGATTTGGATATCGTTGTTTGCACATGTTCATAATTTATAGCCTGTCTCCAAAAGTTTTCGCTCTTTACAAGTGGTGTTCCCAAGGTGCTGGGCTGTCGGGAATAACATCGGTCTGCGATGCAGATGCGCATGCAATAACAGCTCCTATTGTTACACATGAGCCGCCCCTCCCTCCCCCCCTTCGGGTTTCCTCCCCCCATCGCCTCTTAAAGCTGACATTCAACCAGCTAGACATCTCCGATGTGTCTGCAGCGAACTGGCGAGCTTCTTAAGCTGTATCTCAGAGCACTTGAGATCATTATTCCTTCGGTGATTTGCGTGCTGAGAATCACTGGCCCTGGTTTGAGGCCCTGGAAAATCCAGGCAAATGCGTGGGGGGTAAAAAAAAAAATAGGACTAAAACCATGTTGTGCCTCCGTTAGCTGTGCGCTAATAAACAGAGTCAGCATATAAGGGGATGTTTTCCTACCTCATGCCATAACACTAACAATAACTAACTCTAATCAGTTACTGTGCTACTTCACATTGCCACTTTGCTTATTATTTATTCCTGTATAATAGTAAATATAAGATCCTTTTTTTTTTTTCTCAAGATTATACTTTTACGCTGCAGAGTTCATTTATTTTTTTATGTGTATTTTTAGCTTGTCTTGTCCTTGTATGTCTAGCTGTTGCTACAAAACAATTTCCCAAGCATGGGATTGTCTCATTTCATCTCATCTCATCTCATTATTTACATGCATTTTAAAGAAGTCCTCCTCCACGTGCAAGTGCGCTCTGCATTAAACTTTGCGAGTTTCTTGCAGAGCAATCGCTGCCAGCTTGCATTTTGATGGTATACCTGAGTGCATGAATTGATTTACACAAATCTAATGAAGTCTTTTATTTTTCCCAAAGCAAAATCACCAAAATACATCACTGTTTTGCTGGAATGTAACGCATAATTATGGACTCGGGTTCTTAGAAAGTTACCGAACGGGGTCATTCATGGAAAAGAACACCCGCTAGTTTAATTTACCGCGTGGGGTATTTGAGTATTTTCCAACCACCAATTGCCACCAGTCAGGTTGCAGATAATGTCTATTGTGTCTCTTTTACGCTAAAAATAAATAAATCCTTGTGTCACCGATGACATGTCCTTTGCTTTGGAGAGCCATCAAAAATTCAAAATTGGAATTTATCTTTTTTTTTTCCCCGTCAGTTGTGACCGCTGCATTGCACAATGGAATTTCAGTCAGCGGTCTGACACTTGGCTGAGGGGAGCGGCTGGGATTGAGCCTCCCATCAAAACGACACTTGCCTGGATAACCACCTCCCCTGCGTTGCCCATAAAAAGAAAGGAAAAATAAATTCATAACCAAAAAACAGTATCCTAAACTCAAAAAAATCATAGATTTAGTAGAAAAATGAGAAGAAAAGAGCCATATGTTTACAGAACAATGTATACATATTTTGTATAATATTTGTATGTATTATACTATTTTCTGTTTTTTTTTTTTTTTTTTTTTAAAAGCGTCATATTTGTGGGTCAATAATTGTGGTTTAGGTCATCAGGATTTTTTTTTGTATAAGACAGGAGTACACTGGGGTGCAGTTAAACTACTGGACTACTATGACATGCTGTGCCATTTAAAATCTTAAACCTTAAAAATAGATAGATAAATAAATAAATTACTAAATAACTCACCCGTTTACCGTGAATTGTAATAATTTATCTGTATATATGTTCATAACTGTGCAATATTTCATAACAGCTACATTTATACTTTATAGTTTTCACTTGTTACTTAAGGCTCTTTATAGTTTATTTGTATTGCTTATCCTCCCCTTTTTTTTTTATTCTTATACAATTTTCAACTATTATTTATTATTGTTATATTTTTCTTGTAACTCTGGCACAACAATTTCCTTCGGGATAAATAAAGTTGTTCTTATTCTTATTATTCTTATTTAGTGTTAGGTCAGAGTTCCAGTCATTGCAACATGCACTTGTGTGACTGTCATACTCGCAGGTGTTGCACGCAGCGCCCCAGATTGCCTGTGGGTTTGCTGACAAGAAGGTCTGTCCCCTCCCCGCTCCGTGACACTCACGGGCCTCAAGCCCACCGAGGAGCCTGACACCTCCAGCCTGTCTGAAACGATAACAGCAAACTTTCATCGTATCATATCCGTCCGTTGCTATTTGCAAGTTACCACGGCGAGCAGCGCGTCATACTTCTCTGACACATAATGGATGGAATGTGGGTGTGTTCTTGTATGTATGTGTGTATGTGTGTGTGTGTGTGTGTGTGTGTGTGTGTGTGTGTGTGTGTGTGTGTGTGTGTGTGTGGTGTGTGTGTGTGTAGGCTTGCATGGACTTTTTTTTTTTTTTTGCAACTGAATCCAGCTTGCAGTCCTGTTGTATTAGCAGGTAATAAATGTGGACTTAGAGTAGGGGTTTTGCTCTGCCCGGCCATTTCATATGGTGTGTGTGTGTGTGTGTGTGTGTGTGTGTGTGTGTGTGTGTGTGTGTGTGTGTGTGTGTGTGTGTGTGTGTGTGTGTGTGTGTGTTTGTGTTTCATGCTCGCTTGCATACGTGTGTGTGTGTGTGTGTGTTGCTCTTACCGTGACCATTGTAATTTTGATTTCAAGTAAGCCTGCTGCTGATCATTTCACCATCTGACTCCCATCTGGATCTTCTCTCCCTCCCCCCGCCCCTCTCCCGTTCTCTTCTTGTCATATTTACAAAGTTCTCGGCCTCTCGTTCTGCGACTTTTAGAAAAATTTGACTCCGTGCCCGTTCGCAACAGACGGATGCAGCTCGCGACGAGCCAGCCACTTCTACGCAATCAAACCCAATGTGACTTTTATTAGCGGCTCCGTTCGACGAAACCTCGTCGGCGGTTATAAAACAGATCGGGGCCGGTAAACAGAGAGTCAAAAGAACCTCGACGGAAAAGCGGCCCGGCCATCTGTCATACGCATCTCAACAGGCAGTGCTGGCACCAGGTGCACGCGTACGCAACGTTTTGTCGTACAATGATTAAAACACTCTCGGAAGTTGCCAGGGATGCTCACAGTCGGCTTATAGTTACGGAGACTTGTTTCCAAACACAGTAAAAAGTAGATTGTTGAGCAACTGTTGGCTAATGCGGATCACATCCAGATCCAAAGTACTGTCATCCAACCAGAGGCCAACGCACTGCTGCTCTGACCTTTAAGACACCCAGCAAGAGCAGTTAGCAACTTGAGTTTAAGTATCAGAGAGGCCGAACTATCAGCGTGACGTCTTCAGATGACTGCGACCTTGGGTTTCTTTGGAAATTCAACAAAATGCTCCTGATAAGGCGAGATTGATTGTTGTAGACGTTTTCCCCCGGTGTAGAATTTCTACTTGCGGTTCCAACATTGAGTTTTCGCATTGTTTTCGGGTTTCTCTGAACACCTGAGGGGATGTTCTTGCTATTTTGATAGACGACCTCGGTTCTCCAGGTTATTGGCGGCCGAGCCGGTGTGTGCTTGTTGCTGATCAGTTCAAGTTCACGGCGCGTTCTACCATCCCAAATCAGAGGGTGTCGGACCATTTATGCCGAATAGTCTTTGCATTGATCATCGGGTTTGGTGATTGAGAGAGAAATAGAGAGAGAGAGAGAGAGAGAGAGAGAATCCAGCAGACACCCATGAATCATCTGGTCCACATCTGGGAACAAGAATGCAGCGAGAATGACTGCTCTAGTTGCCGAGTTCAAGATTGCACCACAGAGTCTTGATGGAGTGAGCAGTGGTTATGAGAGAACAGTTAATTTCATCCATAAAATAGCTGTAAACTATGGGAAGGCGTTTTAAACTGTCTCAGATTCACTGCAGTGTGTGTATATGTATGTATCTATAATATATGTGTATATATGTATTTAGTCAAGTTTTCAAATGGATCCTGGTGACTCGCTGGCTCTCCTTGTATCTCCACCGTGAGTCAAGCTTTGCAGCAACCGAATCACCGGATGAATTTTGCGAGCCTACATTCCTCACAATTACATATTAAGGCTTTAATTTGTTTCGGTGTTTGATGGTGGAGCATGGATTTCCTCTGCGGTCGTGTAAAGTAACTACTAATAAGGCGAGCACGGTAAAGATAACTACGTCAGTTGAATGTTTTTTTTTTTTTTTTTCTTTTTTATTTAATTTATTGTGGTCGGGCACTTTCTCCCTGTGCTTGACAGTTACTGGGTCGGATGTCGCCGGCTGTCAAGTCACTTTATACATTCGGTTTAAATGGAGAAAAAAGGGCTTGATTAGTCACCACGCTATTATTATAACATTACATTAGCCACAGCACTTAAGGTTAAATGATACGTTTCTCGTTATGCGTAATGCATTTTTCAAGTTGATTTTGTTTAAATTCATCGCCTCCGCTTTTTCCCCTCACGTGCTCATCCGGACTTCAGTTTCGGATACTGTTCCCGGCGTCTAATTTAACGGGCCGACGTGACCGCTCCCGACAAACGATTCGGACCCAGACCGTCACTTTAGCTCAAATCCAAAGTGGTTCCCCTTCACACTTGGAAGGCAACTGTTAAAATGCCCTCAGCCTGTCCCCATTTATTATTGTATTTATGGTTTTCTGGAGCACGGCGGCGATCGTCTGTCTAGTTCAGGGGTCGGCAACCTTCGACGCTTCAAGCGAGAGCCATTTGGACCCACAGAAAAGAAAACACCGGGAGCCACAAAACCCTTTTCGACATCTAAAATGAAGATAATACTGCGTGTATCCTTTTTTTCCGCCTTACATAAACCACATTCAGATAGTTTGCGAAGCAGCTTTCCAAAGTGACTTTGGTGGATGTTTCGTCGGAGCAACGCTTCAGGTTTTCAGGGCTGAGGTACTGTTTGGAAAGCAATCTGTCGGAAAACATGAATAATGTCTCCCGCCTGTCGGTTTGGCCATCTATACGAACGTCTACTTGTCTCTCCGTCTTAATATCCATCTTCCCGACTCTTTCCCTTTTAACACTCATCAGTATGCACGGGCCGTAGTGTGACCTATTAAAAGTCATTTGTCAAATTGCAAGCAACTGCCTTGTCCCGGCTCAATCTGAATATATTTTGACATGTGTTTTTCCTGCCCTCCGCCGAGTGCCTAAGGACCTGTGACAGCCCAAAGCCTCAATGAATACTAATAAAGTCAACGCTAATACAGTTGGCAGGGGCGCATAGGCAGCCCCTACATACACAGACTGGACGGTTGTCAGGCAAATGACACGGCAGACATCTCCATATTCATATAATACACTACCTGACAGTCACAGCAAGTGGCACTGTCACCTTTGATCAGCTGCGACTTCTGTCAGCTAGCGAACATCGTACACATCGGCTCATATACGCCGAGTTACGCGGACGTTTTCTCGCAAAAAAAAATTCACAACGCGCGCACATGCGGGATAGCTGGTTACGTGTTTTCCAGCAGCGGAATCCCGTCCCTGGAGGCCAGCGGGACGACACAGATGTTTGTGGGCTTTGGGAGCAGATGCCTCTGAGCTCCTGGAGCAAAGTTCCCACTTTGTGGCCTCGCTGCAAAGCTGTAGTTTATGCTTGACTTTTCGCCGAATGAAGAAATGATAATAGATGAGTGGCGCGGTGGTTAACGGTTAATGGCTTGATTCCCTGAACCCCCAATTGTCCGTGAATGAGAGGGCGAACGGTTGTTTGTATCTAGATGTGACCCAATGACAACACCGAATAGGCTCCTTAACTTGGCTACCCTAAGTGCAGAAAAAGATGTATAGAGAATGAATAAATAAAGAACAATATCAAGAACAATTGTGACAATGGCACCAGCGTTAATCACGACAATGTCTTATTACCGTATTTTCACAACTATAAGGCGCAAATAAAAGTCTTAGATTTTCTTCCTATAGTGCAGTGCGCCCTGTGTGTGTTGTTGTTGTAAGGCAGACGTAGTAGAGAACACTATGAGAACATTAAAGGGGTAAGTGTTGGTGTTAATTGTATATAAAAGAACGGGTATGTGCGTTATGCAGAACATTGTTGTTTCAACAACCCTGGAAACATCGCCGACAAACACAACCAGCCCGGCCACGTCACCAACATGGACGAGGTGCCGCTCACTTTCGACATCCCGGTGAGTCACATTGTAGTGATACGCACAACGGGGTACGAAAAGTCCTCTAGGAGAGCACAGTTTCACTAAGAGTGGAAGGCAGCGCCGGGCGAGTTACACCACAATTTGCGAATAGATTGTAGATGCTCGGGCTAACGCGTCTGCCGGCACTGTTGTTCGAGCTTTCGCAAAAGCCGGCGTCATTTCCGAGGAGCCGCGCGGCACGGAAGCGACTCTGACATTGAAGAAAGTGAACCTGGCATGTTTGATGGAGATTTAGCGCAGCTGTTCTAATCAGAAACAGAGAATGAGGACTTCGATGGGTTTGATTGATGACGATTACCGGCAAAAAAAAAAAAATGTGATAGCCACACTCAGTTTAGCCCCCGCTCTATTTTTAAAAACGCTCACTTGTATGCTTGTGTGTGTTGCTGTTGTCGTAATGCGGACGTAGTAGAGGACACCATGAGAACGTTAAAGAAGGAAGTGTGGGCGTGGATTGTATATAAAACCTGCGCCCTATAATCAGGCGCGCCTTATGTGTGTGTTAAATACAGTAATGGCTCACATAACTGAGACTGCGCCTTTTAGTACGGTGCGCCTTATGGTCATGAAAATACGGTTTTAGTTTTGGCACATTGTTACAGTTTCACTGTACAAATAATGTCATGGTCCTGTTTCAAATAGGGGAAATATAGAGTTGTGAACAAAGCAAGTAGTTGATCTCATATTTTGATATTATGAGGATGGAACAGAGCGCCAGGAACGATGTGCGAAGCGGAACACAGTATTCATTCAAGGCTCGGCGAATCACTTCAGAAATTCCGGTAGACGCGAACTGAAAGCAATGTTTTTGATTCTTTTCTTCCTTTCTTTTCAATTTCATACCTGACACGCTCTTATCTGTTTCATATGTTTGAGGGTTTTTTTTTTTTTTTTTTCCCTGTCTTTCGAAGAGTTATGGTGTCAGGGGAAAAAGGGGGAGCGAGGGCCGTCTATTTCTATCTTTTATGAAACGGTTTCCCACCCTTAATTGTGTCAGAGGAGAATACAAATGAAATATTCGCTGGATCGCCTAGAAAACAACTTGAAATTGAGTGATACAAGTTGGGTGGCTTCGCTAACAGACGGACATGATTTAAATGCATTCATGTTGCAGTTCCAAGAGCCTATTTAGGAACTTTTTGTGTGAATCGGACGGCCGAGGAACCAGGGACCGTGGGCCTAGTTCCTGGGACCGTTTTAGCTCCGGGAAGCAGGGTCTTTTTAAAGGTCTCCTAGGAGCTTATTTGACGTAGATGTCGGGTGATTGACCTCATAATGCGGACTGTCCGTTTCGCCTCACCCCGAGTTTGCATACGGGCAGCGGGGAAGCATTTTCTATCGGTGCCGAGTTGTCATTTGTTTTGTTTTTCAAGGGTGCAATCCTTGCATCCCCGTCCACCAAAACTATGAGTCTTCCACGCCATTAAGAAAGTATGAACATTCGGGTGCAAGAAGTGGACAAATCAAAGAAGCCCAATGCAGGGTGTAGTCTGTAAAGGCATACATTAAATAAAATAAACAACCTCAGCCTCAATAGCCCCAACAAAGATAACCATCATTGCCATAATGAGGATAAAAGTTTTTTTGGCTTGCTTGCATGTTTTGTGTTTTGTTTTGTTTTTTTTCTCCGACAGACATGCTGGTTCAGATGTCCCGTGTTGGGTGCGGACCTATAAATCACAAGATATGAAGTCAAAGTTGCCAGCACTCAAAATAAATTGCGATGCTTTCTGATGCAGAGCAGCAAGCAGACGATAGACGGCATGTTTCGGCGTATGCTTGACAGCTGGAGATCTGTGGGCGTGTCCTCTGTTTGACAGAAGCCAAGGCACCTCATTTATATTTGTGTCTTCAAGATGATTTGAGCTGGGCTATATTGTAGATACAGCAAGGTATCTTATTTTTTTGTCTTTTTCTTACTCTTTGCTCTTGTGTCTGCCAGATTGACTAACAGTAGTAGAGAACGGCGATAGCTGTCCAAAAAGCATCGTTTTTGGTGTTCGCGGGACGATTCGGTGCACAAACCGCAAACAAGCGCGACTGTTGGCGCCAGGCTTTAGGCGGCGGACCCTTGAAACTAACCCCTGGTGAATTATTGTGACGTATCTCACCGCCTTGATGAATCCGCCAAGGCACTTAATTTAATATTTGTGTCTTTGAGATGATTTGAGCCGGGTTATATTATGGATACAGCAGTATATCTTGGTTTTTTTTTTTTTTTTTTTTTTTCTTACTCTGCACTCCTATGTTTCTGCCAGAGTGACTAACGGTAGCACAGAACGGCGATAGCTGTCCGAAATCATCATTTTTGGTGTTTGCCGGACGATTCGGTTCACCAATCGCAAAGAGCCACGACTCTTGGCGCCAGGCTTTGGCGTCGGACCCTGCAAACTTTAGCCTGTGTGAATTATTGTGACGTATCTCGCCGCCTTGATGCCTCCGCGGTGATTTACAGGAGAAGGTGTTCTCACACTGTGATGCCTGTTTGGACAGCGAGCTCCCAGGGGACTATTTACTCACTTACATCAGCTTCATGTCAACGCTGCGTTCTCGTGCGGCGGGTATTAGTTAAGACTACAAAAGGAAATGAGCCAAGCCGCAAGTCGGGCCGATTTGCATAAGGAGCAGCTCGGTGAGAGATGGCGAGCTGTTATGACGCGCTCAGAGCCTCTGGAAAGTTTTCTGCTGTTGAACTTGGAACGCCGCTTGAGGAGAAGGCACTTTTGGAATAACAAGCACATTTTGTCCAAGATGTGAAAAAAAAAGCCAGACTAGTGCAAGTAGAAAAATGAAAGTGTGTGTCGAAATTCATTCATTCATTCATTCATTCATGAACGTTTGTCCTGCTTTTTGAAGGGAGGATCCGGGCCCATCCCAGCTGTGATTGGGCGAGAGGTGGCGTTCACACCCAGAGAAAGACGATCATTCACTCTATCATTCACATAGAAACATACAGCTATTTATACGCCGTGTAGATATACAACCATTCACTTTGTCAGTCATGTGTCCGAGAAGTTCAGGGTCTTCAAGGAACTTCCTGAATATTTTCGGACCGTGGGACGAAACCCTCTCAGACACAGTGCAAACACACAAACTGCGCAGAGAAACTCCCCGATCGCAATCCAGTTAAGAACCTTCTTGCTGTGAGGCGGAAACGCTAACTTCGCCAATTAAGTCCAAACTTAAATAAACGCCCACTGTCTTGTGGGGATCGAATCTAAGGATTTATCAGTAGATTTGTGTTGCCTGTATATTGAGAGATTGTTTTCCTGGATTGCGAGGAAGTTAAATAGCTAAAGAGGAGAGGCTGATTAATGTGGGACTTTTGGTTTGACCTTTGGGTTTGTTCCCGATGATTGTTTTTTTTGTTTTTTTTTTTTCTTAACAATCCGGGATTTGATGGATATGACAGCGCATCAGAGCTTCTGTGCGGCGGGAACAAGGAGAGAAAAACGCAAAGATAAAGGAAATTGAAAAATCAGACGTTCCCCCGCTTTTGTTTGGAGTGAGAGCGTCGCCAAGGTATCTTCGCAATGCATCATCCAAACGGACTCTCTCTCTCTCTCTCTCTTTCGCTCTTTCTGTCTTTCTCTCTTTCCCTCCCTCCCTGTGTGCCTGCTAAAACAGCAGACCTTATACCTGTTTTCCCAGATGTCAAGTTTCAAATGTATTTTCCCTGCCACAGCAGCGCGTCCATGTGATAAATCAGATGCAGCTGCTTTTCGTATTCGCCGTCGGCCCCATATTGCCATATTTTGATTCTCTTAAAACACTTTAAATTAATTTACCGCCTGGATATCACTTTTTTTTTTTTTTTTTTTTGTCATAACATTGTGAATGGTCTTCCTTTCTGTTTCAAAGCCCTGTTCAGGCAATCGCAATCACACACACACTGCAATGCCACAGCTGCCTTGCAAGGCGCTAAACAGGACCATCCGGGGCGACTTGGGGTCCCGTGTCTTGCCCGAGATGAGATGAGAACAACTTTATCAATCCCGAAGGAAATTGTTATGCCAGAGTTTCAAGTAAAAACATAACAGTAATAGATGATAGTAGAAAGGAGGAAGAATAAGAAATATAATGAAATATAAATTGTCTTAGCTGTTAGCAGTAACTACAAAGATTGAAGATTCCCTGCGGCTGAGGGAAGAGGAATTACAAAGTCTGATAGCCTCAGGTAGGAAAGACCTCCTGTGGCGTTCAGTGGAGCTCTTTGGTGGTATCAGTCTACGACTGAAAGAGCTCCGACAGGACGTCAGCGTGGCATGCAGGGGGTGATGGATGTTGTCCATGATGCTGAGGAGCTTCCTCATCATCCTCCTCTCTGAAACCTGCACAACAGACTTCAGCTCTACTCCCAGGACAGACCCAGCTCTCCTGATTAGCTTGTTGAGTCTGTTGGTGTCAGCTGTCTTGAGCCTGCTGCCCCAACACACAACAGCGTAGAAGATGGCGCTGGACACCACCGAGTGGCAAAACATCTGCAGCATGGTCCTGCAGACGTTGAAAGATCTGAGCCTCCTGAGGAAGAACAGACGGCTCTGACCCTTCTTGATTATGGCATTGGTGTTAAAAGTCCAGTCCAGTTTATTGTCCAAGTGGACGCCCAGGTATTTATAGGTGTCCACATCAGTACCCCTGATTGTGACCAATCGGGTCACAAGGTTGAGGACACGGTAGAAGCCGGGAATCAAACAACCAACCGTCCGGTTAGAGCAGGGGTCGGGAGAGCCACAAAAGCCAAATATTTCTTGATATATTTCATCGAGAGCCATATTGTATTTTTAACACGCAAAAAATAAAATACGTCTTACCTTTAACGCGACCTCTGGTGCTGCACGGATTTGCTCGAAGTGCTGCTTTATATTTGACTGTTTCATCTATGCAATTTTATCATAGCATATTAGACGTACCGCAGATCCAAATGCAAATTCCTCTGCCCACGCAGCCTGGAATCCACGGTAAACATCGTCTTTTTTTTTTTCTTTGTCGCCATCTTTTCCGTTACGAGGGTTGATGCGGATAAAGTAGTTGGCTATTCGATAAAATTAATTTCTTCACCTTTACAATGACCCAGGCGTGCTCGGAAGCCACCGGTTCCCGACCCGACCGACGGGTGACCCGTGAAATTTAACTTCAAAACTAATTTCTGTTTACTTTAAAATGACACAGTATTAGGAAGAAATCTTCTCCTTCTTCCTCTTTCAGCTTTTCCCTACAGGGGTCGCCACAGCGAATCAGCTTTCTCCAACTAACCCTAAAATTATTATGAAGAAATATCACAAGTATTTTTAAAATCAGTTCCAAACTGATTTTTTCTTTTTCATCTCGAAATTGTCTGGGAGCCATACGGCATCACCAGAAGAGCCATATATGACTCGCGAGCCATAGGTTCCTGACCATTGAGCCACAGCCGCCCCATGGATTTGCGTTTACTACTGTTGTATCTACATTTGTATATTTTAGCACCGCGGTTTGCAGCTTTCTGTGTGCAGTCTCCACGTTCTCCCTCGGGGTTCTCCGGGTTCCTCAAACAGTCCGTGCAGGAGGTTCATTGGAAGACCCTAATGAGAAAGATAATACTTGTATGTCTCTGGAATAGAAATTAGATTAAAAATATAGCTAATTATCGCTTGGTCCAGTTTAATGGAACCGGTACTCTTTCTCCTTCGGTCTGATTTAAAGTTTCTGTTTTTATCGCACTTAAAATTGATCTCCCGGTCCAACTTGGAAGAGCTAGTACGAGTTCCTCGCTGCGTCACTACCTACGCCCTGCCTTCATACCTTAGGCCAGGATTTATTACGTGTCTTTTATCGATTCCCATCAGCGCCCCACCTCTTGCTTTAATTAACATCACTGCAGGGTAAAAAGCTGTTTATGTGAGATGATTAAAAAAACGTTTTAGGTGAATAAAGTATCTCTGATACCACGTCTTCTGCTTATTACCTCTGATTTATGGTCAATACCGTACACATACGCACATGCTCATACACACACACACAAGATACAGATGTGCGGTTAAGAATGCATGTGACTTTGTTGGCTTATCACTTCTAATCAGACATATGGCCTTCATATGTTCCACGTAAGCCCGGCAACACATGAATGCATGGACTGTATGTACATGCAAGCACATGCATTCGCGCACACACACACACACACACACACACACACACACACATATCGATGCAGTGTGCCAGGAGTGCAAAATCAGGTCATAAATCACCAGTGGATCATCACGAAGGTACTTATACTGAGGGAGTGGAGTGTGATTTTCAAATTTGTGTTTTTATAAATTAGTTGATGATACATTATTTGTGATAAGAATGATTTAAGAGTAAATTGTGTTTTGCAAGCTCGGAATATGTCTTTTTTTATTTATTTTTATTTTTTGATACGCGGCTTCTCCGACCCAGGGGGCGGCCATATTGGCCGTGCTCGGCAAAATAAGAAAAACTGCGGGGAGAAACCGTCTCGCTCTGCGGGGAACTTTATCTCCTGCTCAGCTTTGCATTTTTTTTAAAAATGTGGAATGGCTAGTTTGCTTGTGCTGCTTAGAGAAAAAAAAAAACAAAAACACACATTTCCAAACCGGCAAATGCTCTAAGTGACCTCCAGGTTATTAGTATCAGCGGCTGGAGCTGATATAAATACAAAATGATATAAATATAAAAACATACATTTAGATATTAAAAAAAAAAAAAGAAAAATTTTTCGTCTTGTATGCTTTGCCTGGTCTAACTCATTTTTTTGGCAAGTTTCCACAAGGCGTGCTGTAGTTCCCAACCGATGAATGTGCAATGTGCTGAGACATGTTCCCTCACACACACATACACACACACACACACACACTCCGATACTGGTACAATCTGATCTGCTTCCATTTAGCAATAGTATCCCACTTTGACCCACGTACACACACACACACACACCTCCCACACCTCCACAAGCATGTACAAACACACACATTTTCCAGCATTCGCCATCTCTCTCCCCTCTCTCGGCTTGGAAACAGGCCGAACTCTTAGGACTGGTAATAAAAGACAGGTGCACGTTTATTCTTTTGAGGGCCCGTGCTTATCTTTTCTTCGCTGTCGGAAAACAGAGAAGCAGTCACTTTTGATTGTGTAACGTTCAGCAAATCCGGGGACCGAAGGCCAAACCTACGTCGAGAAAAAAATAAAATAAAAAAAAAATAAAAAAGGCTTTTCGAGATCTTCCCGGAGGACCGAGAGGATTGTTTCAACGTTTCCACCGCCGCGTACCGGTCCGCGCCATGTGCCAGCCAGGCCTTATCGAGCGCCGGCCAGCTGTGGGACGAGCTCAACCCGTAAACGCGCGATAAAAGCGCAGATCCAGCCGTAAAGATTGATAGCGGTGGCACACGGAGCGCCGTAAGCCATATCGGGGATTACGTTTGACTGCGGCGCGGACGTTAAACACGGTGTCCGGGATCCGCACGAGTTTGCTTCAAACTGTGCCGAGGGGAAACCCAAGGGTTACAAATGTGTTTTGACACAGCGTGTGGTCGCGGATGTTTAATGCCTCATTTTATTTCAAATCCGTCAGCAGGAAATCCGAATGAAGCCCGCTGATTTCCGTGACCTTCCCTCTCTTTCCTCGCTCATCCCGAACCCCCCCCCCCGGTCGTCGTTGGACCGCCCGATACATATTTCGTATGTTTACCTATTACCGGAATCTGTATTCTCATCTGTTTGCAAAAAGTTGGATCAAATCGCGACGGACCAGGGAGCAGCTTTTTTCAGTAGATTAAATTAGGAAGCGCATTTTTGAGTAAAATTACGAAGCTCGTATTTTAAATGAATTCAATACATCTGGGCAAGATAGGTTTTTTGCGACCCTCGGTTCGAAGTGTTAAATGTGAGCGAAGCCAGAAGTTTAGATTGAAACGTCTTCTCTCACAGGCCGGGACGGAGCTTTCTCCAAATTCTAAACTTCCCCGACCCTGAATAAGACGCAGGCATATGTTTTTTATAGCAGCTTTGTTTTTACCGTCTGTTTAGGATTTGAATAAAAGTGAGTAGCAGCAGATGGCCTTTAAGTCCGGCTGCTTCCGATTGAATGTTTGTGTGAACTCGGCTTGGCGGCGACGCGAGGGCAAAGGTCGGCGCTTTTGCCTCACAGAAAGAGGGTCCCTAGTTCGATTCCGACCGGGGGATCTTTCTGTGCGGAGTCTCCGTGTTCTCCGGGATTCCTCCGGGTCCCTCCCACCGTCCAAAAACACGCAGGAGGTTCATTGGAAGACCCTACATTTCCCAGATGTGTGAATAAGAAAGTGAATCCTTGAATGTCTCTAGACTAGAAATTAGATTCAAAATATAGCTAATTACCTCTTGGCCCAATTTAATGGAACTGGTACTCCTTCTCCTTTTGTCTGATTTTAATTTTTGTTTTAAGGCCGTGAATGGTTGCGTGTTTCTTCAAGTAGCCCTGTGATTGGCTCGCGACAAGACCAGTATGAGCGCCCGCCCAATGAGAGCTGGGATAGGTCCCACCACCGCCTGCAACCCTGAGGTCAAAATTAGCGGATACAATAGTGAATGAATGAATGAATGTTCGGGAAATCATGTGAATGAGTGAGTGAATTGTTGCACCGCTCTATATGTTTCCTTGAACCCGCCTCTCGCCCAACAAGAGCCAGGATAGGCTCCGGCGATCTTGAACGCGGGATCGACGTTATAGGAAATGAACCGACGGATGAATGAATGAACTCCTTTTGACCGAGACTTCAAGGAGCACAGCTCGCCTCTTGTCTTTCCCTCTCGTCCGATGGGGTTCAACCCCCCCCCCCCGTGTTTTGATGAGGTAGCGTCCCGTTGAAAACGCCGCGGGAAAAAAGGCGGCGTCCACCGCCGATGAAAGATCCTCTTGTCACGGCGATCAAAGAGCGATGACACCCCAGCATCACTTTATTTATTTCCCTCTTTGGTTTTGTTTTCCCTTCCTCTCCCCCTTCCTGTCCGGCTTCTCCGTCCTTCACAATAACAGGATACATGTGTGTGAATGTGTGTGTGTGTGAGAGGATACATTTTGTGTTTGTTGTTTGTTGCATCCAATCGCACCTGAGGGTAATCGGTGCAGCGGCCGTCCCTCCGCTCAAAAAGGTCGCCGGGTTCGAATGCTATCCAGCACGTAGCGCTAGGAATGGTGTTTCTCCAGGTTAGCTGCTTCAGAAGCAATGTCCTAACATGGATAGCAGCGCAACCTCATGTGTGTGTGTGTGTGTGTGTGTGTGTGGTCTGACTCAGTGTCTCGCCCTCGCATTGCCATCGATCCCCTCCCCCCCCTCCCCGCCAAAACTTCCTGTGGCAGCACCTCCCCACCCCTCCACCCCCTCCTTCCATTCCTCTCTCGGAGTCTCTCCATCCGTCCGTCCGTCCGTCCGTCCGATCGCTCCGGGCTGCCAGACCGCAGCCTGTCTCATTCATTAATCATCAGCAGTGAGGAGAAACCGCCGAGCAGTCAGATGAGGAAGAAGGGGTGTGTGTGTGTGTGTGTGTGTGTGTGTGTGTGTGTGTGTGTGTGCAGAGAAAAGGTGGCAAGAGTGACAACTGCAGGAGATTAGAGGTTAAAGATGAAATCTGAAACCCGCCGGCAGATAAAACGCTGACGATCTCAACTCTTGTGTTTCCTTCCAGATCCCGTTCTCGCTGGTGCAGTTTCCACTCTGGGAATATTTAAAGGTATGACTTACGTTTTTCCTTATTTGTTTGCTCGCTTTACACCCCAACACACACACACACACATTGTATTTATTATCTGCGTTATTTATCCCTTTTCTCATCTCGCTCCCTCCTCGACGCGGTGCCATCATTTACAGTAATGACTCGCCGATAAATCTGTCACGGGGTTTAAGTGTGCTTACGCCCTGACGCGTTTACAGCGCGGCCCACCCTCGGCATTCCCTTGTATCATTGTGGCAGGTGAAAATGGGACTTAATGCCCCCGGTTTAATGGGGTTGTCACGGCGACCATCAAAAACGGCCCTCAATTTATCACCAGGCTTTGAGCGCATCCAGCCCTGTATATCTGTCTCTTTCTCGCCTTTTTTTTTTTTTTTTTTTTTTTTAACACACCCTCTTTCTTTATTTCTTTATGTCTTTTTTTTTTTTTTTTTTTTTTTTTAAACCCCCCCCCCCCCGTCGTCGTGTGGCCCCGGACCCATAAAAAGCCGTTTCTCTTTGAAAAACGCGGCGTTTTGTTGGAGTGACATCATGTCTCAAGGGCACGAGAGGCGGACAGTCGGACATTCCATCAATGTTAGGAGCTAACGGCCGAGCAGAGACGGACAATGCGCAGCGCAGCTGTGCGTGCGTACGTACGTGCGTGGGTGTGTGTGTGAGTGTGTGTGTGTGTGTGTGTGTGTGTGGGGTAGATGTTGTCGTCCACAAGTGTCTCTTTGTCCCTCCGTCAAAGACCCTCTCTTCCCGGGCCATCTGGACACGTCCGTTGGCGGAGAGCTGAACTGCTGGAATCCGAAGCGCCGCTCCTCCTCTCCTCCTTCCTTCTCTCCTTTCCTCATTCCTCCTCTCCTCTCCTCCCTCTCCTAATCCCTCCTTTCCTCACCTTTTGTCTCCTCACCTCCTTCCCCACCTACCAGGTTCCTCTCTTCATCTATCCATCTGTTTCTCTATTGCTCTCCTCGCCTCATCCCTCTTTTCCTCTCCTCTCCTGTCCTCCCTCGCCTCATCCCTCCTTTCCTGTCTTCTTGTCTCCTTATCTCCTACTTCACCTCTACCTACCCTGTTCCTTTCCTTTCCTTATTCCTCCTCTCCTCTCCTCCTTTCCTCATTCCTCATCCCTCCTCTTCTCTCCTCCTTTTTCCTTATTCCTCATCCCCTCTTTCCTCCCTCCTTATCTCCTCTCCTCTCCTTTCCTCTCCTCCTCTCCTTTCCTCTTTCCTCATCCCCTCTTTCATTCCTCCTTATCTCCTCTCCTTTCCTCATTCCTCATCCCTCCTCTTCTCTCCTCCTTTTTCCTCTTTCCTCATCCCCTCTTTCCTCCCTCCTTATCTCCCCTCCTCTCCACTCCTTTCCTTTCCTTTCATCTCCTCTCCTTTCCTCTTTCCTCATCCCCTCTTTCATCCCTCCTTATCTCCTCTCCTTTCCTCTCCTCATCCCTCCTCTTCTCTCCTCCTTTTTCCTCATTCCTCATCCCCTCTTTCCTCCTCTCCTCCTCTCCTTTCCTCTTTCCTCATCCCCTCTTTCCTCCGTCCTTATCTCCTCTCCTCTCCTCTCCTCTCCTCTCCTCCTTCCTAACAGTGTGCAGTCCAATTACCACCCCTATTAACACAGAGCTCTGAGTAGCTAATGAGGCGTTCCCATAGTAACAAAGACGGGGACTTGCTCCCTGCCCCGATGGGGTGCAGAGAGAGCAAGTGCGCTTTTAAGCAAATGGGTTTTTACTGTCATTTCTCATACAAACGTCGGCGTCGCGACTAAATAATTGAGAAAAAAAAAAAAAAGTCCGACCGAGGGACTTTCAGTTCTGCGTGGCACGGCGTCCCCTCTGCTTCGGGTTGGGGGGGGGGGGGGGGGGGGGGGGGGGGGGGGCTTTTGTTTCACGGCGAGTCGACAAAGCCGTCGGCGAGGCCAAACAGGAAGAGGAGAAAATCAAGCGGCAAATGGCCGCCCGCGGGAAGAGGACGAAGCCGAGGAATTCTTTCAGAAAGTGCACGAGTTCAACTTGTCCTTGAGTCGGAGGGGATATCGTGGAGAGGCAAAAAAAAAAAAATCCCAGGATATTAGGTAATTGTCCATCTGGCTCACTGGACACACACACGCACACACACACACGCACCAACGCCAGGATCTTCACAGCTTTTCAGCAACCACATGGACAATTTTAGAAATTGTTTCACACATTCATTTTATTTTCCCACCCGTCAAACTCAACTGTAACTGACCTTCCAATAATGCCAATAATACGTGTGTGTGTGTGTGTGTGTGTGTGTGTTTGGGAGCGGCAGTCTGCCACAAAAAATGTTCTATATTCCAGGGGTTTAAGCAATCAAAAACATATATTAAAATAAGAGAACTAAAAAACAAACAACCATTTATCTACCCAACCTCCTTGCCTTTCTGATTTATGCCACTTCATCCCAGAAGCTGATGTGCGAATATGAACCATTCTTACAATCTTGATAAAATAGATGAGAATTAGAATTAAAAAAATAAAAAAAAGATGTAATTGAGGCTAAACTCCATCCTGTTCATGGTGAGAACCTGCCGTGTCTCTAAATGTACGCGTCTCCAACACCAAGCTACAGTGGGCCTTATCTGACTGGTTATCTGAGAACATTTCTTCTTCTCCTCGGAGACGTCCTCTAACCTTCTCAGACGTCCTCTAACCTTCTCCTCTCACACCAACAAACATCACATCTTCTGTCGCCCCGTCCATAAATCTCCTCCCTGGCAGTTCCAGCCTTCTTCTACCCAGATCTCAGTCCGACCGTATCTCCAGAACATCTAACGCGCCGTCCCCTCCTGATCCGATCCAGCCTCCGAACCCCCAAAGAGAACCTCAGCATCTTCATCCCTGTATGCATGGATGAACGGAGAGCGGCGCACACACACACACACACACACACACACACACACGTGGGGGGGGGTTCTATTTATTTTAATTTTTCCAAGAAGATAATTACCTTCAATCGCGGGTCGCAGTTCCCTTCAGGTGCGCCGTTTGGAGCAGCAGCTCCAACATCTGACCTCTGACCTCTGACCAGCCTTCCATCCAGTCAGGGCTCTGCTTTTAAAATCACAAGCGGAGGGGGCTCATGGTAAAGTGCGAGGATCTCGTAGCACACACAAAATGTTTGCGCAAGTACACATCGCTGACGTGTGCTGATGTCCCGACACACACACACACACACACACACACACACACACACACACGGACCTACCGCACCTCGCCTGTGGTTAAGGCACCCAGGTGCGCAGTCGAGCCCTGACATGAAGGTTCAGAGGTCAAAGAGTTTGTTTTTCCAGGTTTACCCCTCATTATTTATTCATGAAATAAGGGGGCGGTGTGTGTGTGTGTGTGTGTGTGTGTGAGTGAGCGAGCGTGTGAGTGTGTGTGTAGGGTCATCCAGTGTGGAGCCTTTGATGTGGGGGAAAAATGCTCTCCTTTTTAATGTGCCGTCTAATGGAGCACACATGACACATCCTGAGTGCGCGCACACACACACACACACACACATACACACACAGACTCAAACACACACAAAAGGTTTGTCTCTTTTTTTTTTGCATGCGTTCCCTTGTTTGTGTTTGTATGTGCTACACACACACACACACACACTCATACACAGACTCAAACACACACAAGAGGTTTGTCTCCTTTTTTTGCATCCCTTCCCTTGTTTGTGTTTGTATGTGCTACACACACACACACACACAAACATTCAGGGACCACATTTTTTTTTTTTTTTTTTTTTTTTTTAATTTCCATGTGTGTGAAGTCGGAAGGGAGAATGAGATAATATGCAACAGATTAAAAACTTGCAGCCGTGGTGGTTGGAGGGGGTAGAGGTGGAGGCGGGGGCAAAGAAAATATCAGTAATCGCTCCATGCTTTCGCCCGATTGCTCTCCCCGAGACGTAATCATACCTCGCGGTGCCCGAGGCAGCCCAGCTGTCCACACGCATTTGGTACAAAAACTAAACCCTGCATAGTCGGTTTCCCCATCGCTTTGCGGGAACTTGTTCGGGGGGGTGAGGGCGAGTGCACCAGAGAGAGCGAGAGAGAGAGAGCGAAAGCTTCTTGTCCTGTTCACTCTGGAAACAAAAAAACATCAGGTGGTTCCACTCAGTAGCCAGCGCCGTGATGGGAGTCTCTTCAAACACGGCCCGTGTTTTGGACTTTTTTATCTCCGGCTTCCACTCGAACCCACATGTTTATTGTTTCCCATCAGCTCCGATCTCTTCTTCAAATGTGTGTGTTGCGGTTTAGCGCAGAGACAGCGGCAAGCTGCGTCACCTCCGCGGCAGTTACCTGTCCCCGGTGAAGGATGCTCGGGGGGATTATATGTGACAATTAACATCTGCGGTTTAATTTCAAGTACTCTCGGGATAACGGTGCGTCCAAGGACAATTTCCAAAACATCACGCTAGAAATGTTAAGTCAGCGGTTCTTCTCGCAAAGCCATTTGCTAATTTCAGCTTTTCACTGAAATGAATGAACATTCAGTTCCTGGAGAGTTCCTGTCAGTCTTCTGAAGTTGCATATTGTTTTTTTTCCCCACAGGAAAACATGCATGAAGTTTATCGGAGACCCTGAATTGCCCAGATGTGAGAATGAAGGAGTGAATGGTTTTAGGTCCATATGATGGGTGAATGAAAGGGCGAATGGTTTTATGTCTGTAAAATGACGCCCGTGTCTCTATGTGACGCGGGAATGAGAGGCCGGACGGTCGTAAGTCTCCATTTGTGGCCTTTTAATGACTGGCGACCGAACCAGGGTGAACTCCTGGGATCCCGATTGGAGGATAAGTGGTAACGATCATGATTGAATGAAGCGTCAAAAAAAACGACAAGTCATCTTAACTGGAAAATAATACCTGATCTTTTTATAGCGTTTCATTGTGTGTTTCCTTACAGCATTGCTTCTTAAACAGGTTGCGATGCCCGACGAACATGCTAATGGTGTAGTGTTAGCTCTGTTTTGTTTTTTTTGTTTTGGTTTTTTTGCACCGATTATGCGCACGCACAGCACAGAGCAGGAGAAATTAAGTGCGGTGGACGAATCCTCGAGAGACACCATGGAAAAATATTTTACCAGAGATGATAAGAAAGGCGGTGAGAGATAATGAGAAAACGAAAGTCACCCAAAAGCTAAGACGAGGAAATCTGACTAAGCGAATGTAGCGAGAAAAAAAAACAAAACAAAACAGCACAAATTGTTTTATTCATTTATGTTTTGTAGGTTAAAGTGCTCTTGAGTTATTGTTGTCGATCAATTAGAATTATTATTATTTATTGATTTTATTTAACTTTATTTTTCAGTATCAAATGGTTCAGTCGGTTTAAAACTGTATATAGTTTGAATAAGTATTTTTTTTATTTCATGCAAAATGATGCACTTTAAATCTTTTCTGTTACAGACTTAACAAACAATGTTTAAAAAAGTTATTCTTTGTTGATCTATATTTCTTTCTTTTTTCTTTTCCTCAATGTTAACAATCATAATAATAATAATAATGATAAGGATACTACTAAGGTGTACGTAGAACAATTTTATAGACAAATTATACTATTTATTTTTACGGTGGAGAGTGGTGGGGGGGCGAAATGTTTTCTTCTTCCTGGGCGAGCGTAACAGAAAATGACTGAGAAGAACAGTATAACTTGTATTATTATCATTATTAGTGTAATTTACTTCCTGGTTTGTTTCCTCCAGCTCAACTTTACATTTCTGCAGCTTTGAACGCAGTTAAAAAAATAAAAAAAATCACTGCGACCTTTGTGACGGCGGCGTCCTGTCCCGCGAAAACGCCGATCTCCATTCAGTGGGAACGCTCCGGCCTATTCTTTTACCTCCCTCTTGTCCCGGCCTAGTTCTTGGGAAATAAATAGGATGACATCACTGGGGAGAAAAGACAACACAAAAATAGCCGGACGGCCGCGTTCCCAGCCGCCGGCACCGGACCCCGGGCCAGACCGGACCAGAGTTCACAATGTGTTTCCAATGTGTCCGGTATCTCCACTAAAACGACCATTCTCTCTCTCTTTTTTTCCCCCCTTTGTTTCCCCTCTTTCTCCCACTTTCTTGCTCTTTCATCATCCTCCTCTATCGTCAACCTGCCCCCCCTCTCTCTCCCCGACCCCTCGACATTTCCCTCTCTTTCTCCCAGACGCTGTGGTCATGGAGGCAAGGTCACACGCTCTACTCTTGGCAGGCTGCAGTCTGCGGAGCTTTTGCAGGTGCAGGGGATTATATGCTGCTTTGGGAAAGAGGGATGGAGGGAGAGAAAGAGGGAGGGACGGACGGATAGATGGAAAGGTGAATAGATGGTCGGGAGGGGAAGGACGAGTTTAGCCAAAGTGTCGGGGAAGAAAAAAAAGTTGGGTGAATTACATTGTTGTTGTATTGTTGTTGTTAAAGTATTACATACTTTTGTTGTTGGTGCATCAGTAAAGAAAATGAAGGGCTTATAGTTACATCTAACTTCCTACACATGACATTCTGCATCGGAGTTTGCATATATATGTATGTAAAAGTGTAAATGTAAAAAATCAGCGGGTAAATTTGCTGAGGAAGGTTTGTCAGTGCGACGATATTGTTTTAAATGTAGTTTTCTCCCGAGATAGCGGGGAACATCTCGCCGTCCGTGTCCGACCACGCACACACAAACCCAGTATCTCTGTCCCGTCCCGTCCCGGGAGGGATGAGGGGGGGTTTGTTCCGGGGAGCGGAGGCCCCTGCAGCTGCGCGACCTCCTGAGCGCTGGGGCCTGAAGTGGTTTTCTTAAAAAAAAAAAAAAAAAAAGAGGAAAAAAAAAGAAAGGGAGAAGAAAAGAGCGAGAAAGGGGCTCGGAGCAGGATGAGCCAAAGGGAGGGGGAAAACACAACCGGCTGAGCGGCTTCTTTAAAAGCAGAGAGAACGGCAAACAAGGTAGAGTGGAAACATGGAAGCGTTCCCATCGACGATTATCTTCGAGGTTAGGAATTTAAACCGATCGGTGGGGTAAAAAAAAAAAAAAACGCTCCACGGACGCGACGTGAAATGACGAACCCGGGATCGTCGGTCAAGCGGAGGGGATTAAACCGGCTTCGCTCGCCGAAACCGGATGACATCATCGGCCGATTAGCATCCAAACTTCGTCACCCCCTCCGATCCGATCGTCCGCTTCCCCGGGATTTTATCGGGCTAATGCGTTCCCCTATTGTTCTCCGAGAATCTCGGAAATCGTCTCGCGACGATTTTTTCCCGTATCCAAGTCAAGGTTAATTGACCCTTCGGAGGCCGGATGGGGGCGGCCCCCCGTTTTAATCCACCGATTATTCGGCTGTCGTTTACACAGCAAAAAAACGCAACGTCGTGTTTTTATCCCCCCCAATTTTAGCCGGCTTCCGCTCCCGTCGCCCCCCCGGGAACACATAATGCAACGTTTACCCGGAACACTTACTGATTTTTGCGGCGCGCTCGGCGATCCGCCGCCGGATCATGTGGCTCATCCAATTGAATAAAGATTTATTGGGCATTGTGTGTGTGTGTGTGTGTGTGTGTGTGTGTGTGTGTGTGGGCGGCGGCGGTTCTTCAATATGTAAGCGTTTGAGCGAAGTCTGATTCCATGTCTTGCACATAATTTTGTGTGTGTGTGTGAGGGAATAGAAGTGTGTCTGTCTAGCTTTTGTGGTATAAAAAGGGGAGGGGGGGGTCCTGGAAGGGAAATATTCTCCTTTTTTACGAACTTAATGTTGCAGAGCTCCAAGAGCCCGGCAGTTTATTGGCGAATATCTACTTTGATGTCCCCACGCCGGGGGAAGTAAAGCCCTTTATACGTTTATTTTTAAACGTTTGAGGACCCGCGTGAGAGCTGGAGTACCTTTTATGTTCACGCTTCGAACAATGTGTATGTGTGTGTGTGTGTTTGTAGGTGCTGTGGCTGCCTTTGTTACCACTCCTCTCGACGTGGCAAAGACCAGGATCATGCTCGCAAAGGTATACACACACACACACACACGGAGTACACCGCCTCCTCTGGCGCAAGCATTTTAAACAGCGCTGTCAGGTGATGCCTCGCAGACGGGGAACCGAACAAGTGAATTTCCTCCGTGTCAGCAGACTGTTTCGCTGCCGGGACGGGAGCGGGACTCACGTGCGACGCCCCGGCTTGGAAGCTGCGTTTCGGGAAAACGCGTGCTCGCGTGCGGTTAGCGCTCGGATCGGAGGTCTTCGCCGCTCCGGGGGGAAATTTCCACCGCAGGGCCGCTCGTCTGTGAAAGGTGAAGCGGTCGGTCTCCTCGCCGCCGGGCCCGTCCCCTCCTTTTTTTTCGTTTCTGGCTCGTTCTCCCTCTGGATGTCTGGCTTCCCTCAGCGCGTCCTATGCGCTCATGCCTCGCTGTGTTTCTGTATAAAAGGGGGAGTGAGTTCAGACTTACACCGATCAGCCCTCCCTTGAAAACACACACACGGACACACACTGACTGTCCTTGGAGAAGACATGGTGTACCATTCCTCCCCCCCCCCCCTTCACCTCTGACTAATGAGATGCCGGACTCAACCAAACACGCCTGATCTGTTTTCTGGAAGCTGCTGGCCGCCGACGGAGCGACGTTCCCGTATTCCGACGGCGGCCGCCGTAATTTACCCCCAGCAGAGGACTTGGCGAGCGCTGGAGTTCAGTTATAACTTTATACGGTCAAGTTTTTCAATCCGCAACCCGCGTGGAACCACGGCTCCGTTTGATATTCAAACGTGTGCGGTTTTTATAATCCAAAGTTTAAGTTTTAAGTCGGTACCGCGGACGAGCAAAGCATCGGTGACGTCCATCTGGAAGTTTGGGCGTGTTTACGGTTTTATAGCGTCTCGCAAAAACGGCGATGTTGAAGTTAGAATCTCTCGGCCATGGTCGTTCTGCAAATTGGTCGTTCCCAAAGACCGGAAAAACATTCGCTGCCTCATCATTCTGTCTTTCCAAGTATTGGATATGAAATCTCTGAAGTCTAGAGAGTGTGTGTGTGTGTGTGTGTGTGTGCACGTGTTTCATTCACTATGTACAGTGTGTTTTCTATTTCTTTTATTGTTGAATCCCAGTAGTAGACCCGGTTGGAGGTGAAATAAGGACAGGAGTAAATGAATCAGAGAAGCTATTACAGTTTTATTTTAAGTAGAATATATTAAGTATCTCCCCACAAAAAAAAAAACAACTGGAAAAGTGCTGAAAACTTTCTGGAATTTGCTAAAACTGTGTAAGAAATTATGTTAAAATTAACAGATTTAATATCATATTTTATTGGATTAAAATTATAATATTAAAAGTGATTAATAATAAAAAAATTAAAAAAATCAGCCAGATTATAAAAAATGTAGTATATATTAAAAAAAAAAAAAAAAAAAAAAAAAACAGACCGAACAATTTCCCGGCCACAAAATATAACAGAACGCCGTAGTTGAACATTTGCCGGGGTTGCAGTTTATGACAAAGCGTATTAAAGCCGTGCTCGTTGTTGGAGGAACATTTTTAAAGTCCGACTGAAGTTCGTCCAGAACCTCCTCCAGTAGTGTTGGACCAAAAGAGCGAGAGAGCGGAGGGCCGTGGGCGGCGGAGGGGAGGGTTGGAGGTGAAGGAGGGGGATGCGAGTCCCTCTTGTTTCCCACAGCATCAGAGGAAAATGTTCCTGCAAGCGCGGCGAGCGAAAGGCCGGCGCTGCACAGCAGAAGGAGTCGGAGCGGGCGGATGTCCAGGCCTCAGCTGGACGGATACCTTCCCCTCCCCCTCCCGCCGCTGCCACATCACCCTGGCAACATGCCTGGCACCACATGGCGGTGCAACACACACACACACACACACACAGTTTGTACGGCGAGCTGGCCTGGTTCCCGCGAGAGCTCCACGCGGCTGCCATCAGTGTCGTGTCCACCGGCCTCCGCTGGACGCCGCGCCAGCGAACACAAGCGTCGCTGTCAATTTTGCAAGGGCGGCGTGACAGTCGGGAAGCCTCGCCCGCCGTTGCTGTCCTTCAAATCAGACTTTTATAAACCGCCAGGATTTTCGGTTTCAAAGAAAATTTCGATAAGGGTTCGTCTCCGACAGTCGAGAGCCCGGGGGGGGTCGTATCCCGGAGCCGAGGAAGTCTGAAAGAGAGCGATTCTCGCCAGCAAAAAAAAAAAACAAAAAAAAACCCTAATGTATTCCCTGCAGTCGCCAAGGAAAATATTTCCAGCAGCATAAATTAACAGAAACCATCTTTATATAAGGAACTTTTTTTAAAAACACTCTTTTACGATCAAATACACTCCTGAACGGAGGATAGCGTTAAGACTGAAATCCGAGTTACGAGTCATCGGTCACACACACACACACGGAGTAGAGTGTGTGTGTTTTGAACCCCCCTATCCTCCGTTCCCTCCCTCCACCTTGACAGACAAGGAAAGGGGAAGGTCATTTTTCGGCAACAACAGAAGAAAGGACATTCATTCATTCATTTATTTTCTGTGACGCTCATCTTACCGGACACCAATCCATCGCAGGGCCGCGTATGGAGGCGTGCAACCATTCGCCCGCTCATTCACGGGTCCGATACGGTCGCACAAATCGGCCTATGAACGGAGATCGATTAAATCAGATTTTTAATCGAGACGCGAACAGGCTTCGCTGCAGGAATGCACGGACAAACAAACTCAGAGGCTTTCTGCATTGTGGCGTTGTAGCGTAGTAGCATTGTAGCGTAGCGGCAGCCAAGTGTGCTTCTATGCGTAGTTTACATTGTTCATTTTTGTGTTCTCTTGTTATAATACCATTTTTTTTACCTTTTTTTTTTCCAGTAAATTAACCCTCATAACGGCTCCCAAAAAAAAGTTAATAGTCGCTGCACGAACGCACGGACAAACAAACTCAGAGGCTTTCTGCGTCGTGGCGTTGTAGCGTCGTAGCATTGTAGCGTAGCGCAGCGGCAGCCTTGCGTGCTTCTACATTGTTCATTTTTGTGTTCTCTTGTTATAATGCTATTTTTTACCCTTTTTTTTCAGTAAATTAGCCCTCATCACGGCTCCCGAAAAAGCTAAGAGTGCTCGTGATAGCGGTGTTGAGAAGAAGTCGATCTGAAGAACAATAATAGCTAAACGTGAAAGTGTTTATGTTGTAGATCTCGCCAAGCGCTACGACATGGCAAAGTCAACAATCTGTACGATCCTGAAGGACAAAGATGCGCTAAAGACGGCTGATGAGGCTAAAGGGGCGACTACGTTAATGAAAGAAAGTGATTGTTAGTTTGGATTAATGAAAGACAGCTTGCTGGAGAAAGCGTTTGCGGGGGGTCGCATATGAGAGACAGCTTTACATTTGCTGATTTAGTGAAACGTCGAGTGCTGCCAGGAAGAGAAGGAAGATTCAAGCCTTTTATTGTCATTATACAGTGCAATGAAATTTAGAGATAGCAGCTCTCAGGTTCAGTGGAATCAAAACCAGACACAAATAACCTTAAAAGGCAGGACGTGGCCCCACAATATAACGATGGCAGCATCTCTGGGTTAGAGATATAAGGCAGAAAAAAATATCATTTGTATATAAGATAAATAACATCTAGAAGAATAAATAGATAAATACGTTGAAAGTAAAAGAAAGACAAATAATTAAGGTTATGTCTAATTCCTTTCTGTATTTTTTCCCATTACAAACCCATGAAAAGGACTGCAGTGAGTGTTTTTGGGCTGAGAAATTATCATATTCTTGAATTGAATCAAAGAATAAATTAAATTCATAAAGCGAGGGCCGAGGTTCACCCTCTCATGGACACATTTGGGTGATTTCGGGTCTCCAGTGAACCCCCTGAATGTTTTTGCACTGTGTGAGGAAACCAGAGCTTAGAATTGAACCGGGAACCTTCCAGCTGCAAGAAAAAAAAAAAGGGATTTCTAAACTTTATTTATCCTTAAAATGCATGACTAAAATACGCAACTCTTCCCCGACGCTTCAAAACGTTCACATTTCTACCCCCTCCCAGACCTGACTGCCACTCCACGGTGATGGATTAAGAACTCCCCGTCCGGCTGAGCCATATTGTGTAAATAAAAAATACTAGACTGACGGGCGGGAGGCGGGAGGCGGGAGGCGGGAGGCGGGAGGGGGGCGCCGAGAGCTCCAGCGCCTGGGTGGGTGTTGGAGGTGTCACCTGTGCTGACACAGCTGTCCGTGAGGGGAAAATGGAAGGGCGGGGGGGCGAGCTGGGCTGAGGAAGACTAAACAGTGTTTCTGTCCAAGTAGCAGGAAGAGAAGGAGACGATCCATCCATCATCACACCTCCCTCTCTCTCTCTCTCTCTTTTTCTCTCTTTTTCTCTCTCTTTCTATCTATCCTCCACAGGCCGGGTCGCCCACAGCGAGCGGCAACATCCCACTGGTGCTCTATGACGTGTGGAAGAGCCGTGGGATCACAGGGTGAGTGTGTGTGTGTGTGTGTGTTAGCGTTAGCCTTCATCCAGGAGGTGATTGAATTGACACCTTGCTGGATTAAAGTCGATGTTATTTCACATTTAAAGACCTGGATCACGGCTCATTTAGGGCTTATTTCTGGATTCCTGATCCAGAAAGTTAAGTAAAAAAAAAAATTTTTTTTTTAATCTGACATCCAGAAACAGCTATTTCCCCTGTTTAGCGTGAGCTGCCGGCCCAATGACATTAGGGGTGTGTTTTTTTTTTGTTTTTTTTTTCAAAGGAAGAGATTTACCATCTGTGTTTGTGGACATTTTGTTCAGGAAACAAAGACCAACCCCTGGTGAGAATGTATCAAACACAAATACGGTACACTTTGTAAAACCCCTATCACAACCGTGATTAAAAAAGAAAAAAAAAAATTGAAAACAAACACAGGGAAATGTAAGTAGTGGAAATAATAGAATTAACCCTCGACCTGGCATTTTTTTTAAGAAGAAGAATTGCTGAAAGCTGCCAAGAGAAAAATGCCTCAAAGCATCTTTGCAAACACGTTTTGCATAATTTGATTTAACCCTCGCGGAACCAAGTCTGACCAAGGAGCCGCCGCTGTGGGGGGAATTTACAGGAAAAAACATTTAAAAGACGTTTAAAAGCTTTTTTTTTTTTCTCTTCCTTCTTATTCTCCACGCCGCGATATTGATTAAGGTGTTCAAAAGGGCCGACTGGAAGGAGTTATTTGAGTGTTTTGATTTGTTTATGATGCACGTCGCACAAAAGGCCGGGCCTAATGGGTCCTCAGAGGGCTACCGGCGCTAAAAACAACCCTCCCCGGTGAATAATAGACCGCGCACGAACCGACATCGTTTAACGAAAACCCGTACTTCGGCGTAACGCTAACGGCTGATTTGGTTTGGGGCCGAGCCAAAGGCTTCTCCTCCGTCTGAGAAACGCAGACTCTGGACCAAAAACCGCTGCGACGCTGTTTGTTTGTGTAGGCCGCCGCACTGGAATCCAATCAGAGGAATGACGTTCCTCCTCCAGCAGCCCAGGGTGATTCCACACACACACACACACACAAAAAAAAATGCTCTCCGGCTCAAAGTCGCAGCCCTCAATTGTAATAAAAATCACGTTTGCAACCGCAGGACCGTTTCCCGCCGTCCCCACGCCCGCAGCGACGGCAAACAGGCGTTTTTTTTTTTTTGTTTTGTTTTTTTTACACAGGTGAAGCTCTGACGCGGATCCCACCGCACCCTTTGATACTCCGTTTTTCCCTTCTTTTTTTTTTTTTTCCTGCGACCCGGCCTCTTACGGTAACACGCATCCAAGAGAGCGCGCTCCGCAGGCCCCCGTAACGTGAAAATCCACCCCCACCCACCTGATATTTATGTAACCGGAGAGGAGCGGGGAGCAAGAATAAAGAGAGCAACTGAGGGCAGGAATGTGACGAGAGAGTGAAATGTAGAGACAAAGAGAGTGTGTAGAAAGCGGGCGGGGGGAGGACGAAGGTGGAGGGGGGGGACTGTTGTTCTGCAGGGCCAAAGGCTCGGCGGTTGCGCCGGGGTATGCCTCATACAAATTGCTGAGGCTTTAAAGCTGTAATTATCGTAATAGGCCCAATTGCAGTGTAGTGAAGCTCTAAAGTGCTTCCATGTGTGTGCCATGCCCCAGAGACCCCAGGTTAGAGAGCAGTGCATGCATACACACACACACACACGCACACACACACACGTACGCAAACACACACCCCTCCCACAAACCCTCACACACCCCTCCCCTCCCCTTGCAGTAACCACCAAAACCACCAAAGTGCACCAGCAATCATCACAACAAAAACTAATAACCGTTATACAGCCAGGCCCGGGTTTGGCTTGTGCCGTCTGAAAACAACTTAAGAGGTAAACAAGTGTGATTTTTTTTTTTTTTAACATTGAAAAAAAAAAAAAAAAAAATCCACATTGAAATGCAGACGGTCCAATTGGAAGCGGCGTGCAGGCGGGAAACGGTGAGAAAGAATTTAATGAAATGTGACAAAATTATGCCTTGAAAAAAAAAAAGAAAAACAGAAAGCAAAAATAAACAGTCAAAAGCGCGACAAATTGCAAGACTCTGAATAGCATGGAATTATTTATTGAAAAAAATAAAACAATTTTCCTGTGCTATGAATCTAGGCCTAGAAGAATGCTAGCAAGAATTATAAGGACATATAGGTGTGTGTGTGTGTGTGTGTGTGTGTGTGTGTGGAGTGGAGAAACATCTCAAGTGTGTTAAAAGAGTATCCCCCTATTAAGGAAAAGGAAGAATAAAAGAAAAGTAATTTATATAAATGTATATATTTATATATATATATGTGTGTGATTTGATCAGTATAAAAATATATATGAGTTTGTTGTATATCTACATATTTAGGAAATGTATGTTTTAATTCAATTTTTTTTATTTTTGTGATTATCTGCTGACTCATGGTAATGTTTCAGTCATTTATTATGAGTACGTCCCTTGAAACCATTTTATTAATTTTCTGCCTTTTTTGTGGCGCCGCTTTCTTTCTGGAACAGCTCTGTTTTTGGTATCATCTAAAACATATCTGGTTTCAAACAGTAGAATCCGGTGCACGTCGGGATTAAAACGCGGTCTGTGTCGATGACACGATAATAAAATCCTGTAATTTACCGGCGTAGACAACGATATAGACATAAAACATTGGAGCTTTGTGTAAAGGAAGTCCAGCGCAACGAAGTGTAACGGCGTTTGAAGAACACAGAAGTTCAATATTTGAAATCGTCATTACGAACAATTATGGGATGGAGCTCGATATAAGCGCTACTTCACAAGAGAGCCGTTATTCGTCCGGGCTTCACCTTGGTTCTGTCCCCATCAATCAGCCGACCGACGGTTTACACAGACTTGAATCTTTATCTGTAATGAGTCTAATGAGCTATAATGGTCAAATAATTGCTCGTAACTGTTCACAAAGTGCTTTTCGAAGGAAGGCTGGACACAAATAAAAAGGAACGTTTTTTTCCGACCTCGGTCCAAGCGACTTATTTACAGAAAGACCGCATCCATGTTTGACCTCTTCCTTAAAATCATTAATCATGTCTTTAGTTTTCGAAATGTTGATTTCTAAGGTCGATAACATCGCTCACCGCGCGGGTTTTGAACGCCATCCTCGTTATTTAGGAGCGACACAATCCGTTTGTTCGCATGCCGACCGCGGCGCTGGTTTGTGTAGAAAATGAGCGAAAGTGGTGAAAACACCATTTATTTACGTGTGGTTGTAAACCGTTTCAAAGCGGACGAAAAGTCAATTACCCTCCATCCTTCTTCCTCCCTTCGGGGGGGCTTTCGGTCGGTCCGCGATTGTTTGCGGCGCGACTTCCGAGCGCCGTGGCCGAATCTCATTCGAACAGCTGACGGAGCGGCTCATTCGTTGCTATTTGTTTGTGCAAGAAGTGGAACAGTAGGAGCCCAAGTGCTCTCGCAGGACGATCATTTGTTTGTCTTTTTTTTATTGGACTGGAGAATCCCCTTCTGCTCAGATCGACTTTGTTTATTCACAGGCAACCTGAGTTCAGTTGCCAGAACATATTATCGTATGTAGTATTTTAAATAACATTTTCCGTACAGCGGGTATCAAAACGCGGAAACGTTACTCGTTTAAAAGGTAGTTTTCCGAGCTGATCCGTTAGTAGCTTAGTAAAGTGCAACCAGATCCAAATCTCTGTCGAGGCAAAAGGTCAAACTAAATGTTGTTTTGGAAGCGGCGGGGATTTGAAGTGAGTTCAGAGAACCTGGGAAAGATTAAAATTGATCGGGGCAGTTTCAGTCGGTCGGTTTCAAACGTCGGCGACAAGACGAAGTCCAGCAGGCCCGTCGTGCAAAAGTGAAAGAATAGCAAGTGTCGCTGTCAAATAACCAAAGGCCGCCGAGATAAAGTCCACAAGTCCGAACTGCAGTAAAGAGCGGGGAAGGGAACGTCAGGTCATGAGTCGCGTAAACCTTACAAACACGGGATCCGCCGCCGCACCCTCCGAGACAAAGTCCACGGCAACAGTCGGTCAAGCGAAGCGCTAAAAGAGACAGGAAGCGGCGCAACGTGGAGCTGTGCCGGTTCACTGACGTCTCATGGAAGATCATCCGGGACCGGGGAAGGGAGGAACACAAGAGCTTTAAATAAATAGGGGAATAATTAAACAAGTCTGTCTGGATTTCTCAGTTATGCTGATAACTGGGGAGACAGTGAGGATGGTTGTTTCAGGTGCGTTTATTCATACGTTCATGCGTTCATTCGATATTTATCCTGCTCTGAATGCTAGATCTCCGGAGGAATGGGACTTTGTCGGCAGGCCTGATCCCAGACGGGAGCGGAGGGATGCGATCAAAATGAGTCATCGAGAAGCGTCGGAATTAAAAAGTACCGCTTGGTCTGCCGAGTCTGTCCCCGGCCAGATCTTTTATTACCATCTTGTAAGATTGTAATTACAATGTCAGCTCGGCTTTTTTTTTTTTTTTTTTTTTTGCAGGTGTTTCTTTTTTCGTCATCCGTCTGCGACATTGCATAACTTAATTAATGGCGCAATAGAAGCAGAACGGCGAAAGAAACAAACCCTGCATTGTTTCTCTTGACCTTTGCAGTTAAAACAATGAAAAAACACACAGCTGTCCGGTGCACCGGCCGCAGACGGGAGGTGGGGAATACGTATGATCGTGACCAATACCTCCTCCGACGAACTCAGCTGATGAGATCGGCGTGCCAGGAGCCAATCAAAAAACAGACCGCTAACCGTCGCCGGGTAAAAAGAGCCATGAGCGAATCAGAGGGTAACAAGTTCACAGAAAACAACCCCCTTTTCCAGTTGTCGGATGTGCATCCGTATGTCCGTTGATTAGTACACACTCCATCATGACGTCCACTCACACACACACAATGATGTGTTTGTGTGTGTGTGTGTGTGTGTGTGTGTGTGGACCGTCCAATGAACCAATCAGCAATCACCACACACCCCCAGTGAGTCCAGTCTGGTTCATTTGTTTTCCTTTTTTTTTTCTTCCATGTAACTTTTTCGGTGGCTAGCTCCTCAGAGGCTACTACTTTTGCGACCGCCCGTCTTCTTCTTTCACTTTAGGGTTTTTCCCTTCTAGTGTCGCCACAGCGAATCAACTTTCTCCATCCGTCGAAATTGAACAAATGAACGAATCATTGACAGCCGGTGTATTTACATCAACAGCGCATTTCTTCAAATTTCCGAACACAAAACACACAATGAATTTCATGACAGCTCAGAGACAGTTAGATCTTGAACCAAGAATATCAGCGGGCCAGAGATTCGGATTCGGATTCAGAATCGTCCGGCGATGGGAAATATCCGCCACGTATCTAGTACCAGTCCGTCCCGTGGATTTTTAGACATTTTGGCGTCTGATACGTCAAATGGGTGCGCTGCTGTTGATCTGCCGCGCCCCTATCGGGACTGTGTGACAAGCCTCTGCAAATCTGAGCGCCACCGTCACCATGACGAGATTCAGTCAGAACCCTGAGCAACGGCTTGTCAGTTTGCATCTTCATCATAAATGCTGCGCTTTAGCAGAGGCTTTCCAGCAACAGCGAAGAGAAATGTAGATTTTAAAACACACGCACACGTGGAGGATGAACGTATGCAGACTTTTTATGTGGCCTGATGGTTTTAAGGCACTTTCTTTCTCTCTCTTACACACACACACACACACACACACGACACACACACGCACCCTCACACAAGAACACACAATACACTCCATCTGTCACATCTGGCTTGGATTGGGTCGAATCATGTGAGCGTGGGGGAGTATTTGGCAGACAGAAGGTGTTGGTAGGCAAACACACGGCGAGAGGAAAAAAGGCAGCCAGGAAGAAAAGAAGGGAGGAGTGGGAGCGAGGAGGGGGGGGGCAGAAGAAAAAAAAAAAAAGAGACATGGAATAGCTGGAGAACGGACTGGACAGAGTGAGCACGTGTCTGAGAAGTGGATGACGCAGCAAGAAATGGAGACGGAGGAGAAATCCCCAAACAAGTGAGCCAGCTGAGGGGGCCTTTGCTGGACGGAGAGTTTTTTTTTTTTTTTTTGGGGGGGGGGTGGACGGCAGAGAGACATGTGTGGATGTCTTCTAACCATCAGTCATGCACAGAGAGACATAAAGAGGGGAGAGGGGGGGGGCGAGACCTCCTGGGAGGCCCTCGGATGGGGGCTTGAAGCCTAATCCCAAAAACAGCTGTATGCAGCGGAGAGGGGGTGGCGGGGTTCTTGGGAGACTGATCTCTCTCATGGCCCATCGTGACCTTTGACCCCCCCTGCCAGGCCAACAGCTTCTCCACGGGCCTCAACGCCGTCTCCTCGAAAGCGTCTCCGCAAGCTAACGGCTCACGTTAGATCTGTTCGCCTCGACGTGAAACGGGGTGACTTTTTGGTTGAGATGCGTGTACGGAGCTCTGGACGGAGAGTTGCTTCTCAAGGACTCCATATTGGTGGAATTCCCTTCAGGATCTACGGGGATCCATCACCAGGTATCGCGGCATGCGCAAAATTAGCCGTGGGATCGCACCCTTTCGGATCCGAATGATTTTGGAGTCAACATTGTCGTAATACTTTGAGTTTCCACCAGGGGAAGCGGTGAAACCTGCGATCCAGTTGACCTTCAGATTGGGGTTCAGAATATTGACGCTCGCTTCAGAAAAGGTCCGAGCAGACTGTACCTGCTGTGGAGACTCAGGTCCTAAGGACCTTCTTCGACACTGTTATGGCATCATCCGTTTTCTTTGGAGTTGTCAGCAGGAGCAGTAGCCTATCAGAAGCGGACGGGAAGAAAATGGACAAACCGCGCAGGAAGGCTAGCTCCGTCTTGGGGGGTCCCGTGGACTGGAGGAGGGCGGTAGCTAAGCTATCATCTCCGATGATTCATTCACCCTCCCACACATCCGCCCACTCAGACACCATAAATGTCACGACTGCAAGGCCACAAATATCAATAACAGTATAAATATAACTAAATGTAACCACAAATAATGTCAAATAAATGTCACTACTCCTTTATGTTAAATAACTCTGAATTTATTACTCATTCAAATCCAAAATGTGACATCAGGGATCATTTGTAATTCTCAATTCCACTTGTTGAAAATCGCATTGATGAGGATACACTTTGGTAATCTAATGGCGAGATGCCGTCACTTCACGGGTAAAGTGATCGCCAGGAATATGGGAATTGTCGTTTATGGTCAATGCACTTGTTTGACATTTATTTTAAGACAATAAGACCTTTCAAGACGTTCTTGCGGGCCACATAAAATGACATTGCGGGCCACATTTCGACCGCGGGCCTTGAGTTTGACACGTGGGCTCTATACTGTTTATATAGTGTCACATTGTTTACTTACCTATTTTTATATATTGTCAGAATGGTTAATTGCTCATTCTAAGTTCAAAATTTGATAGGTTATCTTGTACCGTCCACTTCTGCTGTGTGTGATTGCGTGCTGGATAAGCTAATATTTGTTCATTCGTTAGTGGTCGCTGGAGCTGGAGTCCATCCCAGCTGCAGTTGGCGAAGAGGCGGGGTTCACCCAGGACCGGTCAATTTTACATACTGTAATTTCCGATAAGCTGTGACTTTTTTCACTTAAACAATGATGCGGCTAATATATGGATTTTTTTGGGGGGGGGGGCTAACGAGCTTCACGCCGCTAAAACATTTATCCTCGTACCATCGGACCGAAGAAATGACGGGGAAATTCTTAGTCCGTTCAACTCCAAGAAGACGACTTTGACAGTTTTAGTGCGCAGGAGGAAGCCCGAGATAGCGATCGGCTAGCTGGAGCGGCTTCTATTGAGGTGCGCTCAATCGTCCGGAAATTACGGTCTATACAACCATTCATTGTCCAATGAAGGGTCTCCAATGAACCTCCTGAATGTTTTTGGACTGTGGAAGGAAAACGGAGAACCCGTAGGACACCCATGCAGACACATGGAGAAATTGCAAACTCAACACAGAAATCCCAACCATAGATACCAGGGACCTTCTTGTTTTGATGCAGAAGCTCTTACCAATATGCCACCCTAGATTAGCTAATGCTACAAGCTAATGTCGTGTATCTTGTTGGCCGTCCCGGGTAGCAATTCATAATTCATCCGAAACCTCTCTTCTCTCCCCTGCAGTCTGTTTTCAGGCAGCATACCGAGGGTGACCTTCATCAGCCTGGGCGGCTTCATCTTCCTGGGTGCCTACGAGAAGGTCCACCACACCCTGCTCTCCTACCACGAGCGCTAGAGCCCATCGTCCCGATCTCCAGGCTGGTGGCAGAACATCGGGCGTTTCCTGAAATGACAGCCAGAGGCCCTTGGGGACCGCACAATGAGCCGTCCACGGTCTCGATGGCGTCGCCCACAACGCCGCGCTCACCTCGGCAATGTCCCGTGTTCAGGTGAAATCGTATCTTGCTGTAAGAACCGGGCATGTCAACGTATGTGGAAGGATTCGCTGAAAATAAGACTGTTTTTTTTATATATATATATATAAAAATACATGCACTCCATGTTTGTGATTCCTTTACTTCCCTCCTGGTTACAATAATTTCACGATGATTTTAGTGTTTTATCCATATTTTATCTCCCCCACTAAGCCAAGCCACCTGTGTTAAGGACCCAGTTGGGAGACATATTCATATCTCACCATTATTACATTCCCGCTGGAGCACAACTGAGCTCATCCACCTGCAAGAGCTTTCATTTTCTATATAAGACCCCCCCCCACTCCCACCCCAACAATAGAAGACTCTGTTAAATTAATAAAGCTTTAGTTTTTATCGGGCGTTCCAGGTGTGTCTACTGGGTTTTTCTTGTATTGCGAAAGATGTTTAGAAAAGTACAGGAAATACCCCTGTGTTTGGGAATGCGCTGTTTCAGTTTAACATTCGCTTACTTTACCAGAGAAACCTCAATGTATTTGACAGATCAGGCGTATTGATTTTTTTTTTTTGTTTGTACCAGAAGCTGTAATCACAATCTTTCGCCTCATTCTGAGTAGATTGTCAGAATTTTTATGCTTTTTTTTTAAATCCATGTACAAACATATATATATATATCTATATATAGATGTATATATAGATATATATATTTTATATGTGTGTGTTATAGAGATATATGTATAGAGATACATGTATGTATCTATAAATATGTGTGTACTATATTTTTATATATATATATATATATATATAGTACACACATATATAGTACACACGTATATATATATATACAGGATTGTCTCAGAAAATTGTAATATAATATATATAATAATATTGTGATAAAATTCTTTATCTTCTGTAATGCAATTGAAAAAACAAAAATTACTTTTTCATGATATTCTAATATTTTGAGATAGTATTTTTGAGTTTTCTTAAGGTGTAAGCCATAATCAGCAATATTAAAATGATAAAGGCTTGCAATATATCAGTGGATTTGTAATGAATCCAGGTTGTATGATGTTTTTGTTTTTGTTTTTGTATTTGCATTACAGAAGATAAAGAACTTAAGCACAATATTCTAATTTTCTGAGACAGTCCTGTACATTTGAATCAGACTGAATGGTTGCATATTTATATAAGAGAGTGAATGTCTCTTTATGAAATTATGCATTGTTGTCTCTTGATGAAGTGTAAATGAGAGGGTCAAAGGATGTTTGCAAGAGTGAATGGTTGTGTGTCGCTAAATGAGGTTTGAACGATAGAGTGAATGTCTCTCTAAACACCAGATTGAATGGTTCTGTGTCTGTATTAGCGACCCTGTGATTGAACGCCGGGTCCAAGGTGAACTTTGCTTTTTGCCGGATGAGCCGTATCGATATTGAACGGATGAATTCTATTGGAAATGAGGCCTCATTTCATCTTACATTTTATTTCGTGCTTCTCATTATCTTTAACCCTTTTTCATATGAGAGGAAAGGTTTCTTTTTCTCTGCTGGATCCGTTGAGAGCGCAGTTAAAGGTTTTAATGGCGTTCATATTTATCTTTGAATAAATGAGGTGCTAAGAATAGAGGCGACTGAGACGTCTCATCGCGACAACAAACCTCATAGATTCAAAAATTTTATTTTCGCCGTTTCTTTTTACAGTGTAATTCTGTTTCACTCACCGGATAAATTATTCCGAACTCAGCTGCAGAAGAGATGAGGTCTTCATTTAACACACACACACACACACACACACTATAAAATCCTCATTCATTCATGCTAGAAAGCAAGATAAGGTGAGTTGCAACATTTATTTGCAGTATCAGCCTCCTGATAACAGCATGTGATTGTATCCCAGCTCCGGTTCTCACCCCCTGAACCAGAAAAAGCTTCTGTGGCAACGACTTTCTGCAATTTCGGAAATCCCACGCACGGCCTGCCGGTTGCCGAGCCTTTCTGTGTGGAGCCTCCATGTTCTCCCCCTGCTTGCATGGGTTTCCTCCGGGTTCTCCATTTCCCTCCTGCCATCCAAAATCATGCAGACGGTTCACCGGAAACCCTAAATTGACAAGAGGCGTGAATACGGCATGTGAATATGTGAGTAAATGTTTGTACATCGATATGACACGTGCACGAGGGGGTGATTGGTTCGGTGTTCCTGCAAGGACCTTCCTCCAAGCTACTTCTAAAAAGTCCAAGTCAAAAGGATCTAGGGTTCAAGGAACTTTTATTGTCATACCAGTACACTTTATAGTATGTGGTATGAAATTTGTTCCCGGGTTCGATTCAAGCCATAATAACCATAAATAGAAGGGCAAAAAAAATAAAAATAAATCAAGAGCAAAATGTGAGCATGTAACAAGTAAGAGTGACAATTTAGTAAGGCTGAAGTTAGACCCGTTGGTACTTAATCTATGATGCAAGGAGGTAGTTTTTTTATTGTTATTGCACCTCTGACAGTGAAATATTGCACCTTGATTGTTTAGTGCACAGTTGGGCAATTATTTTGGCTGACGTGCCACATGTCTTATTTCATTTTTATGCACGGGCCAACTAGGTATTCATTCATTCAATCATTCATGATCATATAAATGTGCCAACATTATTTCGTATGTAATCATCCATACAAAATTAAACAAAAGGAAAAAAATGAGTTTCTAAATTCAATATTGATCGAAAATAATTCTTAAAATATCTAAAGAAAAGAGTTTTACTTATTAAAAAAATACTTATTTAATTTTTATGTGTGGGCCAACTAGATATTAAGTAAATTGAACAAAATGAAAATTGCAGTATAAATATTTTGGCTTTTTATTTCAACTTTAAAACCATTCATGGTCATATAAATGTGCCGACATTATTTTGTATGTAATCATCCATACAAAATTAAGCAAAAGGAAAAAATGATATTGATTCAATATTTCAATATTGATTGAAAATACTTCTTAAAATATTTAAAGAAAATAGTTTGGCAGGCCGGATAAAAAAAAAGAAACAGGCCGGTTGTGGCCCGCGGGCTGTCAAATGTTTAGTGTCTGCGGTGCAGGTCGACAAAGAGAGTGTATGAGTGGTCTACCTACTATAAAAATGCAAAACATATTTATAAATATATTGAGAATTTGTACGTACCATATGTTTATATGTTGACATACCTTGCAGAACTGCATGATCATGTATTGCACAATACTACATTTTTTGTCATTGCCTTACTCAGCCAGGGATGTACAGGACTGTCTCAGAAAATAAGGATATTGTGATAAAGTTCTTTATCTTCTGTAATGCAATTACAAAAAACAAAAACATCATACATTCTGGATTCATTACAAATCAACTGAAAAATTTCAAGCCTTATATTGTTTTAATATTGCTGATTATGGCTTAAATCTTAAGAAAACTCAGAAATCCTATCTCAAGATATTAGAAAATCATAAAAAAGTTTTTTTTTTTTTTTTTTAATTGCATTACAGAAGACAAAGAACTTTATCACAATATTCTTATTTTCTGAGACAGTCCTGTATAGTGCGGACAGTAGCTACTGATAGCCAGCCTCGAGCGCACTTCCAAATAATCATCAGTCAAGATTAAACAGTATTTGGACTTAATGATCTTCATGCGGGAAAAGGCCGACTCACATAAAGAAGTGGACAACTGTGATTTTAGTTCTTTCACCCATCTCTTCCCCAGCTCGCTTTTCGGAGAAAAGTCCGAAACCGTCCGAAAATGCGCTTCCGCCCTTCCCTTCTTCGATATAGCGACGGTAGACTGGCAGATGAGGCGAACAAAAAAGTCCCCCTTCCACTTCTTATGGAAGTGGTAAGGTTTTGGCTTCTTATCTGGTCATTTTAATCCCCTTTCTTAAATTTAAAAGAAATCAATTGGAGGATAACTCGCTAGCTTCCTAGAGATTACCAGCATTTTGCGTTTTCGTATGCGCGTGCACGGTGACCTCTGGGCCAGAAAAGGTCAGATGTCAGACTACCTGCTCTGCAGGTCAGTGAAGTGACAAATTTCATGATCGGCCGACGATCTACCCTTGCGACAAGTGTGTGAATGACATTGAAATGTTTGTCTGGAAATGGTGTGTGATAGCGTGTGTCGGTTGAACGTCACGCCGAACGATGTGCGAATCTGCAGGACGAGCGTTGCGGAGAATTACCCGAGGAATATATTCCAGATTATACCGCTACATTGTCTTGTCAGTTCTTCAGAACTGAAGAAGCCTCTCGGATGGGAGGGGTGAAGCTTCTTCGAGTAAAGAAATTCAAGTCCGGTTGCCATGACGAGCAGATTTCGTCGACCGAGAACCTCCACGCACGTGTTGCTTCGATTGAATGACTCTTCGTTTTTTTTTCCAAGCCTGCGGCGACAGAGGTGGAAAGGGATCCAGGGGGACGGAGGGCCACACAGGTGGGAGAGCCACTAAGCTGTTGCACAACAACAACCGGTGTGTGTGCGTGTGTGTGTGTCAATCACCCGATGGCAAACATCCATCTGGAATGCACATTCTGGACGGCCACTGACCCTCACTCTGCCCCGAGTCGGTAGCAAATATTTTAAACAGTCCGCACAAGGAAAAATATGCCTGCTGTCTTTTGGGCTTCAGGGAGCCAGGGGACATTCCTGCTAGGAAAATTAGCGGTGTGTGTGTGTGTGTGTGTGTGTGTTTGCTCCAAAAGCGCAAGAAAACTCCACCGCTTTGAAGATCAAGGTCTCTGTGTTTTCATGTCTTTTCGCAAGCTCCATTTGAATTGATGGCTTCTCCATAACCGCCGCGACATGTGAGCCCAACGCTGAACGCTAACTCCGTTAGCTGTTGTCAAAAAAAGAAAAAAAAACATTTCTTTCAAAAGCATCGTAGCAAAATGTGATTTTTATTAGACACTTCAATGCCATGTTAGACACTTCACTATTTTAACAATGTTCTCCAACGGTTTGTTTCAATAAATTAGAACATGAACGCCCTCCCGACCCGCCCCGTCCCTTTTAGCCGCCGCGCTCGGCTTGCCCCCCCCCCACACCCCCCCTCCCGCCCCGACAGGAATCTCGGATTGGTCTTGCTGGTAAAATCATCTCTGATAGCTGCTATCAGATGCAACCAGAGGAGCGTGTCCTCTGGTTTACCTCGATAAAACCCCCCCAACCCCCCACCACCCCCTGTAACTCCCACCCGACGACAGAACACAGCTCAGACGCGGGTACACCTGAGAGGTGTGTGTGTGTGTGTGTGTGTGTGTGTGTGTGTATGTCAAGACAACTGGTTTCTGGCCCGGCGGATGCAGGATCCATGTTTTGGTTTCAAACACGTCTCTCCCTCCCCGAAGGTGGGGTTTCCTCGCGTCTCGCGGGAGATGGAAGCACGGGTGACGCGATATTTTACTGAAACCGGCGGCGACCCCGATTTCAAGGTGGAATACTGGCCTTCGCTTGTTACGCGCGACGGCGAATGTCGAGGCACTTTACAGCAGTGACACAAAATACGACAGTGTTCTCCCTGATTCTCCTTTTTCGAAACTGCATAAATGAGCTGATTGCGTGTCGGTTCTAGAGCGCGCGTGAATCCCCGGATGAGGAAAAACGAAAACACGCGACAACAGCGTAACTGGAATCTAGTTTTGCAAAAACAATCCGGACAGAGATTCCCTTGGATTCTGCAGGCTGACTTTATCAGATGATAGCCTTTCGGAGAAAAATGGCAAAATCTTCGATATAATAATCGATAGATCGATTGATTTATGACGAATTCCGAGACGGCCTCAAATGTGACGAATAAAACCGGCTGATGCATTTTAAATACCTGTTGATTTCGAGGCGTTCAAGTGCCGTCACTAAATTATAAAGTCTGGTGCCGTCGATCGAAACAGTTCCGTCTGTCAAAAATGATACAAATTGAACATTTTTGTCAATCAAATTCATAAATGTAATTCTATTTGGTAAGACGTCAATGAAATGCCGTTCAAAAATTTAACAGATTCTATTATTTAATGTCTAAAAGTCGCTTTCAGCCCCCAGAATCCACAGCGTGTTTTCCTTCCCGCGGCTCCCAACAAAGAAACCGAATGCAGTCGAAAGCAAAGAGCAATGTTTGGGCGAACGTGATGAAGAGGAAGCGTTTGGGGTTTTTTTTTGGGGTGGAAAACACCTTCCTCAAATGCGTGTCAATGAAGTGAGGGTTTAAAACAAAAAAAAATGAAAGAAAAAGTGCTTTACCTGGCCCTTCCCCCCGATTCTCCCGAAACTCCCCCCCCCCCCGAAATAATTTACATCCGAGCTCTTCCTTCATAGAATAACAAAAACAAACCATGAACCGCGTCTCTGTAAGGCGTCCGGCGACAAAAACGAAATACCAAGTGCAAATGTTTCGTTTGTGCCAACGGCCGCCGCCGCCGCGCATTTTTTTTTTTTTGACCATGCAATAAGGCACTGCAGCTGGATGTTGGTAAAAGCTGTAAAACTATTTTTTTTTCGTCCGTTTGTTTTTTTTTTTAAAGAAAAATAAAAATACCGTCACTCTTTTCTTTTATCATGCGCATAAATCCAAATACTCTTTTTTGTTTTTGTAAAAGTTATATAATCTATAAAAAAAAAAAAAAAAAAAAATCTTATGTACAGTCAAATCTTGACGGGCGCGATTCTGCCCCCCGTGCGCGCGCACCTTACAAACTGTACAACATTCCCTACGTTTACATGCTTCAAATGCAAGTCACATTTTTCGGAGCTAAATTCTTATTTTTGTTTGTTTGTTTCTTTTCTTTTTTTTTTTTTTTTAATCGGTCACCTCCCAGGGGAAGGTTTTAAATTATGTACAGCTTTTACGCTCAGATGGGACGCCACCCACACAAGCTCCGCCTTCAAACTCCGGATGCCCCGCCACCCCTTCCCCGCTCCCTCCTCGGTCCGGATCCAGGTGGGGCCGGGACCGCTGGCCTCGATGTGAGGTAGCGGTTTATTCTGTTTGTTTTTTCCCAGTGCAAAAAAAAAAAAAAGAAGGTTTCATTCAGTCCGGGTCAGGGGTGGTGGGGGGGCCGCTAGTCGCTGGCTCTCCTCAGGGGGGTGCTTTCGTTGGGGGAGGATCTGAGGGCGTGTCCGTTGGGAAGCAGCGTCTGCCGTAGCTCCGCCTCTCGGTCCCCGTCCAGGCGGCCCGGCAGCCTCACCGGCTTGTGGAAGGACTCCTCCTGCAGCGGGGACAACGCCGGCGTCTGCCCCGTCCTGCTCCCTGGCGGCGGCGGAGGAAGAAGAAGAAGAAGAGGAGGAGATTGCGCGTTAAATCGTGCGAAGCGTCCGTTTTCGGAGCCGGGCCTCGGGTGTCTCTCGGGGTAACGGGGATCGGATGAAGCGCCGTTCCGAAAACAAAACGATGTTTTTAAGATCGTACCGTTTCTGTCGTGCGGATTCCTCTTCGGACTTTTCGGATACGCCGATCCGTGAACGTCCCTGTGAATCCCGTTGCAGAGCGGCGGCCCCGAGTCCCGCTGCTCCTCGGCTTTGCAGCGGGAGTAGGGCGGGGGGACGGAGTGCCGCTGGTACTCCGAGACCCCGGCCGGGCCGAAGCCGTGGGTCAGGTAGTCCGGATCTTTGGAGTAGCCGTCGCCGTTCTCCATGCAGTCCGTGCACACGACTGGCACGTCGAAACCTGGGAGAAAAAAACGACACTTATCACGAGCGGACGTTTACGGCGAACTCCCCTCAGATCCTGAGTGAAGCTAAACATCTGAAAACTATGACAAGATTTGGAAAACTTGAGGAAAACTATCACATCTAAAAAGTACCGTAATTTCCGGACTATTGAGCGCGCCTCAATATAAGCCGCACCGGCTCGCCGATCGTTATCTCGGGCTTCCTCCTGCGCACTAAAACCGTCAAAGTCGTCTTCTTCGGTGTCGGAGTTGAACGGACTCAGAATTTCCCGGTCATTTCGTCGGTCCGATGTGACGAGGAGAAATGTTTTAGCGGTGTGAAGCTCGCTAGCCCCCCCCCAAAAAAAGTCCATATATTAGCTGCAGCGTTGTTTACTTGAAAAAAGTCGCGGTTTATCGTCCGGAAATTACGGTAGTTTTTAGTCGCAGCCAAAGCCTGTGAATCTGACAGGGCCACTTTTTCCAAGACAATTACATTCTTTCAGCTATTTTTTTCCCCACCATGCAATGTTTTTGCAGCGTTTCGGCTATTTCGCTCCATCGCTTTTCCTTCTCCGCTCCGTCGTGATACGCCAACATCGTACAATCCGGTACGTTCTTCGCCGTCCCCGTTCACCCGTCTCGCCAACAAATACCGTCTCTGCCGCCGATACCGCACTGGTGATAGTTTGTCTACCGGGTTTCTGGTTTTCCTGGAGCTCATCTACTGGCGGTTGATCGGGTTACGTCATCGTAAAAACTGAAAGACTTGAGATAATATCGAAGACGTTTGATGATGTTGTCAAGAAACTCAAGACTAGGGAAAGATCTAAAACAGCTCCGATGACGACCTTCAGCTTTGCGACCGAGACGAAACTCAGTTTTAAGTCTGCGGCTGTGAAAATAAAGCGCAAGTCAGGGCAGGAAATAGCGAGCGCTTACCCGTCGTGTCTACGATGTGACCGTTGGGCTGCGAGCCGCCGCCTGCGTCCACCCGGATGCAAACGTCCTGCCGCTCGGACAAGGTTCCCTGGGAGGAGAGGTAGCTGGGCACGTCCGGGGGGACGATGGTTTCGTCTTGACGGGGCGGGGAAAACGGATTTAGATGGCGGCGCCGAGAAACGTAGCCGAGAACCGCGATCGTTCTCTCACGGAGGCCCTCACCCGTGTTCGTGACGCTGCAGTCCTCGCTCTTCTTCCTGGTCTGGTAGATGATGCACACCCACACCAGCGAGGTCACCACGATGCTGGTCACCACGGCGATGACGATGATCCCCACGGTGACGGTGCTCGGCCCGGCGGTGGAGGCGCAGGGGCCGCGGCGCTGGCTAACCAGCAGCTGGCTGTGCGCCCGCTCCGTCCCCAGGGTGTTGGACATGATGCAGGTGTAGCGGCCGCTGTCCTCCGGCGACGCCGAGCTGATGACCAGCAGCTGGTTCCCCGGGGTGAAGTGGTGGCGGTCGGACGGCGGGAGCGGCACGTCGTTCCGTAGCCAGGTGACCCGCGGCGGCGGGCTGCCAAGTGCCTTGCATTGCAGCGCCACCGTGTCGCCCACCGCCACGCTGCGGTCCTCCAGATCCTGCGCCAGGTGAGGCGTCTCTGCGGGGAACAACGCCGCGCTTTTCAAGGGCTGCCATGTTTTCAAGCCAAGTAGACGTTACACTCCACGATGCACGATATTTTCTTTTTCCAGATTCATTGAAAGGAAACTCGTATTAAACTTTTTATTCGATAGATATTTGCAAGTTTTTATTGGCCATTTTCGTTTTTTTCCTCTCATTCCCCAGGTGTTTTCCGTGACTGGAAAACTGCTCATCTGGTCCCTGGATGTGTGCGATCCCTGATACCGAAGTTTTAACATCTTTGGCGTCGGAGACGAAGACTGACGAATATGAAGCTCGGCGGCGCGGCGTGCGGATTCCGTGCGCTTGAGGTTCTGAGTCTAGACGAATTATCGGCAAATATCAAAAACACACATTCTAATTACGCACAAAAGCGGATTTCTCCTGGGACACAATCAGAGCAAAGTGTCTGGTGTTTTCCCAGCCACTTCACATAGCGGTGAATAGAAGTGTGTGTGTGTGTGTGTGTGTGTGTGTGTGTGTAGGCCTCCTCTCAGACTGAGCACTTCCCCTCACAGTGGGACACACACAGATTAAGAGATCTCTTTTAACCCACTTCAGCGGGCCTCCTCTCTCCTCTATCAATACTTTCTCTCCACTTGCTTTTCTCTAAAAACCCCACTCACCCTCCCACACACACACACACACACACACACACATACACCACCCCCCCTCCCCCATTCCTGCTCCTCTTTGGCTCCTATTTTTCTCCCTGCCACTCATTTCCAGACAGGGGCCCCTTGACTGCAGCCCGCTCCTCCCTCCACACACACACACACACACACACACACACACACACACACACACACCTTCCCGTCCATCTCTCAAAACATCAGCGTCCCACCTTGCTGTGTGTCACGGAGGGGGCGGGTGAGTGTTGAGGTGGGGAGACGGCAGAAAACGTCTTTTTCAACAAGGGAGCGCTTTGCCCAGTTCTTAGACGGAAGGCAAAAATGATCTCAGAGGTTGTTTGATTTTACAGGGTAAAGCAGCCAATGACCGGGAAGCGGCGAGGCCTGCGGCGAGGCGGCCATAACCCCCCCACTACACACACACACACACACACACACACACACACACACACACACAGCGAGGGAGGAAGAGGAGGCGGGAATGCCTAACAAATGCCCCTCTGTGAGACGCCCTGCCCCCCGTTCACCCCTAAATGTGACCTCTGACCCCGTAGACCCGCGGCGAGGCCACAGCTGCCGCGAAAAGAAAAATATAAAGCCTCATTCTGCGAAGCTCCGACTGACCAGCCGCCCCCCCCCGAGCGAGCGAACGAGCGAGCGAGCGATCGCGCATCGCTATTTGTGACGGAGATCCGGCAGAGTCGGAAGTTCTTACCCAGGACTGTGAGGGTGGCGTTGGCCGAAACCGTCCCGGCCGTGTTTTTGGCGGTGCAGCTGTACACGCCCATGTCTTCCGGCTTGACGTCCGTGATGAAGAAAACGTCGTCGTCGGGCATGACGTGCATCCGACGCTCGCGCGCTGCCGGGAAGTCCGTGCCTCCGTCCTTCTGCCAGGCGATCTCCGGCGGCGGGTGGCCCTCGGCGGCGCACTCCAGCCGAGCGGTGTGGCCCGTCCTGATGGTGCTGTCCCGCGGGGTCTTCACGAAGGACGGCAGGACTAAAGGACGAAAAAAAAAAACGAGAGAGACGGTAAGGACGTTTTCGAGTGAGCGTTTCATTCAAGAATTCACCGTGACCCGGATGACACTCACAACACTCACTCACTCATTCGTTCATTCACAGACATTTCCTGTTCGCTCTCATTTACATGCCAGATAGAGACAACCAGTCACTTTTAAGAGGACGTCCAACCATTAACTCTCTTTATATCATATAGACACAAAAATATGCCATTTAGAGACATTCAGAATAGAGGTTTGAAAGGTTTGAGCACCAAAAGTCTTCCAAAAATCAAGATAATGTGGGAATTGCTTATCAGAGATATGAGGAAGTATCCCAGGAAGAGCCTGTTTTTGCTCTAAACGTCAGGCGAGAATAAGTTTTTTGTACTCTGTGTAAAATATCTTTATTTTTGGAGAACTTTTGTGCGAGCAGATTTTTTTTCAAACTTTTCCCTAACTGGGCAGCAGATGTAATTGTTTTTTTTTTTTTTTTTTTCCTTTTTCTAGGCCATATAGGGTTCACACATTACATTACTTACAACTATACACACTCATTCACACCCTATATAGATGTACAACCATTCACTCGCTCGTTTACATGAAACAATCATAACGTGTGTGTCTGTGTGTGTCTTTTAATACCTGACGGCATTAAAGGTGACCCACCGTTGACGATGAGGCTGGCCTTGCCGGAGTAGGTGGATCCAAAGTGGTTGGTGATGATGCACTGGTATCGTCCCTCGTGGGCGAAGGTGACGTGGCGCAGGTGGAGGATGGTGGTGTACTCCATCACGCCGCCGGCGCCGTCCGCCGCGGCGCCGTGGTGGTGAGCGCGCACGTGGGCGTAGTTCTCCATCTCGGCGTGGCGGAGCAGCTCCTGATCCTTACGCCACGCGAAGGTGACGGGGGAGGAGCTGCTGCTGGCGGCCGTGCACGTCAGACGCACGTTGCTGCCGAGGACCGTCAGCGTGGTTTCTGGCTGCACCGTGATCTGCGGCTTGGGGAGGTCATCTGGAGGTCGGGGGCCAGAAGACAACGGGGATTGGAGCGCACTAACTCCACGACAAGTGGGTTTTAAACACACACACACACACACACACACACACACACACACACACACAGCTAGAGAGGGGAAGATGGAGTCAGCCAGGTGGTCCTCGGCTGAGGACGCTGGACGTTCACACATCCGTCGGTGCATCCGACCGAAACACAACACAAACAAACATGTGCAAGTATGTAAATGGTGGAAACGTGCCGAGCTGTCAAGACCACACACACACACACACACACACATATACACAGGATACTCACCACACACAAAGCCGCTGGAGGGAGCCTGGAAGATGCTGGCGCCTTTCAGGTTCTCGGGGTGGGCGCAGGTGGCGTTGACGCCAGCTCGCAGAGCGCGCGTGTTCAGCCACTCGGGCAGCCACTGCAGCTGGCAGTCGCACAGGAAGCTGTCGCTCCGGATCAGACTGAAGAGAGGAAAGGAAGGGTGAAGATCTTCATGGGGGGGGGGGGTGAGGCGGAGTCGCGGAGGTTCGCCGAGTCACTCACAGCGTTTTCAGATTCTTCATTTTCCCGAAGGCGTCCGGTTGGATGGAGCGAATGGCGTTGTCTCCCAGGTTCCTGCGGGAGCACAGTTTCCCCCCCGATCGAGCGTCACTTTTTAAGAGACGCGAAAAAACTTGCTCAAGAGCTTCTAGGACTTCCGTTTACTCCGCTGAACTTTCACTTCGGCTCGGTCCGGTTTGGCAAACAAGCGCGCGGCAGCTGCGTCCTCTCCTCTTACAAAGACACGATTAAATTGCGAGCCACTTCCGCTCTGCCAGCCACTTCCCCTCCGCCCACCGCTTTTTCTCATTCTCCCTTTCTAGCCCGGCATTGTTGGATACTCACAGGTGTTCCAGGGCCTCCAGGCCGGAGAACGCCTTCTTCGCCACCGACTTGATCTTGTTTCCAAACAGAGTTCTGCCGTTTCAAGGGGTCGGCGTAAACAGATGAAGGGATGCGGGGGGGAAGAAGAAGAGGAGGAGGAGAGAGAGAAGCACAATTAGTGAGGCTGAATCTGATAAGAGTGAGGGGATTGAGGTATTGGAAATCTGAACTGTGTGGAGATTAGCCAAGGGGAAGGGTTAGGGAGATTGGATGTGTGTGTGTGTGTGTGTGTGTGTGCGTGTGTGTGTTGGGGGTTGGGAGGCGGAGCTACCTAGGCTCAGCAGTCATCTTCAAAGACCACTTTTATCTTTATTAGAATTCAATAGCGGTGACCCTGTCGGGTTTTGTCGGGATGCCGACGCAACCCTTTCAGTCGGTGTCTGCAGCCCAACCCCGCTTTGAGACCGGAGGCCGGTTGTTATTCCTTCCGATTCGGGGTCCTAAACCCCCCCCCCCGCCGCCGCCGCCGCCGCCGCCGCCGCCTCCTCCCTCCTCCCTCGCCGCAGCCTTCGCTCTTCTCAGGAAAGAGGAGACACGGCTGGCTGCGTCATAATGAAGACCCCAGTGTTGGAAGTCATCCACACGTGCAAGGAAAGCAAAGCGTCCCGGTCGTCCCCGGCGACTTGCATTTTCGTGGCGGTTTCTTCGGAAAAGCCCGTTTTGCGGTAAATACGCGATTTAATCGACATCTTAGCTTTGGGTCGCGGCGCTCGTCCCACGGGGTGTCATTCTCACACGCTTTTGTGCGCCGACACTTTGATGCGGCGCCCCTTTGTTTCTGCATCTTCTTTTTCCCGTGCGTTGCCGGGCCAATACTGGGGTGTTGCTTCCGCCGGTGCGTGATAAAAAAAAAATAAATAAATAAAAAAAAAGGGGGGGGGGGGAGGGTCAGAGCGCGAGGGCGTGTGAGACGCTTGATTTTGATGTCTGAATACGGCCTTCAATTTCACCCTTGCTCGGTTTCTAACAACGGCGACTGGGAAAGAGGGGACGAGGGGAGAGAGAGAAATAAGCCTATTGGGCAGCGCTCCCCCTGCCGCGAGGAGAAAAGCCCTTTCTTCTGGTCTTTCTCTTCCGCCGGTGCTCACACTGGGAACCATCTTGGCTGGACATCGCCTTTTCATCTCGAAGGGGGCCGATCCCCCGCGCATGGCTGCCCGACGCCAGCCAAGGCCACGGCCAGAGTAACCGCTCAACTGACCAACTTTTGACATATATAACTTTTTTTTTTTTTTCCCTCAAAGTGGCCCTGATGGAAGCAGTGATGATTAAAAATCATAAAAAAAAAAAAAAAAAGATAAAAATGATTCGCTGTTTCTCGTTATTATGAAGCCGTGAGTCGCGAGCAGAATTTAGTTTGGCCGTAAAAAAAAAAAAAAAAAAAAAAAAAGCGTAGCGATATGAAATGATATCATCAGTTGAAAGATGGATTTGACCGGAGCGGCGCTGGCCCTGGACCTCCCGGAGATGACGGGAATATATAAAAAAAAAAAAAAAATTTAAAGGAAAAAAAAAAAAAAAAGTTTTTTGTTACTGCACTGATGCTTGAGCCCCAGATGAGGTTAGGCACCAAGTTAGACTATGCAGTGTGTGTGTGTATGTGTACGTTTGTGTACGTCTTTGTCAAAAAAAAAAAATCACTAACCCAAGCTTACTGTTCTGTATATTTCCTGTGCATCTTGTATTTGCAAGTGTTATTTGCAGTCCTTATGTCCTCTATTGTAAGTTGCTTTGTATAAAAGCGTCTGCCAAATGTAATGTAATGTAATGTTAAAAGGAAAAAGGTGCTTTGCAGGGAGCTAACTCAGACGGCTGAACTTTTGCCGGGCGCGCGGGATTTTTTTTTTTTTTTTTTTGCGAGGGGGCGGAGCTTGCGGTGAAAGAGAAGAGACACTCACAGCTTGTTGAGACTGTCTAATCCCGAGAAGGCCCCGTTGGTATCCTCTATTGTGCCCGAGATGTCGTTGTGGTCCAGCTCCCTGCGGAGAATGAGAAAAGAGGGTCAGGATAGAAAGAGACGGAGGAGGAGGAGGATGAAAAAAACGGGGATCGGGGGTCTGCCAGCGCCGAAGCGTTTCACGGCCCTTGGCAGAGGCTGGTCTGGAAATCACGGGTTGCCCCCCCTCCCGTCCTCCCGCTGCTGCACCTGGCCTTAAGAGCCCCTCTTGCCGCTCTGCTCTGCCAACCAAGCGCATTCTTTCCTTAGAGGAGGAGGTGGAGCTGGAGCGCGCTTCGTGCACTAGCGTGTTCGCGGGGGCCGACCTCCGGTGCCGGGGGAAAACACATGTATAATTCATGACGGTGCGCGGCGACTGGCGGGAACCCAGAGCCCTGTGAGAAAGCAGACGGTGGGGTGCGTGGATCCGGGGCCCGATGGGGTTACGGGCCCTTCAAGGGCACGGGATGAGTGAAAGTAAAAGAAAGGGTTTATTTGAGTAGATTTTGGAGCTCCGAAAACACTTGTTGAATGCTCTTCCTGCCGTGTTGAAAGAGCCACCTCCGAAAAGTGAAGTCATCGGCGCAGGAGAGGCTCCGCCCCCTCGGCCGCCCCTCTGCACGGCCAACACAAAGAGTCACAACGGAGTCGGGGGGGGTGGGGGGGGGGGGGGGGGGAGGGAGTCGCGAGGGCTTCCAAACCTACTAAAAAGACCTTCTTTCAAACTTGAGAAAAGGCCTTTGAGGTTGACGGCTCCTCCACACCCTCCGCCAAGCCCACAATAGAGCCGCACAAAACCTCCCCTTTGCTTTGCTTAGTGTTTCCCCCTCCGGTTCTTTGCGAACCCCCGCCGTCCGCCATCGGACTCGGCTGCCAATTTCCTACTCTTTCTGGCTGGCTGGACGTGAATGGCCGTCGCCTTGTTAAAGCGAGGCCGGCGGCGGGGGCCGCGGAGCAGGGGACCGGTCTCCGAAAAAAAACCCTCCCGAACGAGCCGACGACCCCCGTGGCCGAATTAGAGGGCAGGCCGGCTTGTTTGGAGCTTTCACACCCCGATGCAGCCTCCAGCGCCATGTCGGCATGACCGGCAGCACCGGCCCAATTAAAACTCCCCCGGCTCCTTTTCAGGGCCCCTCCTCCGGCCGCTCGCCCCTCCGATGATTAGATTAGGACTGCCTCAGAGACACGGCGAGCAGGAGTGAACAGAGGAGGAGATTAGGGATGCGTACCACGGGGGGAGATAGTGCGGAGAAGACAATGAGGAGATGACAGAGGAGGGGAAATAGGTATTAAGTGTACTTTGAGAAGGGCGATAACACCGACGAGTCCCGACAGACCGTACGGACTTTTTCCGTCTACCCGGTTGAGGCGTTCTGTGCCTTTGGAGAAACTTTGAGCGAGAAAAGTCCGACGGGAGGCGAACGACTTAAGCCAAGAACCGAATCCCTTCGGGTTTGTTCGCCCGACTCTCGCCGTTTCACTTCAAACCGCTTCCCTTTTTGACTTTTTAAGAGAACTACCCGTGGTTCGGGATGTGAGAGGGCCGGAAAAAGTTCGAAGAATTGCCCGAGGAATCGCTCGTCCTCCAGGGGATCGTTGGTCTCACAAGCAGTCGGGGACCACGGTAGGGGCACGAGCTAGCAACTGCGATGTGTAGAAAAGCGGCAGAAAAGTCCGAAGAACCGTCCGGTTCGAATGTCCATCCGGGAAGTTGGTTCCTCCCGGGAGGTTCCTTAAATGCGGCACTCAAAAACAAACCGCCGCGAAAGAAGAGCAAGACGATACGTACAACATAGGGAGCAAAGATGCCACCGAATTCTGCACTCAGAATAATTACCGTGGACTGTCAGATAGGTTTAGCTGTTTACATTTTCTCCCTGAAGAGTGAACGGAGAGTGTGGAAAAGAGGTGAAGAGACGGGTCCAAGCAGGTTGGAATGGGTGGAGAAAAGTGTCAGGGGTTCTATGTGATAGAAGACTTTCAGCCAGAATTAAAGGAAAGGTGTACAAGACAGTGGTGAGACCAGCGATGATGCATGGACTAGAAACTGTTACAATGACCAAAAGACAGCAGGCAGAACTAGAGGTTGCAGAGATGAAGATGTTGAGGTTCTCTTTGGGAGTGACCAGGATGGAGAGGATCAGGAATGAGTCTATCAGAGGGACGGCACATGTTCGATGTTTTGGAGAGAAGGTCAGAGAAGCCAGACTGAGATGGTTGGGTCATGTACAGAGAAGGGATAGTGAATATATTGGTAGACGGATGCTGGAGTTGGAGCTGCCAGACAAGAGGTCTCGAGGAAGACCAAAGAGAAGATTTATGGACGTAGTGAGAGAGGATATGAAGGTAGTTGGTGTGAGAGAGGAAGATACAGAGAATAGGGTCAGATGGAGAAAGTTGACTCGCTGTGGCGACCCCTGACGGGAAAAGCCGAATGAAGAAGAAGAAGAATTTTCTCCCTGAAGAACCCAGCCATTACTTATTTTGGCCAAAATGTAGATATTCCCCCGCGAGCCCTGGAGGCCCCTCAGTGGAGAACAACCCAGAAGAGCTTGGATCTCTTCGTCGGTCCGTTTCTCAATGGCTCCGTCCGTTTTTTCTTTCAAGAAAACAGGCGACCGATGACCACCGCAACAGCCTGGTAACGGCCGCGGCTTTTGAGTCCCACCTACGTCACATGAGTTCCAACGGAACCGTAAAAAGACCCTGCCTTGGAGTAGGAGCTAAAAACGGCTAAAACGAGGAAATGAGGTCGTGGTTCGATGCCGAAAATGGGAGTTTCTCACTCGCTTTGAGCGGACGATGAAAGTTGAGGTCGGACTTACAGGACGCGAACGGCCCTCAGGCCTTTGAAGGCTCCCTCGGTGATGTGGCTGATGGAGTTGTGCCCCAGGCGGAGGGTCTGGAGATCCCCGAGAACAGCCAGGCTGCCCTCGTCCAGACGAGTCAAGTTGTTGTACGACAGATTCCTGGAGCGGCCAAGAGAAAAGCGAGGCGGTCGGGGGAAGAGAGAGAGAGAGAGGGAGAGGAAGGGTGGAAAAAAAAAAAAAAAAAAGGGGGAAGAGAGAGAAGTGTTCTGTGTGAGGTCTGGAAGGAGATGTCAGGCTGGCAGCACACCGAGGCGGCTCACAACATCTGAAAACTTCAATTTCATGGACGATTCAAACGCTACTCGTCTCTATGCCGCGCGTTTTTTTGTTGTTTTTTTTTTTTCCGATGTGAGTTTTTTCCCGCCGCGAGACATTAACGGGGGAATGGGCTTAGCAGACCTCGGAGCTCAAAGGAGACAAGAGAGAGAGAGCGAGAGGCACCGGCGTTTTTTTTTGTTTTTTTTTTCGAAATCCGACGGATTTCTCTGTTTGGAAATTTATACGTCTACCACTTCCACCCATAAGCCGACCCGGGTTCGCGGTAAACCCGATCTGTCACTCACGTGTGGTCCACTTGGTGATACCTGACTTTGAGTTGAAATAAAACAGGACGCGCGTTCGGTAGTCTTTTAACTGCAGATGATCATAATAGGCATAGGAATTTTTGATTAATACTAATAATAAAGGATGATAAGTTCAGTATCGTTCAGAGAGCGATCAAAAGAAGTATTGTGCGTTTCTTGGCCGTCCGTGCGACCGGGGCCTCAGGTGTGCTTGACCAGTCATCTATGGCGAGATCCTCGCCGGGAATGCAATAACAGGGTCCTCATAAAGACGAGCCGGTCTCCTCCGTCAGCCACGGGGGTCGTGATAATTCAAATAAAATCGCATAACCCCTGCCGGCGGCGAGGGCGATTTGAGACAGACAGAGCAAACCGACATCTACCGCCGTTTACCGCGTTTTCCTTTTTTTTTTTCCGTGGGAAAAAACACGAATAAACCGAGTCGCGTAGCGGGAGATGATAACTCGTCTCTCGGCGGACGACGGCGGACGCGGGTCTTCGGCGTAATCGCGACGACACAGCCGCCGGCAGAGAATTACACACCGATTTGCCTCAGAACTCTTGTCAGGGAGGCTTCGGGGGCTCCTGAGCCCGCGTCTAATTATGGGATAAACAGGATTATCCCTGAGAATAGATTAGAGTATTGGGTGTTAAAGCACAATGCCATTCTACTCTTTGTAAGATGGATGGATGACGTGGGTGTCGTCTGCAAAAGCTAACGTTTTTTGGGATTTTATTTATTTTTTTTGTTCTTTTTAAGGTGAACTAAGGTGAACGATCCGGGAGTCCTAACAGCTGTCCGCTATTTTGCAAACTCTTTCTGCACGAGGACATCTGGCGGAAAAAAAAAAAAAGTATGGGTTGTTCAGGCTAATTTACATGCTGGTACTCACAGCTCTCTTAGATTCTGGCAGAACTTCCATCCGTCGGGATTGATGCGGGCGATGGAGTTGTTACCAAGGAACAGCTGCTGGAGGGAAGTCAAGCCGTACAGGGAGCCACTGTTCACCTCCGTCAGGCTGTTGTAGTCCAGGTAACTGAATTATACAAAATTGAGCAATACGAGTAGAATCAAAGGGGGAATGCAGAAATCTCGGCTTTACAAACTAAGTAGAACTTCACAGATGAAATGAAGTCGTCTGTCTATGTTTCTGACGACGGCGAATTGGAATAATGACACTGTCGAGTAAGTTTAAGGAAAACACATACAGGACTTTCATCTTCGCCAGGTCCCAAAAAGCCCCGTCGGTCAGCTTGTTGATGCTGTTCCTCTGCAGTTTGAGCACCTCGAGCCGGGACAGACCCTGGAAGGTCAAGCCCTCCACCTGGCGGATGCGGTTCCTGTTCAACTCACTGCAGGTTAGGACAAAGAAACACACACACACACACACGCACACACACACACACACACACACACACACACACACACACGAACGAATGTTCATTTCCACGCCACCCTCTGTGCCTAGTCAGCTATTTTTGTGCATGTTAAGTCTGGACCGTCCTTGCAACCTTACTGTGTCTGCAGAGCCGGTTAGATCACAAACATACAAAAACACTCAGAATTTTAATAAAAACCTGATTAAAATTCTGAATATATACAATCTAATTAACCCCCTATTTTATTCCAGAATTCTGCTATATATTATAGTGCAACTTTTATCTGTATCCACTGTTCTCTATTATCCTTAATTTTTAAAAAAGGCGTTCAGAAATATAATGTATTATTATTTATTATCATTATTGTTATTTTTAGGGATTTTAGGGTTTATTTGCGGAGTTTGATTCGCTGTTGCAAACACTGAAGAGAAAGGCTGAAAGGAAAGGACAATATTGTTATCATTACTATTATTAACATTATTATTGCATTGCACTTTAATTCATACGGGGATGCAAATAAGGCAGTTTTATAAATCTATGAACCCGATCCATTTTCTTGTTCATTTTATGTCTTGTTTTAGGTCATGTGATGTCAGAAAATGAAGTAAAATAACAATCGCTTACTCTTAAATATCCTCAAATGTCGCATTTTTAGTTGCTCGGCTTACTGTCATGAATACAGATAAGAGAAGAGAGAAACAAAAGATAATCTATCCGAATAAACCGGTCCCTCTCAGGAAGGTGGTCATAAAATCGCAGACCGATCTAAAAAAGTAACGTTTGCACGGCGGCAATGATCCGGTAAACAGAGCTCCAGCGAGGGTTTCGAAATCCCGTTTTCATTTCCGAGCGCCGACGACAACGAGCGGGAAACCCATCGAACTCGAGTCCAAACACGGGCGTGGAAAAATATATTGTTTGTCCGCGGCGAGCCGTTGCGATGGATCAGAACTCGCCCCCTGTCAGCGCAGCGGCCGCGCAGTTAAACTGATGAAAGCCAGCGGTACTCACAGCTGGGTGAGCTTCGGGAGCTGGAAGGCCCTCACAGGAATCTGACCGATGCGGTTTCGACTCAGCCTCAAGACCTGCAGAGTGGAGCTCAGATGGTCCAGGGCCCCGGGCTCCAGCACGCCGATCTTGTTGTTGCTTAGATACCTGAGCGACACACGGAGACGGCGGGTTGAGAAATAACAGATTTTTAAGAGAAAAGCAAACACGAGTGGGGCCAGTTAATGTATCCGCTTCGGTTTGGATTACATGGCGTATTTCTTCCGTATTACCTTTCAGGAGTGAAACAAATAATAATAATAATATTATTATATTAAATAGTAATAGTCCCGTGTGCTGTTCTTCCCTCAATCTCTTTTACTACCCGCGTCTTTCATCGGCGCGTTGGAAATGTACACTGCTCAAAAAAATAAAGGGACCACTTAAAAAACACATCCTAGATCTAAATGAATGAAATATTCTTATGAAATACTTTGCTCTTTACACAGTTGAATGTGCTGACAACAAAATCACACAAAAATGATCAATGGAAATCAATTGTATCAACCCATGGAGGTCTGGATTAGGAATCACACTCAAAATTAAAGTGTAAAAACAAACTCCAGGCTGATCCAACTTTGATGTAATGTCCTTAAAACAAGTCAAAATGAATCTGTGTTGCTTCCTGAGTGGACACTATGATTTCACAGAAGTGTGATTGACTTGGAGTTACATTGTGTTGTTCAAGTGTTCCCTTTATTTTTTTGAGCAGTATATTTACTTCGCTGAATTCTATTTCATGGCGCAGCGTGGCGCCGGGACACTCACAGGTCTCTGATTTGGAGGCCCGCCGGAAAACCGTGCCCTCGCAGCTCCGTGATTTCATTGTTGCTCAGGTCCAACGTTTCCACGGAAACCAGCTCCCCGGTGCGTTTGCCGTCGATGCTGCGGATTTTGTTGTGGTGCCTGGAAAACAACATCGACAGGTTAGCGCTTCCGCCTGGCGGTCATGAGTTTGCATGATTCCTTCAGCGGGGGAGTCAGCGGCTGTATGTCCATACCAGCGAGAGGCTGAATGGTCACGTTTCCACGTGATGTGTGAATGAGCGAGTGACTGGTGCAACCTCGACCGCAGGGTTAGCATCATAGCTAGTGAATGAGAAAACGCTTTCATTGTGACTTACAATCCCTAATATACGGCTTTTCCAAGCCAAATGCACAAATGGCTACGAGTGCTACAATTCAGTGTTCTTTGGAACATCCAACGAATCACCTCGGTATTTCAAAACGGAGACCAGCCTTGCACGAACAGGTCCACCTGCGCTCGAATCGAGGATAGAAAGATTCACGGATGAAAATCAATCGCTTGAAAAGAATCACCTTATGCGACTGAAATCTGCGCGATGTAAAACCCGCGACCTCTCTCTCCGACGGCGCCGGTTCTATCCGACCGGGCCGAGGCCGAACCCTTTGCGCTCCACGTTGAATGTGAAATATTTCGGCTGTGCTTACGGAGAAAAGCTGCGAGCGACAACACCGAGAGAACCGGCCTCCGCCGGACTCCGCGGGCCGTATGCAGAGCAGGCCTGGGAACTCCAGCGCCGCGAACACACATTCCTGTGAAGAAGATCCGTCCAATTGGAGCTTTTTGAAGCGCTAGTTACACGCTCGGCCTTGAGACGCTTGTTTTGCATCCGAACCGGCGACCGGACTGAAACTCTGCGGTTCTATTTTGGCCGGTTACCTTCCCGGGACGGCGTGTGAGTTCAACGGAAAGCGCCAAAGACAGCAAAAAAGAGAAAGCAGGTGTTCCACCAGTCAAACTCTGTCAAAACAAGGTCAGTCCCTCCTTCCTTTCCAGCTTCAGCAGGCAGATGAACACACACACAGTCATTTATTGGCGTCTGAGAGGGTCGGGGGGGGGGGGGGTCCGGGGCCGCAGTGCCCACCTGAATAAACACTTGGCAGAAATGGTTAAGGATGAGCCGTGCCGGCACACATGCGCAAACACACAGCACAAATAATACACGCGCACACACACACACACACACACGTGGGTCAAGCCAACACACAGTGGCTACAGTGAGCAGGGGAGGCCGGGAGGGAAGAAGGGGGGGGGGCGAGGCGAGGGGTGAGGTGGGGTCAACAGCTGGTGACCTCTGCTGGGAAAAACAGATCAGTCTCAAACCGGCGGTAGATGTTGACCTCCCTGGCTCTCCGGGCTCTTCCACCCCCCCCTCCCCGATTGAATTCCCCCTCCTCCCTCCTCCCTCCCCCCTCCCACGGTCCAGGGCCCAGCTGTGCGTGAGAGACGGATAAACCGTGAGCGCCGGACGCGTTTGAAGCGTACAATAGCGCCGTTTATAAAAACCGATTATCGTACGGCTGGTGGCTCTTCTGACGAAGAAAAGGTCGGTTCTCGCCGCTTCCCTTTGAGGTCCCGGGGGCCTTTATTCGCCCTCCATTCCGCTTAATTCCAAATCTCACCGGCTCGGCTCATTTTGACACGTCTTTTGATGTTCTGGGAGCGGATGGCAAGTTTACACTGGCGCCCCCCCCGTTCTCCTGTGTCATCTTTTTTTTTGGGGGGGGGGGGGCGTCTGTGTGTCGGGTCCCCCTCCGAACAAAAAAGGACGGGGTATTTCAAAATCCGATCATCCGGCCGATCGTTCCGTTTCCACCCCGAGCTGTTTTAAAGACCCCCTTTCATGTCGAAACGGAAAAGTTTGCTGGCGCGCGACTTAAAAAAAAGTGCATTTCTCCCATTGGTATTATTCGTGAAAATGAGCCCAACGGAGGATAGCGGAGGCAATAAAAAATAAAAAAAAAAATAAAAAAAAAAACAACTTTGTTTAGTCTCCAGCATCTGGTTTCCCAATAACATCCCTTTCAAGCACTTTGCTGGTGCAGGAATTCTTTCACACTAAGCAAACAAATAAACAAACAAACAAATAGAAACATTTTTTTTTTTCTCTGACCTTTTCGAATTCTTTCCACTTTCTGTTTGGCTACTGAGCGCCGCGCGCTCTGCTAATGTCTTCAACTCGCTCGTTCTTCAAAATTCTTTGCAGACGCGACGATGTTCCGGCTTGTCGGATAGTAACAACCACACGGGCCGCTTGAAGAGATGGATTCTCTTCCCGTTTGTTAAAAGTGCGCGCGTGCAAATGTCTGACAAATGCTCGCACTCAAGAAAGGAATTCCAGTCCTCCTTCAACTGATGGCACTGGAACGCTGATCTGCAGCCAAGGGTGATGGAGGGCATCTGTCTTTTCAATGGATGTACCTCGAAATATACATGCCAGGTGCAGTGCACGGTGCTGGGAGACCTGATATTCAGATATAACGTGTAAATATACCTGCGCTGGTGGTAACTAGCAGGAAAACTGCTAAAATAGTCAGATTCAAAGGGAGAATTGACAGCACATAGCCTCCTGTAACACGTTACTCAGCTGTGCTACTTTACGAATTCAATTGAGCAAAAAAGTCCTTTCATCGATGACTGAATGGACAAGAAAATGACATGAATGTTGAAATAAAAAAGAAAATCCACCTTGACGGGGATTTTCTTGCAGGACCGAGAAATCTGCACGAAAGGGCGAGAGAATGCGCGACGTTCGTGATGGATTCCGATCGATTCCAAACCGGTTTCGCCTCCGTCGTCGCCGTGGGAGGGAACCGGTCTGTTTGCGCGAAGACGTTTCAAAGTCAGCCTGAACAATTACACAATATCAAGCTGGTGACTGACATTTTAAATCTTTGTCGTCACTTGTGGTTGTATTGTAAAAGCTCTGGAAGAGGCATTGCAGTGGAAATCAGTCTTTTTTTTACATATATATATACATATACCATAACTTCCGGACGATAGAGCGCACCTATGTATAGGCTAGTTTTTAAAGGATAAAAGAAATTGTAAATAAATAAGCCACACTTGTCTATCAGCCGCAGGTGTCCCAGTTGAAATATGCGATATTTACGCAGCGAGATGTTACAGGAAAGATTTTTCTTAAAACTTTCATCCGTAACTTTTAGCGACTGATATGCATATGTGTATATGTATATATATGTATAATATATATATATATATATATATATATATATATATATATATATATATTAGCTTAACTATAGCTGTATTATATATACATACATTTGTTTATATGATTTACATATATACATATATTTATACACACACACACATATATATAGATATATAGACATATACATTTGCTATATTAGCTGTATTAGCTAAATTAGATATATATATATATATATATATATATATATATATATATATATATATATATTAGCTTGGGTCCAAAATCAGACTGCTGAATTGCCACATATCAAATAAGCTCAATCCCCTGGTAACATTGGAAGCATCAACATTTTGGATGTCACTTTGACATTTTGCGATGTTCTTAAAAAAAGTCGACTCTGCAACGTTTTCCAATGGAAAGGATGTTTTTTTTTTTTTTCTCCCCCCATGTCCTCATGGCCGTCCTCGGTGGACTACTTTCCGCTCGGTGCCAGATGTGGTCTGACCGGCTGCGATCAGAAGTGTTGTCAGCTTTTCTGTGCTTCCTGGCATCTAAAACGGATCATCGAACGCTGGAAAAAAAAAAAGGGGGGGAGCCCGTTCTCCCGGCTGACGCCCCTCCCCCTTTATACGGCTGCGAAAAACGGGGCGTTTGCGAATAAACGAATTCACCGTCGCTTTTTGAGATCCTGCGTAGTTTAAGCGGCTCTTGAAAAAGAGAAAACGGCGACGCCGGAGACCGAATCTGTTCCTGAAAACCCCTCTCCGAATGGATACTGCTCTGGTTTGATTTAATTTTAGGGGAAAAAAAAAAAAAACCTGAGCCAGCACTTCTTTTCTCCCATCTCTTTCTTTCCCCTTCCTTTGCCTTTCATTAGCCTCTGACAGCATCTTCCATTACTTCCCCTTAACCGTCGCGCTTCGGCCACGCGGTGATGTCACCGTGATCAGACACTACTCGCATACCCGGACCCTTCCTCTCCCATTTTACTGTAAGCCATGTGACTGACAGCTGCAGCTGCAAGTGCTTCAGTGAGCCTTCGCTTTAGCTGTGTGGCTTTGTAAATATCCGACCCCAACCGCCAGCCTCCGCTGAGATCAGGTCCGCGGGCCTGCCCCTAGCAACAGGCCTGCAGTCCAGCCAAAAAAAGACATGCCTATCCTTCGGAGGGGCTACGACTCAGCAGTTTGAACGTATTCAAATGTGTCCGTACGGAAGAGAAAACCGCCTTTGGTGATTAGATTTCCGCTTGAGGCGAATAGCAAAATAATCCAGACCGACGGGTGAATGTCAGGGTTGCGTCACGGGCTCGAAAAACACAAAAAAAAAAAAAAAAAAAAAAAAAACGCGGCTGATTCTGAGAAACGTGCGGATGACACAGACGTCTGACTCACCGGTCGCTCGGCGACGGAAACGAGAGAACGATGACCGGCGTTACGGGAAAAGGCAGCTGGGCGATAGCAAGGTGCGAGCGTAAGCGTAACGGTTCGCTCCGGGTTTCCCCGAGGGGTTTACGCCTTTCTCGTTTCAGGATGAGCGACGTGCGAGAATGTTGCCGGGAATCGGGGCGGAGGAGCGGAAAATCACACCGCGCCCGGCGGACGTCAATTAATTTCATAAAAAAATAAAATAAAAAAAAAAAACAGCAAATTACCCTTCCCGAGGGAATTCACATTCTCACATCGGCATAAAAATCTTGAAATTCACACTTATCTCGAACAAACTCAGGGTCTCGATTCAATCGTATAATGAACTACACATGTGATCGTTGAACAATATCTCCATTATTGACTGACGTTCCAACTACAAGTAGCAGAGATTACCTTTTTTTTTTTTTCTCTGTCTGTTTTCAGCTCTGTAAATATTAGCGGAACAAGGGCACTCACACACACACACACACACACACACACACACACACTTCCAAATAGGGCAGCAAATGTCCAGTGAGATGCCGATGCCAGCCGTCCTCACAGGCACTGTTTCACAACTGGGAGTTGGAACTATATACGAGCTGACTGATACGGCCGCCGCTCGCCGCAGCTTTGACCGCGCGGACGGCTAATTCCACTTATTTACTTGACAGGATGTTAATTGCCCGAGATAGCACTCGGTCGGAAAGTCGAGTTTGTTGTTGTTTTACGTGATCTGGTGGCGATAACCGCTTCATTTATGCAGGAAATTCGAAGTTACCGCCGGAAAAATCTTCAATAGCCGTCACGCGGCTATTTCTAGAGCGTTTCAAAGTGGCCGCCGACCCTAAGAATACGCTTGCCTGCACACAACCAGATAATTCTGGCGCTGAGAGCGGCGATACTCACAGGTAGAGGGATGTGATCTTGGGAGCGGCGAGTCCTAAATTGGGTATGGAGGTCAGCTCATTGTGGTCCAGCCGCCTGAAATAAAAATAAAGTCAAGATTGAAAACAAAGGAAATGCGTCGGAGGCCAGTTGCTCCAAAATAGGCGGCAATAATTGTGTGAACTAAAGAGAAAAAATGTCCGGCGCTGTTGGTGAACGTGTGGAATTAACGTTAGCGTTTAAATAAAAAGTTGACGTGATGCGGGATGGGGAAGGTAATTCAGAGACACGGGTTTCTAACCTGTTCTTGTTTTAACCGCGCCACCGACGGCTGTTCGCGGAGGGGGGTAAATTTAAATCGAAACCGTTCCGTAAATCAAAAAGATTTCAACCGCCACTTGTCACGTCTGCCGCAGACCGCGGATCAAGTCATCCTTTTAAAAACCAAAAATAACACGCGGGGTAAAATAGATGTCAAGGAGCGTATGACCGGCTGGCCCGGGCTGACCAAGATGTCACCAGTGTGTGTATCAACCGGTTAGCCGCCGCACGAGTGTTTGTGTGTCTTGTGCGCCGGCGCTGAGTGACACATAGCCAAGTCCTCTCCTCACCATATAAAATATTTACAAGGCCAGTATTGGCCACAGTATCGGGTGGTGGAGGCGAGTCTTAATATAGAAAACCGCCACTTTATTCTCAATTGGGCTCGGCTCCAGGCAACACATAGGATGCTGCTGCAGGGGAACCCGGTACATTACCCTACGCGGTCTGTAAAGCAGAATAACAAGTACGCTAGGAAGCGGCGTAGGAGAAACGGACGAAAACACAGCTGACATTCCTCCTGTGTGGAGAGGCGTTAAGTCGGCCTTGACGCCCCAAACTGGACGGGAGTGAAGAAAATCGGGGTCCGAACACTCGAGAGCCCGGTATGCGCTGACGAAAGATGATGAAACACGGCGATATATTTGGCGGCGGCTCCGAAATGGTGGTCCCCTGTCGCAACCGGGGCGTTCGAAGGCTCTGATGTCACCGCGGCTAAACATAGCGCGGATGTAAATCGGTCAGTGTCGGAAACTCGGGACGCGACTGCGGCTACCGCCGGGAGCTGTGACGGCATCCCGAAACCCGCTTTTTCTTTCTTCTCGACCTCTTCGTCAGATTTCTCTTTGTACGTAATGATGTCGCCGTCCCACAAACTGGATTTTCCAGATTGTTTAGCTCCACCGATGGCATTTTATTGGTGCGTGTCACCTACTCGTATTATAACATGATGTCCTACCCGGGTTTATTGGATCCGTGTCACAACATGTGATCCTGAAAGACCTAGAACGGCACAAAACAGTTGTTTTTTTCGTCGCTGTTGCCAAAGAACGCGGACCAGACCTGCTCTACGTGGACCGTGTCGTTACGATTTGATAAGATCTCACTTGGCATTCTATACTAGAACTCAGGGCATTTGTCAGAAAGAAGTATTTTGGACGTCCAGGCATGGAAAAACGAGAAAAAAAAATCAAGAAATGATTTACTGTCGAGCACAAATTTAACCACTTTAATTGAATCTTATCGACTTCTAATGCGTCGCACCCTGGAGACGTGGCGGTTCATGTGCAAAACTCACAAAAGTGAACAAAGTGTTTTTTTTTGGGCCAACTTTTTGCCCTTCGTTATGACTCCGTGTGTAAATCAGACTCCTGATTTCGCAATGCGTTTGCACAAACGGCGAAAATCATGTTACGTCACGCCGTAGGATCGGAACTGAACTCCAACCTCTTGTAATCGGTTCACTTTTGATTCCAGGTTACTTAAATACGCAATGTGACTCCTTTCCTTCGGGCGAACCAGAACGGGACGAAGCATCCGGCGCATTCGTTGTCATTTGTCGTTGCGAATACTCACAGCTCTCGTAAATTGGGGAGGCCTGCGAAGGCTTCTGCGTCGATGGCGGTCAGTTTGTTGTAGCCGAGGTTTCTGAAAAACACAAAATGAAATCCTAAATACGCCGGTGGTTACAGTGCACCCCATCGTAAACGCGAAAGCATTTGAAATTAGTGCCGCTTTCTTTTATTGCATTTGTCACGGGCGATTTTCAGTGATTTAACTCGGAACCGTTGATCGATAACGACAATTATCGTTTGACAAGCAGCCTCATTCATCCACATTAAGTACGTCTGAAAACACAGCACTCCATCCTCCGTGCCGGTCCTCGAGGAGGCCCGGATCAATACTATTGATACAAAGTAACTCTTCCTCCCGACTCGCTTCCCAGAGCTCGCCCCGCCGGCCCTTCATCTGCACCGCTCAACGGGCACTTAAGGCGAACGACGGCAAATTCGCTCGCAGTCACCTGGATGTCGCGGATTTGGGAGCGACCGGGCCGAATATGTGCCGCCGCGGTCTGTACTCCGAGTTCCCGTGTCATAGAAACGACATTTAATTCCACACATAAACAAGCCCTATCTCTATCAGACACACACACACACACACACACACACCTCCTGCTCGGCTGGCACGCAGCCTGTTGGCAGAGGGGAAGGCGGCTGTAGTGAGACCAGTGTTTGTGTTTGCGTGGCGGGGTTAGAATTGGCGAGACAAAGGGAGCCCACAGCCCGGGGAGCAACCCGGCCCCCCCACCCCCCGACCCGCCCCTCGGTCCAGACGTGAGAGATGGCCCAGGAATGTTTCGTGGGCTTGGCGAGAGATGGCTACTTGTTCCCAGAGTGCTGGGACACTTTTGTTTTGGTTTTTTTTTTAAACCAGATGCAACACATTCCATATCCTCTTGTCCTACGGTGGCCTTCAAGGAAAAAGCAGGTTTTGGTCAGCAGATTTTGGTACCCACTTCCCTTTTTAATCCCATTTAATGCCAATCAATCGGGTTCAGTGTCTCACTTGACACCTTTCCCTTTCTTGCCTTCAGTACTTGATTGTAGATAATGACAGTTTCTCTCCTCGGGTCCCCCCCCCCCCCTCGTTTTCGCATGTGCGTGTGTGTGACGAGATAATAGCAGAGTATGTTTCTGCCCTGCAGGCCCAGGCCTCGGAGAGAGGTGTGCATGTGTGTCTAAGTTATTATCATTTAATTGGGTACCTCCCATTGTGGTTGGGATCATTAAATTGTCCCCTGCAACAGGAGGCAATTACCTCGGCAAGGCTGAGAGAAAAATCACAAGGCTTTCCAGCGGACTGCCTATGCCTTGGAGGTATGTGTATTCAGCACTAGCATGCACACACACACACACACACACACACACACATACGTGTGCACGCAGAGACGGACACTTCATTTCAAAGCATATCCAGTAGTTACGGCGTGGAGAACCGATGAGTTAACGTGCCATCCGTACGGAGCGCCGCCATTTGTCCAGAATTACCTTAAAAAAAAACAATGTTACTTTTTCGCCTCATAAGGAAGAGGGGAAGTCGCTTGTTAACTCGTTACTTGAACGACACGTAGAGTATAATAAACACGGCGAGGGGAAACAAAGGAATGACTAAGAAAAAAAAAAAAAAAAAGTCACATTTGAGTGCCAAACCTGCTGGACTGGTGCTAAAAGGCCAGCAGTAACCAACAAAACCGGTCCTGTGAGCGCGCACACATGCATACAAATGCCTCTGCCTCAGTGTCCCAACGATGTTCGCAAACCCGAGCGCTCGTCTCCGGGCAGCGTTCAGACACATTTCATTCTTTCCATCTCGAACATAAAAAAAAAAAAAAAAAAAGCAAGTTTTAAAACACTGATTTCTTGACAGGAGTCAAACGTGGTTCCACTCCGACTCTCCTGTTTAAGAAATAAGCGGGGGGGGGGGCTCCAAAGTAAAATTCTAAATATATAAAACAAAATAAAAGTTTGGTTAATGCTTTCCAGAGAGGGGCCTTAATATCACACTGTTGCAAAAGGGAATTACCAAGTCATTCTGATTGATTTACTGGCCGGGGAAAGGAGACGACACTCGGCTCGCCATAAAAATGCACGCATAGGGGAACGAGACCCCTCCGTAGAAGCATTTTGGAAAAGGATGTCTCGTCGAAACGGACCCGATGATCTAACGTGGCAAACACTACAAAGTAATTTGGTTCTTGAGCGCTTCAAACACTGCACTCCTTTGTATGGGGAAACTAATTTCTACAAATGTGCAAGACTGTTTGACATTAGTCATTGGGAAACAAACCAAAAGCACTCTCGGCCAGGTACTTAACCGAAGACAATGTGCGATAAATCAAGGCGAGCCAACGTTTTCTTTTCATGCCCAGGCCAAGTTTGAGATTACGGGGACCTATTTTGCTTCCATAATATGTATTCTTTCAAACTAGTAAGGATGAAACATCCAAAATATACATTTCTCTGTTTATTTTTAGCCAGGTTTCATAGCGCTAGCTGCCGTTGGCGGCAAACCCGGTTCGCTTTTTAAATAATCCTGATAGTTAACCTACAAAAAAAGAGCTTAAATTAACCGTTGTAGCGTACTAAGCCGCCTATAAAGCGCTCACGAGCTCCCATTTAATATTAATAGTCCTAAATCTGTGTTATGAAGGCGGCTTACAAATATCTAAAATCCAATTTACACGGCTTGTGAAAGTAACAATAGTGAAATTCAGAGGCCTCGCCCCGAACGTCACACCTCAATCAGAAAATAACAGATTTCTGAATGATTTTAAAAATAAAAAATATATTTCTGGCTGGCTTTTGTTGCACCTGTGAGCGCAGCTGTCGGTTAGTTGGAGGTGTACGACACAAGTGGGCAGATGGAATGAGGGCTAATACAACATGGAGAGACAGAGTGCCTACCTTTGACCCCTCCCAGCTACAATAACAACCCCCCCCACCCACCCACACACACACACACACACACACATATACACACAAAAATCCAATGGTTCCTGGAAAAAAAATACTATTGAATGATAAACCCGCTGACAGCAACGTCTGAAAACACATCACAGAATCTCTCATTCAAACTGTGAAACCATTAAATGACTGTTTGGGAAGTCAAATAAAGATTATATGTAACACACATTTGCACCCTGCAACATTTTATACATCAGATTCCTTTATTTCCTCTATAAACACTTACTATCCAAAGTTTAGCATTGATATTTGCCAGCCGCCCCCCCCCCACACACACACAACCCCACGTAAACTCAGAACAGACCCGAGAAAATAAGGCAAACCATCTCGGGGAGAAAATCAAGGCTCGGCGGCTGCAATATATTGCGGTTGCTAGTCTCTGCAGCTAATCTGACATATAAAACTAATTAAAAGCCTTTAAAAACTGCTGTGTTATAGGTGCTATGGGAGTCGGGGAAAGCTGGGAGTACAGGAGTGATGTCATGGAGTATGACACTATGTCAGCACACAGCCAGTGTGTGGGAGAGGAAAGATACGAGGGGGGGGGACTTACATACACAGAGATACATCATCATTATTTTTCCCATTTCTATCATAGATAAATGTAGTGTGAACCTTTGCTCGCTCAAAGTGTTAAGTGATGTCAGTGATGAGCCTCCTGCAGTCCAGCTGGGAGACAAAAGCCCTTTAATGTGGTCGATTTCAGAGCATCATAAAACTAGACAAATAATAACCCGTGTCAGAGAGCCAGACACGCACATGCACACACACACACACACACACACACACTTCGTCCTGTCATTAGAAGCTGGTTTATAGCCAGGCAACTGCAGTGAGAGTGTACACAAAGTGAGCGCCAGCTCCAGACCACCATTTTACACGGCGGTCAAACAGAGTAAGGAGAAAAATATGATATCAAACCAGACAAAAATAAATGCAAGTAGCCACTAAAAAAGAAAAAAAAAAATTTACTGTATTCGTGATCGACGGGATGTGTTAACTCAGAAGCCGATCTCGAAAGTCAGCTCAAGCGAGCTCGGGTCGCCATCGATTGTTTTTCATAAATTCCAAAAAAATGTTTGAAAACGCCTTCACAAAATGTTAATTATATAAATGTGAGGCCTCCTGCCCAAAGACGAACAGTGACTGAATACATGTGAGAAAAAAAAATAAAATAAATAACAACAAAGATGAGAGTAGGGTGACTGGGAAGTGCCAAGAGCCAAAGAGAAGCTCGAATCCAATTTCAGTGAGTATTAAAATACATGAGGTGGAAAAGAAGCATGAAAGACAGATGAATAGAAAAGACAGAAGGGATAGAAAATATCTTATGTCAACGGTGACATCACCTGCTCACCATCTGGGATTGTAAGAAAAAAATTTTAAAGTTTGAAAAAAAAATTATATATACATATATATATATATATATATATATATATATATATATATATACATATGTAAAAATACACAAAAAGATCATTTATTTAATTATCAGTTTTCCTCTGAACATGTTTTCTCACAGGTCCAGACTGATCCTCTGCTGAAATCAGTCTAAACACACAGTGTGTGTGTGGTCCTGCATTCTGGCACAATCCACCATGTTAGTCTTCTCATAATTAAATCATTTGAGATAGTTTCAATCTGTCATTTTTTTTTTGTTTCTGTGATCTCTCACGGATTTAAAACATACAGTTTAGACTTGTATGTGTGTGTATGTGTGTGTGTGTGTGTGCGCAACTTTATTTTTGCAATCATTGCACTAATGATACGTCATGTGACTCACTGCGTGTGATTTCTTCCACCTGGAGGACAAAACCATGAGAACAATGCTTGCTTGCTGGGCAGCAACGATAAAATGGCCTTTAATTTGATTTGATTTTTTTTTATTTACTTAATTTTTGATTTGATTTGATTTGATGAACAAAATGGTTTGATTTTCAATCCCTGTATTGACGGAGTGAAGTTATATATCTCCATATGTGGGCCTGTGATAGATCCAGGGGGAACCCCGCCTCTTGGCCAATCACAGCTGAGATAGGCTGCAGATATATAATAGATATTAAGGTGAAATTAATTATTTTCTAGACACGAAAATATTCATTTTGGAATTTTTTTTAATGGTTTTTAACTTTTTTATTCAGAGGGAGAATCCAGTGCTTCCAAAAAAAAAAAAAAAAAACCTACGATAGCATCGTTTGTCCAACATGGACAAATGAATGTGGAGTTTGTGAGGTTCAAGTTCACGGTCAAGAAATAATGTCAGATAAGAAGTGCTAGAACTGCAGACTGGTTGGAGAATCTTTTCGAAAAACACTTGATGCAGATACACCCCCACTACCACAATCACCCCCACGCAACACAACGCACAAAAGGCGTCGCTCCAGCCTTTTGGAGATCAGTCAGACTGCGTGCGTGACTCCGCTTCTGAAGTTTTTTTGTTTTTTTTTCCGAGACAGGAAGACGGTCCACATCTTGGGGCCATGTGCAGCACTGCCGCTTTAACTGCCCCATTTTTGTGGGGGGGTGAGGGGGAAACCGAGGCGGAGAGGACGAAGGAGCCCTCCAAACAAACACAGAGAAGTCGGGAAAAGGGTCTGCGGTAGCCCGGGGCGCAACATGAACCCAAGGCCGGGGCTTAATGACGCCGGCTCGGACGCTCCAGATGAGAAGCGTAGCAACACACAAGCTGCGTGTACCGCACAGCGTATGTATACCCACACTTTGCATACACAACGCCTAACAATCAGCATTAAAACTGCATTCTAGCATGTCATTTATTACAAATGGCGCCAGACAATTGAGGAAATGAGTGTTCCCAATTCATCTCAAAAAAAAAAAACGTCTGAAAGAAATGTATGTCTCTTTAGCAAGGCTGTTGTTTAAGTTCTGTGACAGCTGACCTTATGTTCTGAGCTTCAAAGTGAAGAAAAACAATTGTTAGCCAATTTTTCCCCCCTTGCATATTGTTTATTTGGCTGGGAGGGTGAAATTCTACAATAATTACTTTAGCTGATGGAGTAATGAGAGTGTCTAAATAACGGACCGAGCTATCTTTACAATCAAAGTGCACGTTAATGCGAGTCTAGACCGGAGAGTGACTGCGTCTAGACATCGAAACTTGGACGCTCTTCGACTTCATGAAGCAAAGAAAGCTCGGAGGTTTTAAATAACTTCGAGCGCGCCGTTCGTCTCGTTTCACTGTTTTCAGGAGAGTCGGTTGGTTCGCTCGCAGAGTACCTCCGACCCTCCATCCAAGTCACGCTTTTTTTTTTTTTTTCACATCTCCAGATTTCCAAACTCTTACCAGATGTAGAGAATTTTCAAATGATTCATCGATCAAACCGACTTTGTAGACACCGGCTTAGGAGAGGGGAAAGAAAAAAAAAAAAAAACCTGGCGCCCAAAAGTGTCTTCACAAAAAGGCCCGTCTATTGGACTGACTAGATTCCTGTAGAATGACTTGTGGCAGCAGCTGTTTGCTAGTCATTAAAACCAGCACGAGGCCATGAGCTCATTCCATATTTTCATGTTAATTTCAACCTTTATCTGTCGTAGAGCCAGAGCTGAGAGTTAGCCGTTTCCTTCAAAACTGTTCACAACTTCACGAATCTTAAGGAGGAGCTGCTCAACTTGAATTCGGTTCCAGGAACTCACCTCCTCCGGGCGGGGGAACGTTTTAGTTTTGCGCTCACGCAGGCATTAAGGGACCGCCGGCGAGGCATCGAACTTATTTTGGCCAAAATGTTTACGTTCCCCTGCGAGTCCCGGAAGTGGCTCTGTGGCGTAGCGAGCCAGAAGAGCTTGGACATCTTTGTCGTTCTGTTTCTCGAAGGGTTCCGTCCATTATGTTGCAAAAGGTTGCGCAAAAACAGCTAACCGGTGACCAGAATAGTCACAAATGGCTCATTTATGGGTTCAACCAATGACCTACATCATACAATTTCTACAGAAGCAGAAAAAGCCTTGGCTAGCAGCTAAACTGGAAACTGAGATCCATAGTTCTTGGTTCCTATGCATCAAAAAAATAGCCCACCTCCTGCCGTAGAAACCCAGCGCCACTTCTGGCTTTTGACGGATATTTCAGAGAAACAATATTCTGTCAGTCAAGGTTCGGGGCGAAAACATCCATCAGCTTTTAGCCGGTAGCGGGATCACAACTCAGCTGTAGCTAAGTGAGTTTTTGTTGAGGACTGTGTGGTCTTCACCCTGGGTGTTATTTGCACCGCCGCTCTCTCACAGAGTTGTCAAAAATAACTTTTTGCGGTTTAGCACTTAATTATTGCCCGTTTCATTGGTAAATGTTCCTTCGTAGTAACAAGTGCCGATCCGGTCGGTGCAGTTCGCTGCTGGAAAACCGTGCCAGAACAGCCGTAGAAGAAAAAGGACTGAAAAAAAAAAAAAAAAAAAAAGCGGGGGATTTTCCCAAATGGTGAAATCCCGCTCATCCCCGCACAAAGTTCAACATATAAACCTAGCGGATGATCCGACGAGAAGGTCCTGGACCGCACTGGGGTTCATTTACACTGCAGACTGACGAGCTGGTTTGTGAAAACCACAGCACACGCACTTGCGATTTAATTAGAATCAGAAAAAAAACTTTGTTTGTCCCAGAGGGGACAAATGAAGTCAAACACAGTGCTTCACGCTGCATTCATTTTTCACAGTACCTTTATTTTCTTTTTTTTTTTCCCTAAAACAGAGTATGCTTGATCTTCATAGTTGTAATCTGATTAGGTGCTTCAAAATACATTGCTTGTATGAAATATTCAACCCACTTAAGAGGCAATGCATGTGTCCACATGCGCCCACAGTCAGAACGGTTGCCACCTTTACGTGGAAAAAAAAAAGAAAACGCGTCTCGGCACGATCATTAATCAACTTAACACCACACGACCTCATACGGGAGGAAGAAAGTTAAGGAAAGCTGATAAAAATCACCGGCGATGATAAAATCAGCCTAAACCTTTCACAAATGCTTAAGTTGTGACGTTTAAATATCTACCAGAGGACGTGTGAGTCACGAGGCTTGGGAAACTATGACAATAAACAAACTCGGTATAATCACTCCCAATACCACAAGATTACAAGGCTGCGTGGTGAGAATTGCCCTTGAAACCACAAGGGCCCGAGTCCTGCAGAGCGCTGATGCCGGTCCTGTATTTTTGTCTAAGTGCTGAATCGCTCATCTGACCGAGCAAGAATGATGAGAGGCCGCGACGCAGCCCGTTTTGGTTTGCACTCGCACAATGCTGGAAGGCACTGTTAGGACAAGAGGCAACGGGGCAACTGCATCCCAAACCAAGCTAAGTGCAAAGCTGCAGTTTACCGTAACTACTTGTAACTAGGGAAGCTGAACACAACCCCAACCAAAAAAAATTACGTTATCCCTGATAATAGCTGAGATTCAGCAGCGTTGTGTTTAGTCTGTCTTTCTCTGAGCTGCACAGAAAACTCTGTGTTACAGCATGTGTGACAGTAGTGGTTGAGGTTTCTGACCACTGACCAATCTTTTTACCAACTTGTGGAACCAGCCTGAAGGCAGCAGCAACAGACTGGGATATTGACAAAACACTTCCATGAAGCGGGCGGAAAATGCTCCCCCCCCCCACCCACCCCCACACACACACACACACAATTAGCTGGAGGCCAGGTGATCAGCAGTCCAACCCTCCGCCGAACAGTCCACAAGCAGCCAGCTGAGCTCCCTGCCGCTGTCAGGAAACCGCCGACACAAACCCATTTCCTGAGGGCAGAAACCAAACCCAAACCATTGGGGACTGTGTTTACCAATAAGGCTGCACTGTGAGCTTTATGGCCGTGACTCGGTGTTGAATCGCAACAGGGCATTTAGTGTACACCCAGCGTTATAGCCCGTAAATTAAAAAGAAATTGGGAACCGCTGGTTAACGGCAATCCCACTAAAGCGCTACTGTCCCGCGCATTGAGCCGGTTGCCTTAAAGATCGGTCGATCAATCGAAGAACCCCCCCCCCCAAAAAAAATTCCCCTAAAAAGATCAAACTTTTTGGTGAAAGTGAACACTAACAAACAGGTCTGAAAATGAGGCAAAAATCACAGGCTGTAATTTTGGGGGTTTGGTTGAAACCTAATCATCTGGAATCGCGCAGGGCTGCGATTCAATGACTCGGCTGGCCGAGTAAATTGTGACCCTCGCTGACCACCCGACCCGTAATGAATTCAGCAGTTACACAAATCAAATCAGAGCAGCTTATAATTATTAGCGATGGAAGCGTCTGCGTTACAACATGTCGTCGGCGATGTGGCAACACGAATTTGGTTTCGGGCCACCGAAAGGAAAACCTGCAGAATTAGACGGATAAATAGGATACTCCATCCCACGTTGAGTATGCCGTGTCCCGTTTGTCACCAACAGGCGAAGATACGAACGTCCGAGCCCCGATGCGCCCGACAGCCGCACATATCTGACAGGGAGGAGGTGTGAACGGAACAAGTTTACAGCTCATTTTATTTTAATAGCCCAATGATCAACATTGCTTCCTTGTTGGAGCCGCTTCTGATGGTATGCAAGTGTCAGTGCAAAAGTTCAAATGGCATACTTTTGATTTTTTACAAAAGATGTATCACACGCCCATCCTCTCTTGCATGACTAAACTGCAAAGGAAAGCCACAAGTGATATCGCACGAGATAGTAAAGTGAAATTATAGATAATGACAGCATTTGCTGCCGACGTAGACGAATATAACAATTTACTGATGTGGATTAGAAAGGGGATCGTGATGTTGAGATCCAACTTTTTGAGCTGGCGATCGAAGTACAAACACTGACAAGAGAAAATGACACTGCAGATTTATACCCCCCCCCCCCCCCCCCCCCCAAAAAAAAAAGTGCTGTCTCACATGGGAACTGGCAGAGAGGCTGGCAAACAGACACCCAGGATCTGCTTTATCTCTATCCAACCACAGCAAGTAGCCAAAATTAGTAAAGCCCATGCTTTTATTTACTTGCGAAATCCCATTACGCCGGTTGCACTACAGGCGAAGCGACCGAAAACACACATTACGGTGGCTGCAAATAAGATGAGCTCCGACTCCTGAGAGGGAATATGTGACTGCGTCGGGGCAAACTTGCTTCGAATGTTATTAGGCTCCACATCAGTCACGAAAACTGGACAACCATCTGAGAGTGGTGGACGGATTGTCAGCTTTAGGGAGCGCTGATGTAGAACAGCAAAATCTGTCACGGAAAGTGTCGTGAACATCCTGCGCGGGGGGGATAAAAAGCCAACAAACTTCAGAAGAGGTGTACGGGGGTCCTCGATAGCCGTCTCTCCCCTGCGTTCTGGCGTTATGGGAGCGCGCATTTGTTTTATCAAACCCACTTAACTACCTATCTCCTCTGGGCCTAATCCCATCAAGCGAGGCTGAAGCCAGTCTTTACTGCGGAGGGCATTGAAAGTGACAGCGGTCCTGAAAGACGACGTGAAGAACCACACGTCGGAGACGCCTCCGCTCCGGGACGGATCGGAAGTTCACGTCAACAACCCGGGTGAGCGTTTGTAACGTTTTTGTCCGACGTTTTTAGACAAGAGATTTGGTGACAAAGAAATCAAAAAATATCGCTAAACTGTATGTGAGGTTAACATGAGGGCCTTCTTTCCCGCTGTAGGTGTCAAAAACTTTGATGTTTAGCTTCAACAAGATCAAGATTAATGTGTCAGTGACTTTGCTGGACAATGTCAAGATCTACATCTTGAGGTTAAACTTTAAAAGGATTGTCCATCTTGAACACAAGAAGCGCCAAAAGGAAGATGCTCTGCTACTTTCTACAAAGTGACGTTTTGCTAATAACCCACCGAATCCTCCTAGCGGCTCACCGAACCCGACCAGACGACGTCCTTGAGACCCGATGCCCCCCCCCGCCTTCGGGAAAGGAGACCGTCCCGCGTCCGGCGCAGCGGCGGTGAACAAAAATAGGTGAGGTGGCTCGGCGAGAGCGCGGTTGTTCCTTGACCCGCACACAAGCGCGTGACGTTTATTTCGAGCCGGATCCCTTGCATCTGTTTCCACCACCTTGATTTGATGGGACTTTAAAAAGTCCACGAATAGGTGTGCCGTGCAGACGGCGCGTATAAGTTAACAGCCTCGGCCGCGTATTGGTTTCGTATTTATTTACAGCCACATCCTACAGGTGTTTCGGGTTATTTATATTTTCCTTTCTAGACGCCCATCTGCATTATGTAGGAGTGAGAAGGCGGCCTTTTGGTGATATTTGTTTATAGACACCCGCTAATCCGAGTCCTCCCTCCCCACCACCGCCCGCGCCTGTGCTGCCGCGGCGGCTCCCTCTCTGACGTAAACACAGCGAAGCCTGTTTATTCCACACTGATTTCTCGCGGCCGAGATGTATGAAGTTACAGATGGCCGACGGGCCTGACACGCTTTGTTCGAATCCGAGGCGTTGCGCAATTAGACGTTCATTCAGCTCTTCTGAAAGCTATACTTATTGCACGCGATTAAGTAACGGCTGTATCAATTTGTCGTTTTTTTTTCTTTTCTCCAACAATAACGCAGTTTCAGCTTCGCTCGCCACTTTCACAACAGACACAATAAATGTAACTCCATCCCCTGCCGTGGACAGGGACCATCTTGAGTTCCCTTATAAAAGAACCACAAGTTAAACCGCTGTGTGCGACCGCGTCTCTCTTTCGGCGCTAATCTGGTTTGTTTTACAGCTCTCCTCCCCCCCTCCCGGAGGAAATGAGCGGGCTCCCCTTTGAGTTACCTGCCAGTGTAATGTGACTATCTCAAGCGGTGTGGAAATATGCGACCTAGGTGTTTTAACAATAATTCACAGCCATAAAGCCATTCCCTTTGAAAACAACAAGACTGCCAGTCTATAAATCTGAGCAGATAAGCCCGAGATAACAGAAGGAGAGTCGGGAGGGAGAAAAGGGCTCAAGCACCTTGACAGAAGCCCAAACGTTTAATCCAAACGGGTCACTTGTGTTGTTGCACAGGAAGACGGGGTGTGTGTTTTTTGCACGCAGGTACGATTAACAGTGGCCGCACTTGAATCTGGCCGAGTGACGCTTCACGGCCCGCGAAGAAGTGTTGTTATGCACGACCGCGGGAGACTTTTTTTAAGGAAAAAAGTCGCATTCCTCGCTTCCCCGGGGAGAAGACGAACTGACGGACGCGGGGGAAACACGGGAGCCCGAGGAGTCTTTGCTCTTTAACCTCGTGTGCACACAAGCAGATGATGAAAACTCTGGAACGCCACGGGGGGGGAAAAAAAAAACATCACAGAGGATTCGATCCTCGAGAGTTCCTGGGGGACTTGGGAACGGACCGTCGACCGCGAGGGACGGAGAAGAGTAGTTTTTTTGTCCGTGTGTCAGTCGTGTCATTCAGCATGATAAGTGCTGATTTCCCCAAAACACTTGAGGACGTTCTGCGGAAACACTGCAAATTGGCCAATTTCCTCCCCAAAAAAAAAAAAAAAAAAAAACAGAACTGGTGGTCTGTTGTCAAGTCTCATCCTGCGTGACACATTCATTTGCACAAAATCTAATTTGCAAGCCACAGCTAACAATAGAAACAACGGGGATTGGGCTGCGCTTGAGATAAATCTCGCCAAATGCCAAATAATCCGGATGTTTACTCGCCGTGACCCGGAAGGTTCAAGTCAGTTGCAGGAAAGACAAACAGCACCTGATTAAAAGTGCTGACCTGCAACTTCAAAACACATTAACTTGTAATTATAACTTAAGTAACTATTTATAAATTGTATTTACAGGTACTTTAAGTGCATTGAAACCTGATTTTTATCCCATTTTCTAAATTAGAATTGATTTTAAAAGCCGTCCTTTCTATTTTGGACTCCCAGCCTCCAGCACCAGCTGCACTGAGGGCCAGAGGAGGTTTGCCTGCACCCCTCCTCCGGAGCCCCTGCAGCGGGCCGGGTGTCTCGAAGGTGCGGGTCGGAAATAGAAAGCGGCCCCGGTCGGCGTTGCAATTAAAGACAGTAAATCCCAGAAAGCTAAATCCGGCCCGGGTTATCAAATAAAGTGATGCAGGAGCAACAAGTGCTACCCCACTAGTAAGTGCAGAGGAGAAGGAAGAAGAGGAGGAGGAGGAGGAGGAGGAGAGGGGGGTGTCCGATGGATTCCGATGAAGCAACAGGAGGCTTGCAAAACGTTTTAGATTTGTGGGTGCAAAAGTGACAGCCGGATCCCGCTGCAGGTGACCGAGCAACCCGGAGACAAATGAGGAAAAAAAATAAAAATTAAAAAAAAAAACAGTAAATAATAATATTAATAAATATTTTAAAAAAATAAATAGATATGTCAACTGATATATCATTCTGTTTGCTGGTGAATAGATTTAAAAAAAAAAAAAAAAAAAACAATTTTACTTACAAAGAGACAGTCCCGATGGGGAGGTCCAGGGGCGCAGCTGTCAGCTCCAGCCCGCTGCAGTCCACCCGCTCCCCGCGGCAGGTACAGTTCAGGGCCGCTGCGGACCCCCGGCGTGCGAGGAGCCCCAGAGACAGCACCAGATACAAAACACCCCGGGAAACGCGTCCGGATCGTCCCCGGGACGCCGCCATCTTGTATCCAGTTTTAATAAGAGTGTTTGAGCGTTCCCCCCCCCCCCCAACCTCACTCCTTCTTCGTACCCGCAAAAAACTGGGGGGGGTCCCGCCGCCCTCCGCGGGATCCGACTCTCCTTGGCCGGCTAGCAGGAGCACATGTGCGGCCGCGGAGAGCGTCCCATCCCCGGGCACTCACTCAGGACGCAAGTTCCCGGACCCACTTTGTGTGTGTGTGTGTGTGTTTCCCCCGCGGGCGTTTAAATCAAAAAAGTCGCGGGATAGAATAGAAATAACAATAATATAAAAGTGAAGAAGTTTGCAGCGTTTTTGTCCATGGAGCTCCCCCGGCGCTACATCCTACGTGAGGCCGGTGATTTTGGAGACGCGCCCCCGAAAACACGCGAGAGACATGGGGACGGAGCGCGTCCGGAGGCGGCGGGGGCGGGGGACCCGGCGGGAGGAGGAGGAGGAGGAGAGGGGGAGAAGCGGGACAGGTCACGCCGAAGAGCCGTCCAGAAACACGTCCCGCGCCGTGTGTGTCCCCCGGAGAGATGCAGGGGTCCGGGGGGGAGGGGGAGCGGAGCCCGGCGCTGCGTGTCGTCTCGCCTCCCGACGCGCTTCAACACCTCCGGCCGAGTGAGTCCGACTCCGCGGTGACGCTCCGGTCCGATAGAGAAGTCAGCCCGGGGCTTAGCAGCTGCGGACTGCGGCCGCACGATCTCCTCAATCCGATTAATATCCAGATGAATCCCCCTCCTTCTGCTCCACCGCCGTGAGTTTTCTCCTTTCAGTTACTTTTTTTTTTCTTCTTTTTTTTTTCTTCTCCTCCGAGCTGGATCGCCCGTAGTCCCACGTTGGTAGCACAACAGCGAGTCCGAGGATCCGCCCCCGGCTCTCGCTGATTGGTCACGGCGGGCCGAGAGGCGGCTCAAACCGGCGTCTGATTGGTTGCCGCGGCTCCTTGGAGCACCGCGGGTTCGGAGGTTCTTTGAGCGTCTGTCAGTCAGCGGCGGCAGCGCCCGCCTATGTTTCCCACCCCGGGGTGTGAAACCCCAAACAGCACCTCCTCTCAGTCACTCTCACTGCTTCTTAAAGAGCCCGCCGCCGCCGCAGGCAACACGGTGGACGTTTAATTCCAGCGTTTCTTTCCAATTGCGGGGAATAAAAAATAGGATGAAGCGTTTAAAGGCCTTTTCACATACGAACGTCTACTATTTACTCTGGCCCCGAATGGCCGCACTGTTTAAAAACAAAAATATCAGGTCAAGTTGTAAACTCTACACGCAAGAGAAAAAATAAAATTGGAGTTATAATAATAACAATATGGTTACATGTTAAAGTCTTGTTAAATTCTGAAATACTGGTTTCTATGAAATCCATGATAAGCTTAATAACCATGCACAACAATTTAAATAATGATAGTAATAATTGTCCTTATCATTATTATTGCCCTATTGATAATAATTATCGCAGGAATGCAATTGCAGGGGCCATTGTTATGATGATGATTATCAAAATAATCATAACAAGTAGTGGCACAAAAATATTTATATAATAACTCTGTTATAATATTTATTATGAATGATAATATGATAAGAACTATTATTATTATTATGCACATATTATTAGTACCATGATTATTATTTTAGTGTGATGATGATGCAATAATAACAATAATGTATAAAACAGACTAACTTTCTTCAAATGTTTGTGCCGTAGTTATACACAGTTGCGTGTCAGTTGACAGGAGATGGGGATAGAATGATGTTTTAGGGTAAATACCACCTGTCTCAACCAACATGTATGGCAGAAAAGAAATCAGCAAAAAAAAGGGGCAAACTCCAAAAACTGATGGGATTACTAATTCATGACTTTGTTGTTTTAATTCACTGTTTTCTTCTGTGCTACAAGCCTCCATTAACTTGTATTTGATGGACAAATGGACCAAAACATCCTTGCTGGTCAAAGCTACGTGCACGCTTACCCTTCCGTTCCATTCATCTAACGTTTCATTTACTTCCTAAATATATTTAGGCAAACTACAAAAGTTTGTGAAACAAATTAATACATTTCTAAACAAACCTGTCCACAAGCTGGGGGTCCAGGACTGTTTTCACCAATCTGCATGAACAACCGCATTTAAAATGGTCATTGTCAATGATATACTTTAGTGGGTGTTATCCTTGTAGTTATTCTTTCTTCTAAATCTCATATTGTAAATTTGAAACATGGGTTTTTTGTGTGAATGTGGGGTTAGGATTGCTTGCAGCTTGATGCCATGTCGTGTTTTTATCCATTACAAAATAGTGTAAGGGAATTTGAGAGAAAATAACAAAAGTACAATGACGTAACGGTGGACGCCACATCAGATCAGGTCAGGTCAGATCAAAATTACATTATTTATCCCCCAGGGGAAATTGCTTTTTTGCTACAGCAGCAGTTCCTACACAAAGGGTTCAACATTAAAAAAAAATATAAGCATCAATATAAGAAAATAGGTAAAAATCAATGTGAAAAATAAAATTAAGAAATGCACCAGTGTATATAAACAAGTAAATATATAGTTCCATGTTAGCGCACTATATCGGTATTGCATATTGGATATTTGCTATTGAGGAAAATAGTAGAATTTGTCATTGTAGTTGTTGTTTGTGTGCGTATATTCGTATATACTTTGCGTGCTCGTGTGCAAACCAGGTGCGTGTGCTCGCCGGCACGCCCACACCCGTGCATTCGCCGCATCCGGGGCTGAACCTTTCCACCGTTTGAGCTACACGATAGCGCCAAATTCCTTATCCCAAATATTGAAGTCATGTTCATCAGTTTTCTCAAAAATGCACATCTGTGATAAATCAGCGGCCTTGTCAGCCCAGCGGGCCCCGCCAATACTTTTTCGCATCACACTTTGTTCCTGGCACTGACAGACCTTATTGATTGACTCTGTCAGAGCTATTGTGATTGCTTCGTGTTGGGAGAAGTCCCGGATTTCATTGCTATTAATCACGGTCGCGGGGACACAGATATTCACACCTGCAGCACTGCAGGCAGTTTAGTGGCACAGTTCCTCGTTCCTCCTACGCTGAATAAGCGAAGGTTTCACGTTGCATCGTGTGTGTGTGTGTGCGTGCAAGTACAGTAGGCCACAGGTGAGGCCTCCAGCTCTCAGAAGTGAGGAAAATATCTAAGAAATGAGACCCTGTCAAAACATGACTTCATTGGTGGTGGAAAACCGAGTGTAAGAGAACAAACAGTTTCTCTTGTCTGCGCGGAAATCTTGCTATTGTGAAAGACGAGGCTTGTTTGGCAGAACGGGATCGCTTTAATAAAATAAAAACAAGTGATGGCTGATAAGGGTATCGAGAAATATGAACTTTTCAATACAATGCTTTTCTTTGGATGAATGAAGTCATAATAGTTTAAATATATAAAATGTTTAGCTACACTTTGGTAGAAAAGTTAAGCGGTAATTTAATCTAAACTAAAAATTATTGCTTTATTTCATACCCTTTATCCAGCGTCATCCGCATAGAATCTTTTCCTATCCCACGGACATAGCGATTCATTCGAATTTTCACTGACTTTTCTTTTTGGACTTCTGTACCTGTAAATATCTCCAGGACAATTCATAACAGACAGGACGGGGGATATTTTTGAAATTTTTTGTCCCGCGTCATCTGCATAGAACATTTGCTATCCCACTGAAATGGCGATTCCTTTGAATTTCAGTGACTTTTCTTATAGGTCTTCTGTATCTGTAAATATACCCGGGACAATTTTTAACGGGGGGCCTCCACCCACAGCTGTCCCAAATATGCTCAACCCTTAATTTTGATGTTCCTTTGACAGATGCACCAGGTACTTTAGTGGGGGGGTCTATTTTGAGAAGGCTGTTGACACGTCTTTTTAATGTGATTTATTTGGTGGACAGCCAGCTTCGGATGACTCCGTACACAAATAACTTAAGGTTTGAACTCACCCCTGATTAGGCGTAAGAGGTGTGCTTGACAGCTTTTGGAATCCGATGTTGTTATTATTTTTTTAATTTTTAAAACCATTCAAATCAATTTTCACAAGATCCAACAACAAGCTGAGTGGCTTAGTGACTGTAGGTCATTCAGTAGAACAGGCGTCCCTCCAATCGGAGTGTTGACGATTCGATTCCCGGGTTTTGGTGTCAGCGTGCTGAGATGTCCTCGGGCAAGACGCCGAACCTCAAGATGCTCCCGATGGCATGGTTAGCGCTTTTCGTGACGACTGTGCCGCCATTGGTGTGCGAGTGTGAAGGTGTGAAAGCGGCTCTGTAAGAGTGTAAGACCCTGGAAGAACAGTCGGTTATCTGATTATGGGTATTTTGAATGCGGAGAGGACAAGAACTTACTACTTCAACAAAGGAAATGTGCTACTTTGTTAAAATAAATGCGTGTTTGACAAATTAGATTTTTATTCCCAACATGATGCACAAGCGTTTGAGTATAAATGTATTTGTGCATTCAGTTTGCCTCAGGAATCTGTTAAAGCTCTATTTAATCTTTGTCACAGATGCAAAATAGTATTTTTTTTGTGTGCCTTGCAGGAAAAGTCTGAATTCTGAGATGCTTTTTTGGATGATCTGATTTAATATGAACCTCTTTGAGAATGTTTCTTGGAGGCAAATCTAAAAGTGGGAGATAGCTTTTGTTAAAATTCCTTTTTTTCTTCTTGACATTTTAGGGTCAAATACTCTCATAAGATGTTAAGCTCTCATAAGCTCTCTTCCCATTACTCTAAAAGTAAAAAAAAAAAACCTACATCTCTACAAGTAGATCAGGGAAGGATCTCATATTGCTTCTACACTCATGTAAATGTTAAGTTAAGTCAAATCAAATTATTTGCTCACTATCTGAGCAACATGTAGTCTTTGGGCTTGCATGCAGGCGCAGAGCCCCGGAGAACTGGCAATGACTCAGCAGACAGCCTGAGGGCAGAGCCAGGCGAGGTATCGCTGGCGTTACAGCCAAGTTTCAACAGTAGACTATTTAGTGCATACCAGACTACGACAACAAAATGAAATGGGCCATGCAGAGGTGATTATTTTGTTTTATTTTATTTTATTTTATTTTATTTTATTTTATTTTATTTTATTTTATTTTATTTTATTTTATTTTTTAATCTATTTATTTATTTTATTCATATATAATCCGTGCTGAGGGTTGCCTATCCCAGCTGTCACTGGACGAAAGGGGGAAATTGATCACAAGGCCATTGATACAGACATTCACACTCTCATTTGACAAATTAAGGAAATTTAGGGCCTCTAATGAACCTCCTGCATGCTTTCGGACTGTGGGAAGAATCTGGAGTGCGTTGACACTCCAAATGGGCTGTCATTATTTTATTTTTATTTTTATTTTTATTTTTATTTGATTTGACCTTTTTATTATTATTATTATTATTATTATTATTATTATTATTATTATTATTATTATCATTATTCAAACAGCTACAATAAAGAAATCACATTTGGCCGTTGCACACAGGTTGCCCCATCATTCATGAAGCAGCCTGATCATGGTTGTGAAAGGAGTAGTGAAAAAAATGAAAAAAAAAAAATCTCAAACCCATTCCCTAAAAAACGAACCATACATGAACAAACTGTTCCTGTCGTGTCTTGAATCATTTTAATTGTTATTGTCGTGCTCTGGAACATATAAGAGAAAATTTGTGACATTGCTGTTTTGCATCCAACAACTACTTCCATGTATTTTAAGTTGGCTTCCAAGCAACCTCATATTCTGAATTGGAGAGGAGTAATTTGTAATGATTCAAAACCGATAGACTTTTTCCGTCAAGTAAATCCGCTATGAACACGGTTGTAGTTTTTAATTTTATTCAGTTCATGTTCCTTCCTGTAGAAACCCCCCGCCTGAACGAACACAAGATTTTAATCTCTCCCAGATGGGTTCACAAAATTTATAATACTTCCCATGGCCGCTCAGTTTATCGGTATATTTTATTTCAGTTCTTTTGCTTTTATTGTTTCAACCTAGGCATTTATTTGCGCACATATGAGATAGGAGTCCGGTGCCACACTGAATGCTGTATGTGTCGATTTGCAAGGTGAAACCCGCCTCTCGTCCAATGAAAGTTCAGATAGAATGCAGAATAAGCAGTATGGACGATGAATAAATAAAAAGAATAATTTTTAGTTACTCTGCCACATTGGGGATCTACAGTTTCCTCATGGCTCATATGATATTTTTGCCATATATAGCAGTAAGCGGCGCATGCGCGTCCTCCTTCCATCTCCGGCGTTCACATGGCACCGTTCTCACCGAAGGATTTACAAGCCGTGAAAAAGGGAGGCCGCGCAAATAATTCGCATTGTAAGGAAAGCATTAACCGACCATAACCGTCCGCTCCTAACGCCTTCAACCCGTCTTTCCGAGCGCCGTCGTGTGAAGATGTGACCGATGAGACGGGTGGATGTGGTTCTGTCATAAGCGTGCGTTGTAAAGAGAGTAATGACCGCGGCGGATGAGCTTCTGTCTCCGTGGACGGTTTTAACACCGACCATATTGGCGTTTAGGCAGCGAGCGTTTCCTCGAAGTTCGAGCCGCTCCGAGGAAAGCGAACGCGATAGTTTATCAGGTTCGTTGATGAATCAAGTTCTCTTTCAGTCGCTTTCTTCAGTGCCAGTAACACGATGGGCCTGGAGCGATTCATCACGCTCGTCTTCCTGGACTCTTCAAAGATAACAAACCATCTGCTGCTGCTATTCATCAACTATAAAACGGAGAGGCGTGAAACCCCGCCAAGTCGCGATGCCGGGGCCGGATGGTTAACGGGTGTTGCAGGAGCATGAAGATGCCTTTCTAATAGGAAGCAGGAACGGCGAAGGCATTTCTGTCAATACCTCGATCGGCTGCTAAGTGGCAAAATGCGTGACCTATACGAGGGAGAGAGAGTGGGTGAATCCAATCGGGGTGGAGACAAATATAAGAATATGTTTAGATGCAATATGACCGCTTCTAACACCGCGGCGGCACAGATGGCGTAAACAGGCACCATCATGCTGCTATTAAGGGGCGGGCATCGGGGGAAAAGCAGTGCTTTCCAAGATCTAAAGAACATCTCGAGAGCCTCCTCCTGTACGTGACAACCCCCAACACCAGTGACATGTGGAAAGATTTCCCCGGCAGGTTGTAATATTTACCATCTGGCCTGGTTGCATCTTGCCTACTACCAGGAGAGAGATTCATATATCACACTTGGTGTTTGCTGGGTAACGACTGTCTGCGGAGATGTTGTTTACCGTGCTTTTTGTGGATGCAAGAAAAACAGCTTTGTTTAACAAAATTCATTTTGATCGTGTCGTCCTCGGAAGAAGGGTGGAAATCGTGAGGTAGTTATTTTTTTAAATCACATCCAGATCAATTTTAGCGTTTGTCTGCTGCTTGAACAGTGGCTCGCATTGCTTTGCAATGTACATTCTGTAATGAATTGTGATTTGCTCTAAAAGGGGAAAAAGACACATTTTTTTTTACCTCAAAATGGTTCGTAAGTAGGTAAATTGAATTACAAAATGTTTTGTTTTGTTTTGTTTTGTTTTGTTTTGTTTTGTTTTGTTTTGTTTTGTTTTGTTTTGAAATCCGGATTTTTGTCATGAGGAAAAGCTCAAATATTCAGTTTGATTACTGTTTTATTTAGTACTACAACAAAAAACACAAATGAAAATAACACTAAAATAATAATAATAATAATAATCATTATCAACATTTATGTGCATGGTTATTAAGCATATCATGCATGTCATAGAAACCTTTTATTTAGAATTTAACAAGAATTTAACAAGTAACCATACTTATATTGTTCATATATGCATATAAATGCCCCTTGTTTTGTTATTAATAATGTGATATTACTTTTTTAATACACAACAGATGGGTTTCTATCCATGCAGTGCAGGCATCGTGTGCCAGAATTTGAAAACAAATTGAGCAGGTGAGGACGAAGTGTAAGATTCTGCAAAAGTTTAACATGGGAGTAAAGTTGCCTGTCGGGATCATCATCCCGAGACATTTAAAATCCAGAATGCGAACGGCCTCTTAGTCAGGTTTCGATTTTGTCTGAGACCTCAAGTCTAAGTATTAATTTTTCCCATGCGACCGGCTATTAGACGTGACAAATGACTGACAGGCCGGCTAACCAGCGATGTATCTGCCGTCCGGTGTATTAAGGCGAGCCAACTGTCATCCAAGCGACGGCTCTTGTTCATCTCACAGCTTCAGGCTGTCCCACGTGAAGTTTTTATGCAACTCGTCTACTTTCAAACAATTGTTTTGCCTCCAAGCTCGAAGTCTGGAAAATGTCACTTGTGCAATCTGCGGAGCGTGAAAGCTTTTTCTCTTTTTTTTTTTTTTTTCTACGTTTTTTGAGTGAAGAAGGCTCTGCAGCGGTGAAACTATGATTATTATCCAGCACGCATGCAGGTGTCCAAACACAACAGTTCGTACCTGTTTCCCAGGTCGATACTCCCCCGCGTACATTAACATCTATATTTCTCATCAGTGTTTGTCCAATGAAGAGAATGAATCGGGCTTCGCCGTGCCAAGTTTCCGTCACAGGTAAAGCTCGCCGGCTCGGCGGCCCCTTCGTCGAGCGATGAGAGACAAACCGTACCGCATCCCCAACCTGTTCTATCACGAGGAAGGCGTGGTCGGAGCCGCTCGGCCCCGTCGGTTATGCTAACGCTTAAAGCCACGGTGTCGGCCGCGGTGAAGGTATGCATTGTTGCCATTGCGGGCAAAATGGTTAATTTCCACCTTTTCAACAGGTGTTTGCTTTTGTCGACATTACTCACGGCCTCACTCCGGCGCGCACAAAGTCGGTGCTGTTGCTCGTCGGCTTGCAGTTTCTTTTCCAGGCGGGGAAGGGGAGGGGCCGCTCTTGTGTATGTCTTGCTATGTTTGTTTTAATAAGCCTCGTCAATAGAATATTTCATAAAAGAAGCGATGGCCTGGAACGGTTTTTGTTTGACGCGACAAGAGGAATGTGCTCGTTGCACTCTTTGAAAGGTGACCTCTGCGTTGCACGTCTGCCAGCTCTCTTTGTCTCTGTGTTTTTAGTGTGAATCCGATTCAGCCGAGAATCTTTGTCTTTGCCCGTACACTCCTCGGTGCACATTTCTGTGACGGCGGAATAATAATTATTGCTATGTGACTTGAACGACCCTAGTGACCCGTCTGTGCTCAAGCATTGCTTTCTGATTTATTACATTTATTCACACCAAAATCTGAAAATTCATTCGTTCATTCTTGATATCACTTATCCCGGAGCCTATTCCTGCTGTCATTGGCCGAAGGGCAGGGTTCACCCTGGACGGGTCACCAATCACAGAGCGGCATAAAGCGACGTACATACAATAACATTCACACACATTCACGCTTCCTATATCATTCACCCTTTCATCAATGCGTCATATGGAGACACGCAACTGTTCACTTTTCTGATCCGCAGATCAGATAGCAAAGTAGGAATTTCACTGTACAGGGAAACATGTTTCTACTCCGTGCATGTGACAATAAACACGTCTTTTGAATCTTTGAATATAGAAATATAAAAACCTTCACCCTGTCGTTCACATGTCATATTGAGACACAAAAAAACATCAACCCTCTCATCCGCGCCTCATTTATAGACATAAAATTTTATTCACCGTCTCATCAATGCGTCATGTGGTGACGTAAAAACATTCACCCTTTCATCTACATGTCATATAGAGACACAAAAAAAATTCACTGTCTCATCAACACGTCATATGGAGACGTAAAAACATTCACCCTTTCATCTGCAGGTCATATGGAGACACACAGTCATTCACCCTATCATTCACATGTCATATAGAGACACAAAAAACATTCACTTTCTCTTCCGGACGCCATTTATAGACATAAAAACATTCACCCTCTCATCAACACATCATGTAGTGACTTTAAAGCATTCACCCTTTCATCTGCAAGACATATGAAGACATAAAAACATTTTCCCTTTCATGTCCAGGTCATATGGTGACATTGAATATTCACCCTTTCATCTGCAGGTCATATGGAGACACAAAAAACATTCACCCTCTCATCCGCACGCCATTTATAGATATAAAAACATTCACCCTCTCATCAACACGTCACATGGAGACGTAAAAATATCTCCCTTTCATCTGCAGGACATATTGAGACAATAAAATAAAAAATAAAATAAAATAAAATAAATAAAAAAAATAAAATAAAAACATTCATCCTTTCATCTGCAGGTCATATGGTGACACAAAGAATATTCACCCTTTCATCTATATGTCATAGAGAAATAAAAACATCCACCCTCTCATCTACAGTTGATATTGGAAACATAAAAATATTTATCCTCTCATTCACGTGTCAGTTATAGAGGCATAAAAACAGTGACGTTGACGTTACGGCAGATTTACAAACATATGAACCCTCGTCTGAATAAGCCGAGGAGTCACAAGAAAAATCCCTGGAATCACTAGCGCCCCCGACCATGAGGCAGCAGAACTGCGTGCCTCACTTAGTGTCTCTTTGCAGCTGGCCCGTTTTGCTTTTTTATCCGGCCCGCCAAGCTATTTTTTTTCGAATATATATAAGTATCTTCAATCAATATTGAATTTAGAAACACCTTTTATTTTCCTTTTGTTTAATTTGTATGGATGTAATGTTTAATTTGTTTAATTTGTAATAGTATGGATGATTCAAATAATGTAGGTACGTTTATATGATAATGAATGATTTTAAAGTTGAAATACAATGCCATAAAAATTAAATATTTAAATTGCAATTTTCATTTTGTTCAATGTACATGATACCTAGTTGGCCCGCGCATTAAAATGATATAATAAATGTGGCCGGCCAGCCAAAATAATTGCCCACCCCTGATATAGAGCATCACCATCAAAAATAGGGATTCCTCTGTCAGGAAGAAGGGAGAGTGTTTCAGTTTGTCTTTTTAACACGTCAGTAACGTGCACATTAGTTTCACTACGTGAGCGTACAGATTGAGCAGGCTGTCTCTCTCGGGACCTACGATGCTATGAAGCGTTTGCAAGTGAGGCACGGCCTCTCCTGCCTCACCTGACTGCAGGTCACTGCCTAAAAACATTCACCCTCTCATGAAAATACCTATTCTCAAACTAATCAACCATTCGAATCTTAAAATGACTTAATTAAAAGTCTCAAATGTAAATGACTGGATCCACATGTGACCTGCCATGCTACACACACACACACACACACACACATACACACACACACACACACCGAGTGGCTTAATTAGCCAGCGAAATCAGACCGTCCAGCCAGTCTAAATTCAATTATGCCTTCAAACACACCACAGGGCCAGAGGTGGAAAATTCAATTTATTTGAAGTAAGCGGATACCCATTTGCTGCATGGCGGCCCACGCGGCCTCTCCGCGGGTCTGTTGTATATGTTTACGAGCAAGTCATTCAACATCATTACATTATCTGAAGTGTATCATTAACTGTGGCAAAGCGGCAATTAGACGGTGTTTTAGTCGATGTCACACGGCGTGTTTTTTTTAATTTGTGGGTGTGTTAACCAGCCACCGGGAAACGCCGGGGATTTGTTCGAGAGCCGCTACGCTTCCTGGTTGAGGCCGTAGTTGGCGGCATTAGCATTTGTATGTTCAATAAAAGCTTTAATTGCTAAGCTCTTCCTCCAGACATTGTAAAGGAGGCATGCACGGTACAAAACCAGCCGGCGGGCTAATGACCGTAAGACCGACATTCCATCAGTGAGGAGAATAAGCCTTTATTAATCAATCCTTTTCTCTACCACGGACCCGCTTCTTTCTTCGCAGAGGCCAGCTCATTAGTAGAAGCTTTGGGAACGCTTGTATGGCTATGCGCCGTTCAAAGAGGGCGATCCCTTCTTTTGCTCTCTGTTTCCTTACTCCTTGACAAAGTAGGGGTCCGGTTGAATAGAGGAGGTAAAAGCGGGGCTGAATGGATCTGGAGGAGCGGGGCTCACTCATGCAGAGACCTCCCAACCCCTCCATACCTGCCCTGGAGAAAAGAGCGGCCAGCTGCTGCCGCTGAGCCTTTTTCCCTGGGCTTCTATAGCGAGGTTGTGAAAAGGGTTGCTGAATGCAGGGAGGGGGGTAAAGTGAGGGAACGGGAAGTTGGGGAGGGAAGAAAGGTGGTGGTGGTGGTGGTGGGGAGGGGGTTAGATAGAGAAGAAGAGATACAGGATTTGCATAAGCCTATCGTGGTGTCCCCGCCGTGCACCGAGCCTCTGAGGTTTGCCGGCGACAGAGAGAAGAGAGAGGAGCAGCTTGGATTAATCAATCATAAAGGAAATTAGCATGTTATAATGAAGCAGTTGGAACGGTCCATTATTTGCGAAGTTCAAAAGAAGGGGTTGAGCGGGAGGAGGAGGCGGGGGGGTGACTTTGGAGTCGGGGGATCTGCAGATATTAGCCAAATCAGGCTTGGCAGGGCGGGCTCAAAGAGAGAGAACGTGCTTGAAAGAACTTTTTAATGCGTGTCAAGTACAGTAGCGGTGATATGCATGCAGCGGTTCCCCCACTATTATCTGTTTGAGTCCTCCCGCTGTGGTTGCGGTGCCATTTTTCCTCCAGGTCTTTTTCAAAGTTCTCCATCTTCTTTTAGAGAGTTTACTCTCGAAGCAAAGGCATTCCATCCTTCACGCTCTTCCTGTGTGACCCCCCCCTCTCGTCCTTCCTCATCAATATTTGCTGCCCTCCTTCGCTCTGCCGCGCTCCGTTGGTTGCACCTCTGTTTTTTTTTTTTTTTTGCACCCCCTACCAGCCTCAGGGCTCTGCTGCTGCTAATAGCATAATGGCTGCCATGTTATGCACACTTAAGACCCACAGAGCAGTGCTGAGGGCTGTGTATGCGTGTGTTTGCGGTGTGCGTTTGTGTATGTGTGCGTGCATGCGCCGTCCCAGACAAGCTGTTTAGAATGCAGGATGTAAAAGTAAAAAGTCAGACAGAACAGCGCAGCCGGAGGAATTCCCTCCTCCCTACCGTCCTCCCTCGAGCTGCTTTTAAGAAATAAACCCAAAAGCGACGAAGACACTTTGTCTTTGTTTTCTGTTTGAGTGTCAAAGCGTCGGTGATTTCATGCTCCGAGTTCATATAATGAAATCCTCCTCTCCAGAAAGTAAGAAACACAATATATGTTTTTTTTTTTCCAATATGCCATCTGATTGGATCAACGGACTTTGAGTAATGTCCACTGTAAAAGAAGGAAAAATGGGACCTTTATTGGACACCCTGCTGCCGTTTTGACCGCAGATGTTGGTTGTACCTGCAGCAAGGCGGACGTCTCACCGCCATCCTGGAACTCGAGGCGCCGTTTCTCTGTCGGCGTTCCTGAGAGGGGGGAGAATTCGCCTGTGCTGCGGTTTTCTCCACCATAAATGAGAGGACTGGAAGGAACTGCTACGCGTTGCCTGTGCGCCCAGCTGAAGAGGGTCCAGATATTTTGCACTGTAGGAACTTTTTGCAGTTCCTAGAACCTTTTCAGGAACTTGGCCATTTTTAGATACATAGGAACCAGGGATCTTGAACCGCAGTTCCTCAAACCAACTGATAAGCCACGCCCGTTTCCAGATACCTCTTGGAGAGTGACATTTTTTAATTCTATAATGGTCACTGGTCAGGTTTGTTTTCTTGCCGAGGAAACGGACCAAACCGTCTAGAAATGGACCAATGAAGAATGAGCCCGATGAGGAACGAGGCAATTTTTAGTCGATAGGAACCAGGAACCAAAAGCCTTCTTCAGCTCTGTTTACTTGTAGGCAATGACCATGAAGTTCATCCAACCGCTTCTGTACTGTGGGGGGTTTTTACAGTTCCGAGAACCTTTACAGGACCTCGGCTGTTTTCGGTGTGTCGGACAGCATTGGAACCATGGAATGTAAAAAACTGGTTCAGTTCTGGTTTCCTAGTAGGCAGTGGCCATGTAGTTGACTATAACTGCTTTCGCACTATTGGAACTTTTTGCAGTTCCCAGAACCTTTCCATGAACTAGGCCATTTTAGATACATAGGAAGCAGGAACCATGGACCGCAAAATCCTGCTTCAGCTGTGTTTACTTGTAGGCGACGGCAATGAAGTTCATTACAACTGCTTTGACACTGAAGGACCTTTTAGCACTTCCTAGAACCTTTTCACAAAGTAGACCATTTTTAGATGAATCGGAACCAGGAACCATGAACAGCAGGTCAATTCTATCATGGTCAGTTTGGTTTTTCGTGCTGACAAAATGGAGCGAACCAGCGAGAAATGGATCGACGAAGGGGTTCTGAGCTCTTCTGGCCCGTTACACCACAGAGGAGCTACTAGGGCTTGCAGGGGAACGGATATTTTGGCCAATGGCGCGGCTTTTCACATGACGAAGCAGTGTATGGAGAAAATAAGAACATCTCAACCGAAGTGATAGTCCGTGGTTATTATTCCCGCCATGCATAACGTGGATTGACTCTCAGCCGTTAATGTCGTCTTCCTCTTTTGAGTTTGGTAGCTCCCTTCGAGGAGGGTTCTTTCTAGAACAATAGTCAAAGCAGACAGTTCTTGGAACTTTTCTGCCCGAGAGTTGCCGAGGGTCAGGTTTAGACCCACTTGGCTCGAATACCTCCTGAAATGTTTATGTTCAGAAACACAAAACTGTGCAAACTGTCGTGGAAATATACGGTGATTTGAGATTGAAAGTGTGGGATGTAGTTTTGTAAGAGGAACATTAGCTGACCTTGAACTGCATCATTGCTTGATGTTGTTAATAGAGGAAAAAATGCGCGTGCGAGATTCGTGTTTGTTTGATTGTTTTATTTAAGATAATGCATTTCGTGGCCCGTTCCAAAGATCGGGATTTCACTAAAATGAATAATGGAAGGGAAAATTCAAAATGACAGATTTGGGTTTTTCTGTTATTGTTGATGCATTTCTGCATAAAAAAATGACAACAAATAGTCACAAAATAATCAAACAAATCAAAGTTACATGCAATAACATGCCATAATCAAGCATTACGCCATGTTTTGATGGCTTAATATCTTCCACGTGACAGATGCGGGACTAAAATCCAAACCGTCCAATAGCCGCTGTTGTTTAGCGCGTTTGCAAAATTCGCTATAAACCGTCGCAGTTGAAGCGGTGCTTTCGAGGTCGCTTTGTACGACGCGCAAGCGTAAACACACGGGCCGGCCGAAAAGGGCAGAGGCGGTGAATTCTGGTGGAGACGCAGATATCCGAGAGCCGTAACACAAACACCGCTTTGTTTGACAGCTGAAGTCGTTTCCTGACGACGGGATCACAACACCAACGGAGAACAACCCGTTGTCATTCATCCGCTTCGGGCTTTTCTCTATTAATTCCGACGGATCGACTTAACATTCGACATTCCTGACATGGTCGGGATGTTTTGCCGGTAAGGTGTACCGATGTATCAGACCTGCTCGATATTCCTCGTCACCCGCGACCGTACCCATCCATTCACCGACCCACACACACACACACACACACGCAATCACACAACCCTCTATTGCTGTTTTTGCTTTGCAGTATGGGGCAACTCCCAAATCTTTAAAGCAGGAGTGCAAATTGACGCATCGCAGGCTCACTTGTCTGAATATCAAAAGCCAGTTTCCGCCTGATCTCTGACTTGATCAGATATTGATTACCGACAGACCGTAAATCCTGATCATCTGCGTGAAACCCCCGACCTTAAAACACACCCGCGGTTCATTCTTTTAGCTGGATGTTGAGTATTTCTCAGGCTAATCGGCGTTCTCACGTGTCAGGGGGATGTGGAAGTCAAACACCATGTTTATTAAATCCTGACTATAGCAGGAAATGAGCAGCATAAATCATCCGCGCAGGTGATGTGAGATCCTGAGAGCTGTCATCGAGAAGACCGGAATTGATCGCTTTGGATAAAACACAAAATCTCAAATTGCATCTCCGACGTCTTCCCATCGTCACCTTCCTCTTTCATTTGAGGCTTATTCGATATCGTGTGCGTGTGTGAAGGCGCGACTCTGAATCAAGTGTGTACCGTGTTTGCTTTAACCGCTTTTGGGTTTCTATGGACATGCATGCTTGCTATATTGTCTGTCTCCACATGCCCTGCCGGTAATGTATGTATCTATGTCAACATGCATGAGCGCGCACATGCAGGCATGTGAGGGAACACTTGGTTTGAGCATTACTGACCCATATGCAGGTGTGAATATGTGTGTGTGCGTGCCTGCACACACGCACGGTCCACTGCTGCGCCGACACCAATGTTCCCGTTCGGTTTCCCCGCCGTCCTGCCCTTCTTTTTTTTTTTTTGTTCTTGTTTTCGTCAGACAGGAAAAGCCAGTTGGATCGTAAAGTGTCGCAAAGCCGCCGCTTCTGAATCCGAAGTTTTGAAAAGATGTGTAACCGCAACTGTTGACTGCATATCAGTACTTCATGTACTACTCAAAACAGCAATGCGTTGCGAAAGGAAAGCGATTATGTAAAGTGTATTTTTGTCATAATTTGACAAACTAAGCATCAATAAAAGGACGAGTCATATCTGAAAACAATGCATGGACTGTCACACAGCTGCTGTAAGATAAGCCTTGTCTGATAACAGATGCGGATCAGTAGCATTGTTATTTTGTGTGTTCCTCAAACCCTACCAGTAATCTCAATATGCAACAATTACAAAGATTGCAACAGTGCACAAGATTATTATTTTTCTTTTCTTTTTGGAAAGTGAGTTGCACTTTGTCCGACGAGACTGCAAAACGGCGCCTCGTCGACAATGCAAATTTTCTATGGCGCGCGGTGAGGTGTTGAGTTCTCACCCAAAGAGAGTCAACGGGGAGAAAAAAAAAAACGCACCACATTAAGAGTTTCCGAGTATAAACAGCAGCTGGGGGAGAGGAATAAAAATGCAATTAAATGGCTAACAGTGAAGATAAATTACATTTACATCAAACCCAATTCCTGCTTTTGTCTGGGCTCATCCCTTAATGTCTGTTCGGAGCTGAGTTAATTCCACTCCATGTGATGCAATTTAATTAATCCCGCAAAGCAGTCACGCGTCCGGCTACCGTCGTCCACATTCTTGTAACGGGGAGCGCATTTTTCTTACAAATTCTCCCATTAGGTGGATAAATAGTACGCTCACCTTTTTATTTAAATATGTAGCAAATGTTTTGATCGCTAAATGCAGGACGCCAGCATGACCTCATGGAAAATATAACTAATAGGTGTGAAAACCAGCTGAAACACAGGGTTCAGAAAAGTTATGAAGATATTATCCTAAGGGGGAAATGAACGCTAAATGTCACGCCATTTAATCCGGTCGGGTTACATAGAGACGTCTGCTCGAAGCCGAAAATGTCAGCTCAAACATGGAAATCATTAAGATTCAACGTTTGGCCGCTGCTAATGTTTGCACAAACTGTTTTTTTTTTTCCCCATCTGCAGAGGCAATGTGGGCATCTTTCGCTCACTAAATAAAACCTGTGCGCTGATAGCGGAAGACGGCAAATCGGGGATTTAAGCTCACAACCAGAAGGTCCCTGATTCGATTCGACGGTCCAATTCCCGAGCTCCTGCCGAAGTGCCGTTTAGCAAGATGCTAACCCGCACCCAAACTGCTGCCCAGGTGCCGCTCATGCAACTTTAGCAGGTTGACTTTAAAAGAAAAAAAAAAAAGGTCAAATACAGCTGACGTTGAGTTTCTTCGTTTCTTTCTCGAGGAGATGCAACTCGTCAAGAGAAGATCATCAGTCACGCTCTTCCCTCTGCGCTTCTGCTAGCAGGTAAAACTCAGCACTAAAAAACACACGTTCCGGCTAATAAGCTGTCTTTTTTTTTTTTTTTTTTTTCAAGTTTCCAATCGAGATGTGATTTGCCGAAACGAAACAGAACCGAAAACGGCAATTTCGGAGGGGATCTTTTTTTTTTTTTTTTTTTCAGCCCGGTTTAACCTTCTTCAAAAATCTTGGCATCGTATGTCACGGACAGCAGATGTATCAAATGTTCGAATCTGCTCTCCAGCGCCCGGCGTCTCAAATTATTCGAATGAAACAGAAGGATAATAATAGACAGGAATGTGGAAACGCAGCTCGGCGTTTGTCAGAGCAAAAACATTTGATTTGCACCTGGGATAAGTTGCTTGCACAACGTTCACACCCTTTTTTTTTTGGCCTTTGACGCGTGCATTGCGATTGCTCGTGTGTGTGTGTGTGTTTGTATGCATGCGTGAGAATGAAAAGTTGATTTTCGGAATATTTCTCTGGTAGAAGGTGTGAAGTTGTGTGTTCAAGTCCTCCGTAACTCCTTATGTAACTCTTTTTTTTTTTTTGTGTTTCTGTGCACGGTTGCTCCATCAATCACCAAACAATGAAGTTTCTCCCAGTCAATGTCCTGATTCAATCAACCTGCACGTCCGCAAACACCCTTTTCGCAGTCCGTGTCTCGTCCGACGCGGTTTATCGTGAAGTAATTCGCTTTGGTGGGATTTTATTTCGGTAATTACGAGTTGTTTTTCTTTTCCGCGCGTGCGACGCAGCCACCGTTGCTTGAAGTTGCACTCCAGTATTTGTGTTTTGGAAAAAAAAACAAAACACCGATATTCATTCACCGGGCTCTCGGTTGCACGGCGATGCACAGACAGATGGGAAATAAGCCGTCATTACTTACTATTGCTCGTTTATCTTTAAACGGCTGCATTTAAAGGTAATTATCTCCATTGCGCAGCCCATCAGGACGGGACCACGTTGGACATCTGTGAGTGTGTGTTTGCCTGCACGGAGCCCAGGGACTCCTGGAAAATGTAGATGATGATGTTCCAGTGATTTTTCTTGGTCTGAAATTACTATATTTTCCACTTTGCCTCGCTCCTATACACACACACACACACACACACACACACACACACACACACTAGCTCTCTGCCCCCCAACTCCCCTGAATGCACACACTCGCGCATACACAACAGATGTTTTCATGTGTGCCGTGTTGTTTTTACAGCTTTGAAACAGTCATGGTCCCTTTTGATAATTCATCTAACGTGCTGTCATGTTCGGTTTCAGACCGTAACTTCATGCTTCTTAGTAGATTGATGTCCCATCTGTGAGGACTAAGGAGACTGTGATGACTCTTCAGACGTGTATTTGATTTTATCTATCTATCTATCTATCTATCTATCTATCTATCTATCTATCTATCTATCTATCTATCTATCTATCTATCTATCTATCTATCTATCCATCCATCCATCCATCCATCCATCCATCCATCCATCCATCCATCCATCCATCCATCCATCCATCCATCCATCCATCCATCCATCCATCCATCTATCTATCTATCTATCTATCTATCTATCTATCTATCTATCTATCTATCTATCTATCTATCTATCTATCTATCTATCTATCTATCTATCTATCTATCTATCTATCTATCTATCTATCTATCTATCCACACACATCGTTTTCATTGCTGTCAAACGATTAAAATCAGATTAATCACAGGGCCCCTGTGGATTAATTCAGCTTAATACCCGTTAATTATTAATCGTGTTTCATTTTGTGAGAGTAGAAAGACCCATGACAGACATACACACACACACACACACACACACACACAAACACAGATTTGTTTTTTTCCAACTAAGGAGTGGATATGATGAAAATATGAACAAATAGATAAATAAATGTGAAATTGATTAAAAAAATGCATACCAACTACACCATACTTAACCACATTTGTGCAAATATGTGTTGATTGCAAAATTTGGATTAACGCGTTCATTTATGACATTCTTAGTATGTAGTGTACAGTAGATTGATTTTATTCAGAAAGCAGCGGTTGGTCATGCAGAGTGAAAGGCTCCATTACTCGCCTAAATCCTACAACGCAGGATAAGAAATCCTAACTCTTGTTTGTTCTTCGGTCTCAAGTTTTTGATCAAGGGCTGAGTCTTATCAGTAGATTAACTGCTGACTTTGTCCTCAAACTGCACAAACCCACTCTTTTCAGAAGTTACTGATACAGGAGTGATTTGGTGAAACTCCTCTGAGCGTCTGAGGAGAGATTGCACACACGCCACCGAGTGGACCTTATCTCGGCTTTACCGCCGGCCCGTTTGCATGTGAAACGCAAAACCGCAATAAACCAAGACTATACTCAGTTTTCTGTGTGTCTGGAAGCAAATAACAAATTGGATCATAGACTCGAACTATCTCCAGCCAACCAGCTCCCTGGTTTCACAGGCGGTCATATCTCCTGCCGACCCACAGCGGCGCCTTCTCCGGAGGTTACCCGGCAACTGTGCGCACATCTGTTAGTTTACCGCCGGAGCAAAACTAAAACTTCCAATGCAGGAAGGCATGTAATTCAAACAAGAGATACCGTCAAAGGGCAACAATGAGGCCAAAAAGTGGAAAAAAAAAAAAAAAAAAAGATCTTTGGATGGATGCGTAGCAAAAATTGATACATGTTGATGTTAAGAATAGGTGACCAAATCCATCTAATTGGACATTAGCATTAGCTATTTTTTTATATAACATCAACATGATTTCCAGTCACGGAAACTTTAGCAGGTGTATAAGTGTGTTTTTTTATCTACGTAGACGAAAAGCACCTCAAGAAACAAGTTTTTAACACACTATTTTTGTTTGATTTGAGGCTTCTCACATGCCATTATGGATTTATTATGGGATCTGGTTGAAGTGCAAATTTGCGTCCGTTCGCCGTACTGTCGAGTGCTGAGTCGTAAACTGGTAATCTGTTCTATCCATCACAGTGCATTGCGCTTCCATTAAATAATCAAATGTTGTGTGAGAAACATTCATGGTTACGCTCGGGTGGGCGAGTGAGTGCACCGAGCTGGCAAATATGCGTTTGTGCTTTTAGCAACTCGAGCGCTTAGCATGCTATTTATACGCGGCCTTTGTTACACGAGAATGGCGGGATCAGCCGTTTCGGTGTCAAAAACAATATGATGATGATCACACTCCAAAGTTTTGTCTAAATTAGTTCCGACCTTCTTCAGAGCCTGGAGGAATATTATACCGTGCATACAAAGTATACCTCCCATTTATCCTTTTTAGCACCAGCCCCAGTAATGGTTTGCTCTGTCAGGACCATAAAGAAACGGCTCTTTCGGCTTTGTCAGGAAGTGAATCTCAATATTAGCCAATGCATTATTGTGCAGCAACGATCACGTTCAGGAGGAAGATGCTGCGTGGTTTAACATTTATCTCGGCTTATCGCCGTCCTCTTCTTGTCCCGGCGCTCTCCCTGCGAGCTTTCTGACTGAGAAGCCTGAACCCATCCCGACCATCTGTCGATCTACGGTGGTTGTCGAAAACACAAGATGACGGTATGCGGTGCAGATTCTTAAGAGGGCATGGCTGCTGGAGGCTGACGCCGCCTCAGCGTTACAGGTCAAAACAAGCGATGGTAAAATCAACAAAAAACAGCGTTGAGTCATTTTATGGTAGCAAGTTGCGAGGTAATATTTGAGGTGATATTTGAACATTAATAGGTGTGTGTTGTCACGGTGTGACCTGGTGAAAAGCAGTGTAGCCAACATGCTGCAGCTGTTTGTGTTGCCAGATGTGACCTGATCTTTATCAGAAATAATAATCTCATTGTTTTGAGATATCTATTATATACATGCGTGTTTGTTTCCATGTATATATGATATCTATGCATATATGCATTTAAGCAGTATATAGTGTATGTATAGTACTGCATATAGTGCATATGGGTGTGTATTTGTGTGTGTGTGTGTGTGTGTTTGCATACAATTTACTAATACATGAATAGATGGAAAATTATTTCTTATTTCTTTCACGGTGTCTTAATCTTACTGATTCTTATTTGTGAGGCACTTTGAGGAAAAGTACTTCATAAATATATTTATTATTATTATAGTAGTAGTGGTAGCAGTGGTTGTAGTAGATTTTCATGTGGTTATGGTGTTGTTAAATTTATTTTATTTCATAATAGAACCCTTCCATACATTATTCAGGTATATGAAGATTTCTTAATAACACCTATAAATAAATGTAGGTATTTATTTCATTTATTTCAACATTTTTATCATTTCTTTGTTTATGTAGGTAGTGACAAAATACAATGGTAAGCGTCATAGATAAATCACTTTCTTAAACAAACTCAAACAAGAAAGGGTGATATGTGGTTGCATTAATTTGAGGGCTCACATCTTTTAGTGCTGATTTGTGATATGGCAGGTGAATTTTTACAAGGAGTGTGTTGGCTCACGATGACTGACTGCCTTTTAGTAACAAATGATTGAATAAAATAAATTTGCCAGTTTTGTATGACTTGTGACCGTTCGCAATCAGGCTTCATTGTGAAAATACAAAGTCGAGCCAAAGCTGTAAATGAGCTGTGCAGGACGTACAGAACCCCCCCCCCCCACAAAAGAGCCCCACAAAGGACGTCTGAGCCGAGGAATCTGTGCAGCGACTTGTTAAATGTGATGATAAGTCTGCCGCTGCTCGGAGCTGGAGGCTGAATCCAACACAAAACAACCCAGCTAGAGGCCGGCTACCGGGCCGGGGCCACCGCAGCACAGGTGCAGCTCTGGCATCTCCCACAAGAAGCTCAGGGGGGAAAAAAACTTGACCCTGTGACACTCGAACAAAAACAAACATTAGGCTGCGCACCAATGGTGGCCAGGGTTTTTCTTTCCATTTTTATTTTTGCTTTTTCTCTCTGCTTCAGCATTTTTACGGGGGCGACCTTCCCTCACGAAGCTACAAAACAAACAGAACGGTGTGAACGGCGGCCGGAAAACAGGCAAACACGGGTTGTTGTGACGTGTGTGTGGTGAGTGACTGACCGTGTGTGTGGCGGACATTCCTGATATTGAGCCTCTGGTGCTATTTTTTTTTTTCCTTGCCGGTTGAGATGTTTTGAGAAGACCGGTCCCCCCCACCCAGGGCTCACCTGTTGAGCCATGACAACCAAACAAATGGCTTCCATTGCGGCTCGCCGTGACCTTTGACCCCCGGGCTTTGAGCTGCTCTGCAGAGAGGAGCTGTTTGAGAAGCCTTCCCGGTTCAATAACATCTTCCCCCCCCAGAGCAGCTAAAGTGCTTAGCTGTTTAACACCTGTGGCTCCATCCCCTGAGCTCCTACACAACTGCTCATATCTTCTCTCGATCCTCAGACAATACGGGGTAGTTTGTCATGTCTCGTTCTTTGAACACATGAATGCAGCGACAAATGATAGTGCTTTTTTTTTTTTTTTTCGTGAGGCTGACATCGGGCCTTTCAACTTTTGCAGGGTAATCACATGTCAAAGGAACACGCTACATACATTCCAGAGGTCACATGTATTATCATATGTATGTAGATACACATGCATGTATCTCTCTCTTTCTCTCTCCCTCTTTTTCTGTCTTTGAGTATCAAGTAAGGCACCTTAAACATAAAATATACTATAAATGTTGTAGCAAATCATGAATGTTCATGTTGATGCTTGTTTCTGTCTGATTTTGGGGTTGCTGGGAATTATCTGGGTGTGGTTTGGTTTTTTTTTTTTTTTTTTTTACCTGGAATTGAGCGGGAACAGTTAGTTGTATTGCAGGCTTGTATGGCGTAGCTGTGGCCAACAACAGCTATTGCTCATTAAACAGAAGTTTTACCGTCGCACGGGTGTTTCCCTGACAGAAACGCTACAATATTTATATGTATACATATCAGAAGCAGGCTGTGCATTTCACACCTAGGCCTTCAGTGGTGCTCCATTTAGCAATCCAGGCCCTTAATAACTGTTTTATGGCTATAAAACCATCTTATTATGCAGTTAACAGACTGAAAGTGATGGGGAAATCCTTTTCCTTGCTGTAACAAGCCTGTTAGCTTCAGAATTGCCTGACTTTCTCAACAATGTCCAGCTTTTCTTGAAAAGTCCGTCTTGCAAATAAATGTGCAGCCACATCAAATTAGCTGACAAACTGACACAACTATATTTGTGTTCATGCAGCTCGCTACAGATGCAGCCTTCTAGCTCAGGTTAATACACTCTCTGACTATCCAATCAAAGGGCGTGTGGCACGCTGGCGTCACCGTAGCCTTCAAGAAGGCCTCGGTGTCACAACTCAAAATCCGTTTGGTTGAAACAAAGGTTTCATTTCCACTTATTTTTTGCTAGAGCGCCTGTGAATCTGGTTCTGCGGGACTCCAGGCAGTTTTCTTTGACTTTACTCCTGCCTGGCAACAAATAATAACTGAAAGGTGTTTGGTTAAATGCTGTAATATGAAAATACAGGGAAAAAGGTATGAAAGGATGTGGACAGACCATTTGGAATTATTTAACTTAATTATTTAAGTATACATGGACAAAATAGATTTAAAATCAGTCTGTGATTCAGATATTTTTTAGGCCAGCAGAGAAGGCCTTGCAGGCTCTGATGACCCACCGCTGAGATATATATATGTATATATATGTGTGTATCTGTGTATATGTATATGTGTATATACGGACACACACACACACACACACACACACACACACACACACACACACACACACACAAAGACACATCCATCAATCCCAGCTGTCATCGGGTGAGAGGCGGGGTTCACCCTGGACTGGTTTCAAGTCAATCACAGGGCCAAATAAACAGACCAACAATCATTCACTCACTCAATTTTCCCCAATTTCTTTTACGATTAACCTGCTCCATGTTTTTGGACGGCGGGAGGAAACGCATGCAGACACAGGGAGAACATGCAAACTCCACACAGAAAGGTGCCCTTGTTTTAACCAAACCAGTATCCTTCATGCTGTGAGGCTAAAGCGCTAACCGCCACCGTGCCGCACATATACATGTATAAAATGTGGATACACAAGTATGTGTGAATACATATACATATACATATACATATACATATACATATACATATATTGATCATTCTCTCATTTACTGCACATTGACGGACGGAAAGTGCTGTTTAAATTTATGGAATGTGTATTTACATTTTTACATTTTGCATAGACAGCGAGCGATTGAGTGAAAGAAAGAGAAATGCTGTATTGTATCCGAAGGGCCACTGGTTAAGTTGTAGAAAGAAATGTGCTGCTGGTGTTTTGAGTGTTTATCCTGGTGACGATAAAGATGAAGTTGTGGCATTTTCTGATATATTTACAGTCTAGACCAGGCATGGGCAAAGTACGGCCCGCGGGCCACATACGGCACATTAGGGGTTTTAATCCGGTCCACCAAACCTGGAATTTTATTATTTTGACTCTTCCCTGAAATACGTAGTGGTTTTCAAAGAATTCATTATCAGCCGGCGGTACCTGTGCGTCCGGGTGGACCGAATCAGCTGAAACGGTGATGACTGAGCCAAGTTTTATGCTGGGATTCAAATTAGCTATTTGGAAGACGACATTCAAGCAGACATTCCACATCATGAACGCCGACAAAGGCTGTAACAGATAGCTGACCCACACCTTCAATCCACTCTGAGAATCACCACAACAAAACTAACTCCAGAATTTTAAGCAATGGCAAGAAAAGAAGATCAACAACTCTGTTCCCACTGAAAGTGAAAGTAACTTTCTCTACCGTGTCATCAAATCAAGGCATTTGTAAAACAACTTGCACAATGAGCCTTGCATGTCCATGCTTTGCTAAAAGGCCAAACTGTCATGTCATGGCTTTTACATGTACTTCTATTCTATTCTATGTCATTTTTTTTAGTTGACCCAAACATTAGTTGACCTGGCCCGACCCCTCGGTCAAGCTTTCGAAGCTATTGTGGCCCGTGAGTCAAAAGGTTTGCCCGCCCCTGGTCTAGATGTTCGGCTAATGTCCGACTCTACCGACGAGAGAGAGAGCGTTGTCAAGACAAAAGACGGAAAATCAGCCGTGTTTAGTCTGTGAAAGCGAATTCAGTCCAGAGTCCTTGAAAATCATTTGTTTACGAGCTAAGAATCAAACCTTGATGAGTTTGTCCTGCATGTGGAGTTAATGCCAAAACATAAACCGCTGAAAGAAACACAGTTTATTCGGCAGACGCTGACAAAGTGCCATTGAGACATCAAAAACAGGGAAGAGAAGCGTCGGTGAAACGTCAAGAATGGTTGTGGTTATTGTCAAAGAAAAGAAAAACGCTTTTAATGCAGCTTTGTGAAGTTTGCACGGCGCTTGCAAACAGTCGCTCTTTTGTCCGGCGTATTCCTCTTCATCATCATCACCACATACATGTAATCACTCCTGCTTCCCTAAAGCGGCAAACACAGATGTTAACCTCCTCCGTGCTTCTTTTTGTACATTTGTTGCTGTGACAACCGTTATTTTTTTTCCGATCCGCCGGACCTCTTGCATCTCCATGTGCACGGTTGGCTTGCGATGAGTTCTATAGTCACAGAATTAAAAAAAAAATAATCTACCAAATTCTGTATGTTCAGCAATGGTCCATTGTTTCCCTCCCCGAAGGACAAATCCACCTCATGCTCGACTCATCAGCCTCTGAGTGGGAGCAGCGACGCCGCGCTCACGCATGGGTGCGTTCAATCTAAGCCAGATATTTACTCACTTTAGTGCACGATACGCAATCCAAATAAGCCTCTTTTTTTTCTAATCTGGAGGGGATCTGTGTTTTTAAAGTGGATTCATGTGTAACTGCAGAGAAAACGGATTTATATAACCGTCTGTAAACAAACGTAATAAGACGAAACAACCCAGAAAACATTGTTCCGGCAGAAGCGATTTACGGCGTGTTAGCGCTCGTCGTCGGGACGAGGCTGTGGAGGATGTGAACTTTGGGTTATTCCCCATTTTATTTCTTTAATATTCACGTGTGTTTTTGCGTGAGTACGTGTCATTTTGCACGTATTTGCTACCTCCGTGTTTTGGGTGAAAACACGGACCTTGTTGGGACCAGCATTCCTCTTTTTGCCGATCCAAGCGAAGGGAAATGTCATCTCCGAGCCTCCCCCGCCCCCTGCGGTTAAGGTTTGGGGATAAGACGTCGCTTGATGATCGGAAAGCAATTTCTCATCTTTTTATTTCGCCAATGCGTTGTAATCCGCCGTGTAGCGGCTGAGCCCGACTTAACCCCGTGCCTGAAATAACGTAATTTTGGAAATGACAAAGGAAATTATTTATGAGCATGAACACAACTATTAAAAGCACATTTCTTACTCCGGTCACACACTTCAGAGCGTCTGCACTGTTCTTCGTGTGCTTAGTTTAGCAATATTTGATATTTTCGTGCCAAGTCAATCCACTGATATCACACGCATGCAAGTATTGCAAAAATATGGAAGCTAAAGGTTCCTTATGTCTATAACGGGCGGTGAGGATCGGGCAGGGAGCGAGAGAGAGCGCCGCTTTTTGACAAAGCGACCTTATTTGTCAGATCGGTGGGAAGTGCCAACGGTGTCAGAGGTCAGAAAATGTTCATTTTGTTTCTTTGCAGACACCGGAGAATGCTGGGGGCTAATCTGCAGGGATTTCCCGTCCCTCCGGGGCATCTCGCGATTTCCGGGGGAAGCTGCACATTTCGCCCACGCTATCATGTATTGTACACAAGCGAGCGAGCGAGCGAGCGAGCGGATAGATATGGACTGCGCGCATATCTCGGACGTGCCGCGCAAACAGCCGCTCTTTGACCGTCTCTTTTAGCCGGGGAGGGATTTGTACAGGAACAGTTGCGTGTGCAGCATACCACCCGCAGCATGTAATATGGAGGTATAAAGCTGATGCACATGAATCGAAAGCTGCCAAACGTTCAGACGAACAACAGCAGCACCTGCCCGTAATCTGCGCGCACTCACCGCATTAGTGTGTGTGTGTGTGTGTGTGTGAGTCGGGAGTGATGATGATGATGGTGATGATGATGAAGCGGGACTAGTATTAGGTCATCGGTTCCGCTGGCGTCTCTCCAGCCGCTATGCTCTCCTGGTTGAACCATGTCCACATATGGAGGTCCTCGCCGCTCGCGGAACATTTCAAACGAACAACTGTCCGCCGTGAAACAGGAACCAGAAAAGGATCCTGGCGGGTTGTTACGATTCATGACCGACTTCAGACTGTTTTGGTTAGTTGAGCTTTCACTTAAAGAAAAGACAAACATTTATAATGTTTGAGCACTTGAAAGACTTCCCTATCAGATAAATGGAGCTGTCGATAGATGATCTAAATCACATGTGTCAAACTCAAGGCCCGCGGGCCAAATGTGAACCGCCGCCTCATTTTATGAGGCCCGCGAGAGCGTCTAAAAAGGTCTGATTGTCTTAAAAGGTAAGATTAGATAAACTTTATTGATCCCCCATATTGGAAACTCTTTTGTCACAGCAGCATAACAGTTATAGTGTCAATAAATATAAACATATATGTGAATTAGAAGACAATTAAAAATAGCAAAAGAAATTCACAAATAAAAAGACAGCAGGGAGGACAACAACAACAACAGCAAGGATAAGGATGGACAACAGAATGGAAAAAAAAAATAAAGACGGTGAGGGTGAAAATAGACAACCAAAATGACAACAGAGACAGAGTGACAATCGCAATGTCAATAGCAAAATCAAAATAAAAATTAAAATAAAATAAAAAAAAATAAAATAAGGTAAAATAAGATAAAATAAAATAGAATAAAATAAAATAAAATAAGATAAAATTAGATAAAATAAAATAAAATAAAATAAAATAAGTCAAACACGTGCATTGACCATAAACTACATCTGCCACAAATCATGTTACCCACAAAGCCATTAGATTGTAGTGTATTCACATAAATGCGACTTTCAGCAATCAGAAACGAGAAATACAAATGATCCCTAAATGCCCGTGTAGGAAAAAGTTGATCGCTTTGAACAAAGTTAGTGTCATAACTAGCTTTGGATGATATATTTCTTTATTCACTTGGAAAGTTTGATCATTGATTGATAGAGTAATGTGGGTTTCTTAACCTAACAATACAAAAGGATTTATGTTGCAGCAGAGCAACTTTTAAATATAGTTTCTTTATTTGAATGAGTCATTTGAAAGTTATTCAACATTAATGAGTAGTTACATTTATTTTACATAACAAGTGGTTACATTTTGTTACATTTATACTATTACCGTTACATGTGGCCCTTTAAGGGCAACTGTTACGCTGATGTGAAAATGAGTTTGACACCCCTGATCGAAATAATACCGTTTGCTTCGACAAACCGATCAGCAATAATCAAAAAGTCACGAGGTTCATAGATTTCCCAGGTCGTTCCCAAAACCCCAAAACTGCCTTTCACACACAGAGAAGAAACAACTCTGCCTTAAACTTGGCCTAAATCTCACTGCCAGACAGGGGCGGTCGGACGCCCGCCGGACCGCGGAGGTCAAATCTGAAGCCTCTAACACTCGACTTATTTCAGCAGGTTGAGCGGGGAGATCTGACTTCATCCAGATGACGCATTATTCATTCGAAACCGCCTTCGAACACGATTATACTACAACTACGACCGCTTCTCAATAAATACCTGTTCAATCACACCTGCATATGTTGTTAAGAGTTTGCATAAGGACATAGACAACTTCAGGAGCTGGGCAAATGCCAGGCAAGGAAACATAGGATGAATTTATCGAGAGTTATATCGGTGACAGACATCTGCTCGTTGCATCTGGAAACGTCTCTGGAAATGAGAATATGAAACAAAACAGCTGCGACGTCGGTTCTCGTCCTCTGGATTCACTGGTAATGTAATCGCTATAAATCCGAGCGGCTCTGACTCGGCAGTGGAATACAGGGAACACATGCATATATTTTGCCCATCAATTATATTGAAACTTTACTCGAGTCCCATAACGGCTCTTCCAAATCCTCCCCAGAAATGGTAGACCAATTGGCTCGCGCCGCCGTCTAAGTGCATCGCAGACGTCTCTGCTGTGTGTCACCGTTGCAACGTCACTGCGAAACACCCAACGCGACGCCCGCCGAAGCCCCTCCACTTTTCTAATTCTTCTCTTACCAAGAACCGTATTGTTTGTTATGTCACAGGGTGAGTTTAAAGGGTAAATAAACCCGCGGGACGTCTCCTCGGCAGCCTAACGGATGTGACCGTTTTTATCTGAGTGCCATTTAAAAAAAAAAAAAAAAAAAAAAAACCTTTCCCGAAAGGTGCAAGCACGTAAAACCGTCTCGAGAAAAGTCATCGCTGTCAGCTCGGGGCCGTCTTAAAATGAGTCAGGAATCTGTCACCCCGGTAACAAACAGCCAGACAAAGAAGCTCATTCTTTCCACATCTGTTAGTCGAGAGGTATGTCATGATATGTTTTTTTTTTTTTTTCGTGTAACAGGATAAGAAAAAAAAAATAGAAAGACAAAAAGCCATTTATGATGCATTCAATTTAGCAGTGAGTTATGTGCACGCGTTTAACAACATGACGTCTCTTTGCATCCCCAAAATGCTATATTACCACCCCGGATGATAATTATCAGACGAACATCTTTTGTGATCAACATTAGTAATTACTAAAAATCAAAATGAACCCACCCATACCTGTATTTATAACATTTAAATGCACTTAAAGCAGACGGAAGGCGCCACGTTGAGGCGACTCCTGCTCCCGACAAAGGTAAATGATACCAGCGAGGGCAGACGGATGATTTACATCATTTATAATAGAAGGAAATCACCCAGGTGAAGAAGCGCAGACATTTTTGTTCACAATATTGCGTTGTGTTCGGCAGAGGCGATTGTGTATTTCAGAGCGTATCGGGAGTACAGCCGGTCGATAAATATTTGATGACAGCGCCACCTCTCCTTGATGCCCAAGCGGATGATCTCCCGACCTTCAGACACCCAGGGCCGGATAAAATATTTAGAGCGGAGTTGACAGTCACGAGTGTCGAGTCAGCTCCGGGTGGAATGGAGAAGGCGGGCTACTTGCGATTACATCTCGCCCACGTGTGAATCGCCAGACCATCGCACGCCGATTGGACGTTCGGCTTAACGGAAAAGGAGGTTCTGTGGATGCAGCCGGAGGGAGAGTCAGTTTATTTCTTATCAAAAGTCGACAACATATGGGCCCCGCGTCCGACCGCGGGATTCTTTCGGTGTCGTCGAGAGGATTCTTTTGGTGAGATTGTAAGTTATCTCACAGCATTTGCACACACTGCGGATTTTGCACCGTTCCCAAGGCTCTGCGGAAGAACAATAGACTGTTGACCCGATTGTGACCGGCTAAGCTTTGTTTGGGTGGAGCCCTCCAGATTCAGCACTCAGCTGTTAAAGCCGCTGTGTTTGCGTGAGTCCACATGGATTAATCAGTGATCGCGTGTGCAGACCGGCGCGCATTTTTCCGTGGATGTAATTAAGCGCGATATTTGGATATACACGGATGAGAGAAGGGTGTCTATTAACCTTTGCGGGTCGCATGGCCGTCAGCATTTCTTGATACCAGGAGAGCGTCCGAGCCCGGAGTAACCTTCTCCAGTGAACGTGTCGCATATGATACTTCCTCAAGTCTTGGCCAAACATCAAATGATCCCCTCCATCCCCTCCGCACTCCTTCTCACCGCTCCCACCTCACCGCTGCCCATCCCTTCCCGCTTCACTTTGTTTGGTTGTCACAACATTCTGCTATTTGCCTCATTGCACTCGGCAACAGCTGGGCTTGACTCGTGGGCGATTAACACTTTTGGTTTATCGGTGTTTTGGCCGGACGATGTTGGCCGGCGACGCCGGACCAAAAAAGGGATTCCGCTGCATGAAGGGACGGGGATAAAGACGTACCAGCAAAAATAAATATGTGCAAATTTCTCAAGATGGAATAAAAGGACTGGTATTAGGATGAACGGTTTGCTAAAAAAAAAAAAAAAAAAAAAAAAAGGACAGTGTCTTTGCAGATAATAGCCCCATTTCCGTTTTATTCAACTTTATTTTCATTACACATGTTCAAATACATGGCAACAAAATGCAGCTTAGCATCTAAGCAGAAGTGCAAAAGAGTAGCGGTTGTGAAAATGATAAGTAAATATATGAACTATATTTATTTATTTTATTATATAAATATATTTATTTATAATATTATCATAAATAAATCAACGATATGTACATTGTATATTATTTCGGGTGATTTTCAGATAGGGCACTGTGGACATATAGTGCCCTATATTTAAGGGTATGTGCCTTAAATATAGTAGACTATGACCAGGAACGTAACTATTTACATGTACAGGTGGTACATGATGCGGTCCAAAATGACATTTGATGTTAAGTAGTGCATTAATAAATTTGGTCAGTACCTACCTAGGGTTACTAAACTCGTGTAGTATGAGTGGCTGCAGGACACCCTAGTATGGAGAAGGAATGGGGGGGATCAGAGTTGTAAAGTGGGATGTAGGAGTCGAACCTCCATCCATCCGTCAATCCATCCATCCATCCATTAGTCATTTGGCCTATCCTTCAATCAGGGTCGTGGGGAGGCTGAAGCCTATTTAAGTGTTTTCTGCGCGTTTACATTTCAAAATAAGTCCCTGCTTTCATGAAACTTGCATTTCTATCAAACAGAAAGGCCACGTGGAGATGACCCGCCCATCCTGCGTCTCTGGGCAGCCTCTTTGTGTCGCTGACCGTTTGTTTAAGCTCCGATAAGCAAAGACAACAGACACGGCATTCAATTTCTCAGTCAGTGCGTCAAACGCAGGCGGGCCCGGCCAATCAGATCTCGGAGGGTCCCGACTGCTTTAATGGATGTCTTGAGCGACAGGTGACATTGCTTTTTCTTCAAGGCTGAATGGAACAGAAGGGGTTGTTACACGGCGCTTCGCCCGAGCTGTCATGGTGCCGTCGGTAACTACCGGGTCAAGATATTCGCCCGCTCGGATCTGGCAAACTTCATGAGAGTGAAGCTGCGTGATGGTACTATTTCTTAAAACGGCTTGTTTGAGACCACATAATGTGAACGGTAACTGAACTGCCTGCGGAAAGTCGTCCAGGATCACATTAATATGCTTTTAATGCACACTTTAATTTGAATGAATATTATGTTTGGGTTGTGCAGCAAACTGTGACTAGCAATCTCAGCTTAGCATTTAACATAACAGCTGAAGTAATCCCATCCAATCTGTCCTCTCATGACCGGTCTCAGTGGATATGCATGGATGAGCTTTACCTGTGAAGAGCGATAAGGACAACCTGCATTATTTATACACATGGTCTCCTCCTCCAAACACTCGATAGATTGTTCCGTTTCAATCCGCATCACCACTTCATAGGTTTTCCGACAATCCCCAGCCATTTCAGTTTAATGGAAAAGCAGCGGGTTGATATTCGGTCTCATCTCGCATCCGGTGATCAACGCCAAACATGAGACGTGTCCATCGTTTTTTATCATATATTTTATCATATTCATGTACATATTATCATATGTTGGGGCTTCCACCGTCATGTCGGATTCTGACTGGGGGACATTTCTGTGTGGCGTCTCCATGTTATTATATAAATTTAAAGAGCACTTACTATCCATCGGTGTGCAACACACAAGAGAATGGGTAATATACTGCTCAAAAAAATAAAGGGAACACTTGAACAACACAATGTAACTCCAAGTCAATCACACTTCTGTGAAATCATAGTGTCCACTCAGGAAGCAACACAGATTCATTTTGATTTGTTTTAAGGACATTAAATCAAAGTTGAATCAGCCTGGAGTTTGTTTTTACACTTTAATTTTGAGTGTGATTCCTAATCAGACCTCCATGGGTTGATACAATAGATTTCCATTGATCATTTTTGTGTGATTTTGTTGTCAGCACATTCAACTGTGTAAAGAGCAAAGTATTTCATAAGAATATTTCATTCATTTAGATCTAGGATGTGTTTTTTAAGCGTTCCCTTTATTTTTTTGAGCAGTGTATATGTATATGTATCCACACATACACACATTTGTATATATGAATAAATACACATATATACAAATGCAATGACCCGTTCGCACACACACACTCACAAAGCTGCGATGCGAGGGGCAACTAAGTAGGGTTTCAGTGTTCAGGTGGCGCTGCGGCGAGTAGCCTGGCAGAAACAGGGATGGAACCGACAACCTGTATATGTTTATGTGCGGCGCAGTGGTTAGCGCTTCGGCCTCACCGCGCGAAGGACCCCCGTGTGGAGTTTGCATGTTCTCCCCGTGTCCGGGTGGGTTTCCGCCGAGTTCTCCGGTTTCCTCCCGCAGTCCGAAAACATGCAGCGGGTTCATCGGAGACCCTCTCATATCGTATGTCTCCGCTTGATGTGACTGGATGACTGTGTGGCTGCACGACTCTAGATGTGGCTCCCGCCCTTCTGCAACCGGGATAAGTGATATAGACGAATGAAAGAATTGCACCTCCGTTTTTGTTTTTCATACAGTCACTGGATAACTGAAGGGCCAGCGCATGCAGGCTTTGTTTGTTTCAGACACAGCGGCCTTTTTGCCATCTTTGCTATCTCAGCTTTGGGTTTCAGGGGAGGCATTCTGCTCTGGGATTGGATTCTTATGGCTTTCCTATAAGCGAAACGGCAGCCCCTGCCAGGATCTCCCCACTGCAACGACTTTTCCAGCGACTGGACGCTCACCTAAAGGAAAGCTCTTTCATGGAGGGAAACTGTTTTTCTGCTGTCAGCGCTTTTTTTTTTTTTAGGGCAATACATTCAACTGTTCGTCATGCGCTCCGATCTCTTGTATCTGGCAGAGAAAACCGAGACATATTTCACGTTGCTCGCTATCTGCTGGGACTACGGTATAATTTTTCAACGACTGTGTGTCTAACATCTGGAGCTCCGCATGACTTTTCAGACAGGATCAGCAAAAAATAATCAGCCTTATCGTTTTACCTCCGTCAGCTCTCGGCCGGTGAAATATTATCGAGTAAAAACACAGGTGCTACATATGACTTATACTCATGATCCGATGCATGTCAGTATCTATAACCTGTGAGGGAAACATGCAGCTGGCATCAGTCACTTTGGCGATTGATCACCCCCAACTGCGCCGCTTCGTTTTCATATTCGCTCGCTCATCGGTATCCGTTTAATGTCGGTAGAAAGTAAACGCAATGGCGTCCGATCAACGCGGCTTGTCGGTAAATCTAAGCGAGCGCGTGCGTTCTCTGATGTGTCCCCCTGTCGATCCGACCGACGGGGTTTCGGGTTTCAGCCCGCGCAGAAAGGCTTATTTCACAATTAAACTGAACGCGGCCTATTAGGAGATCGCCCCGTGGGCTCGGCGAAGAAAGAGAGGTGGTGACAAATCGCTGCGTGTTGGGAGGAGGCCCTACTTTTAACATCGTGAATGCTTATATTTCTGCAAGTAGAGCCGAGGGACGAAACAGGCTCGCTCCTCGAAGCATTATTTAAAGCAGTGTTTCCCAACCTTTTTTTGAGCCACGGTACATATTTTACATTGGAAAAATCACACGGCACACCACCGAATGAATATGTCAAAAAACATTTTTTAACGAGTTAGAATGAAACCGTAGTCTCAATTTAGTGTGAAATCTCGCAATGCAAATTTCCCACTGATGTGCAACTTTTCCAGAAAACTTTTTTGCAATGTCCAAAGACATGTCATCATATATGTTTGGAAATGGTATTATTTGAGAGAACTCTGGCTATTTATTTATCAATGCCAGAGCTGAGCGTTTCTTCTACAATTATTTTGCCGGCAGGTAGTTTTAATGTTTTGCTACGGTGTGTGGCTGTTTGGATTTAGAGACGAGTTCAGCAACTTTGTAGCAGCTTTCACTGCTTTCTCACTCGTCTTGGTAGTTTTCAACAATGCTGCCTGTTTGTTTACGCAGATACAAGTACCGTAATTTCCGGACGATAAGCCGCGACTTTTTTCACGTAAACAACAATGCGGCTAATATATTGACTTTGAGTGGGGGACGCTAACGAGCTTCACGCCGCTAAAACGTTTATCCTCGTCACATCGGACCGATGAAATGACCGGGAAATTCTGAGTCCGTTCAACTCCGACACCGAAGAAGACGACTTAGACGGTTTTAGTGCGCAGGAGGAAGCCCGAGATAGCGATCGGAAAAGAAAACACTGGGAGCCGCAATTACTTTTTGACGTCTAAAATAAAGGTACCACTGTATAAATTGCTTTTAATTACCTTTACACTTTGTATAAACAACTGTGTAGTGTGCTGCTTCTGAAATTCACAAAGTATTACAAAGAAAATTCAATTTCATTCATGTAATGAACTCATTTTGAGCTTTGGGCTTTCAGAGCGTGTAGCGGAGCCTTGACCTAAATTTTAAAAATAAATTGGGAAAAAATCACTGTGTCAGTTAACAATAAAAAAATAAATATTTGCCGGTGCGGCTTATATCGAGGTGCGCTCAATAGTCCGGAAATTACGGTACTTTTTATTTTAAAAATGTACCACGCAAAGCGTCACTAATCACTCTGATACACAGATGCACAGGTTAATTCACTACCCGTTGCCATCGAATGGGCTCGCTGCCCACATAGACATGGGAAGACACATTATTTGCGTTGAATAAATTATTTTCGGACCAATCGGGTGAAAGTGGGCATTTTTCCACGGCACACCTGATGATCTCTCACGGCACACTAATGTGGTTGGGAAACACTGATTTAAAGAATTCTCCAAACATATTATGACACACATGAGTTTAAATTTCTCCTCCTCATAAACCGCGAGTAAAAATTCAATCTCCTGAGCATCAACGGACGCTTATTTCATCACCAAAAAGGCAAATTCTTGATGATTTAGTCATTTTTCTGCTCCGGGTTCCCCTCCACCCCCCCCGCCCACCCTGCAGGGAGACTCATGAGAATGTCCAAAGACGTACGCGAGGAATTTCATCTTGTGTTTCCGTGGTTTGTTTCTTTCAAAGAAACAGAGGGAGAGCGTGGAGGAGAGCCGGTCGGCCGCGATGGTGAACTTTTCCCCAGTTCCACCTGGCTGTGACGGAGGGATTTTCAGCCATGATGGGCCTCTGGGATCCGGTGCTCAGCAAAGCGGACAATGCATACGGGCTGTGCTCCGGAGCGCGTGTGTGTGTGTGTGTGTGTGTGTTTTAGTGTGTGTGTGTGTCTGAAGAGACAGCTGTCCAGCTCATCTTCTCCCCTTGCGGCCTGCCTCATTTATAATTAACCCAGATGACCAGGTGGCTATGTCCCTCTGTCCCTGCCAAGGCATGCTTCGTTTTGAACTCTGAACTTCTATCAGACATTCCTCAGCTCATGTTTACCGCTCATGCGGTGCTCCGGGTCGACCGGACATTTTCGAAACAGTAAACGTCCGGAAACCGAGCGAAAAAGTTTCCGAGGCGGATACCGACGACGGGACGCGGCAGAACGCGCTTTGTTTTGCGAATTCCCAAGACGATATATGTGAGAATCGTGGGCGTGATCCTGGCGCCGCAACAATGAGGAAGGGCAAGAGAGACAGAGGCTCGCTTTACGGCAATACTTAACATATGTCCTGACTGATCCGCACACAGGTATGCAAGTTAACATCTGGAATTACAATGCATCTCCATGTGCATATCAGGTGTCGGCCGGTGATCGGGTCTCACGTCCCGGCTCCACATGCTCTCAGACTCCACCCTACATTGTTTATATTTGCAAAAAGTTACAGCTTGTGACCGATTATTTTACCGGTAACGCATTTAGTGGGAAGTTATCTTAATTTTCCGTGGGGGGAAATTGAACATTGTTTTAAAACATATATTTGTTTGAGCATGTGCTTTTCAATCTTAAAAAGGAAAAGTTTGTGGACGATCCTCCTGGAGGAATCCAGGTTGTTCTGCAGAAATGATATGGAAAATAAAAGAGAAATAAAGGTCGGAACACCGGGTGGGGCCTCATGGTTCCTCGAGGATTGGTTCTCGGATCCGAACACGGCCGAAAAGCCGTCCGGACGACGCTTGAATTCCAGAGGATTCGGGGAATCTAGAAATGGAGATGCAAATTTATGCAAAAAACAAGTCATTTACAACTGTTGAGGAAAGTCCACATATGCAGATGATGTCATTTAATCGCATGGAGGGCGTTTTGTCGCTGTTCACTTTAAAAGCACAATTTCTGTTTGTTTATCGTATGGATTCCTCTTATTGGCTCACACATTGGTCCATTTTTTTTTTTTTTTTTACATATTTACATTATGTAACCGAAGAGCGGATTGTTTGGCGAATTTGCCATTGAATCAAATTTTTTTTTGGCAATTCCACTTCTTACGTGCAAAGTAACAGGTGGGACGGGCACCCCGCCGTCGCCTCAGAGCCACTCGCCGGCGTTTGGTCCATAATAGGCCGGAGCTCACACATTGTCTGTGCCCTTCTGTCATCACCTTCATAATGGTGCACAGGGGGCCGAGGGCAGGACAGGGACGCAAAGTTAGCCGACAAGGCGTATCCAGTTTCTGTTGTGTAACAGCAATACCTACAGGGTTCCTCTGCACATGTTCTGTGTAATTCTCATGTCCTGGTGATTTGGTGGGCCATTAGAGGACACGAGACAAGTGTAATTCTACCTGATTCTTACTTCCGCCTGCCGCTGCTGCGAGCTGGGCGCCGGGCCTGGGGGTTATCTGGAAGATCAAGATCGCCGTTCGAACGCGGGTTGTTGTTTTTTTTTCTTATCCTTTCACGTTCGGCCGATTAAACGGATCTATTCTGAGGTCTCTCATTCAACACCTTGCTGGAAAAAAACAGGCGTGACGCAGCAGAATGTGACCCCCTCCATGTCTCGGTCGCTCCCTCCCCTTTTCCTTCCCTCTAAAGGGCAGGGCGACGGCACGCTGATCTCCCCGTGCTCGCCGTACCCTCCTGACCGCCACGCCCCGACCCCGCCTCACCTCCCCGTGTTTGCTTTGGCACCGCGAGGGACATCCGTCATGCCCGTGGCGGCCGCGCTCTGCGTTCACCCCTGCCCTCTCCAGAGCGCTAAAGGGTGAGCCACGTGTCCCGGGCACCCTCTAAATGGGTGACAATACCAACGTCCTCGCCCGTCTGGGATTAAGCGCCGGCAAAATCCGTTCTTCGTGTCCCGCTGGCTGCTCTGGAGGGAGGGCGGGGGGGGGATACAATAAACAGGAAAACAGGTGCGTACTGTTTTTCCTTTTTTTTTTTTTTTTTTACTTCTTGCTTGTCCCCTAGGCCCCCCCTTCAGGCCACATGTCAAAAATATTCCCCTCCGTCGCTTCAAAGTAGGGAAACCAACTATTAAATTCAAAGCTAAAGTCGACCGTATTGCGTCCCGTGCTGTCGGCTGTTTGGAGCGTTATATGACGTCACGGGATATCAATACAAATCATGATTATTTATGCTTAGAAGAGCTCTGCATGTTGGCTTGTTTATCCAGAAACACTATATCTTATGAACAAGTCAGTTAGCTTTAGCGTCAGTATTTCCGCATGTACGTACAGAGGAATCGAGAAGACATTTCTCACGATCCCAAAAATAATAACAGTAATAGAGTACAAATTAGCAGTAAAGTGTAGCGTTGCATTAAACAGGTAGATACGCAGATACAGATCCATATTTGACGACATGAGAAAATAGCAGCGGAGGTTGTTTTTTCGCTAACAGTTTGGGCGTGGGTGTCTGTTTATGTAGAATGGCAACTCCAAGTGAGCAGCGAGAGCAGAAATGAGCGCCACCTGCTCCGGGGCCTCCGCATCCGGTCCGACCAAATGCGGATTTTCGCGGAAGCGGACCCTGAACAGGCCGGGTCCTGCGGGGGCCCGAAACAGATTTGACGGCGCTGACCTCCCCACCTGCTCCTTTTCCGCCACGTACTCCGTTGGCTGTTAGAGGCCCCGTTTCGCGCCGCCGATACTCTTAACCCTCGGCGACAAGGACACCGAATACTTTTATGCGAGCGCCGTCTTTAACTTATATTACACGCGCTGTAACTTTATACGCCGCTTTCAGCCTCGGGGATTCTGCGATCGGCCGGTAAACAAAGCGTCGGGGTCGATACCCGAGGCTTGAGTCACCTCTGGAAACAACTTCCCATTCAATCGGCGATACGGATCGGTATTGAAGACCGTGTCCACTTTGTCACATCTCCACTTAACAATCTCTCGCCGACTCCCCTGACGAGGGAGGAGGAGGGCGGAGGAGGGAAGGATAACCCCGATGTCGGACCTCCCGCGGGCCCGGTTACGTCCCGGGACCGGTTCGACCGCCAACATTATATCGGGGACTCTTTCACCGCGTGAGAAGTCTCCTGTCGCAGGAGTCGAGCCTGAAAGGGACCACGTTTTTTTTTGTCCTCTCTCTCTCTCTCGCTCTCTCTCTCTCTCCGGGCCGTCTCACAATCCAATCTACCGACACAACAGAAACATAATATCCCTCCTCTGATAAGGGCTCTCTCTCTCTCTCTCTCTCTCTCTCTCTCTCTCTCTCTCATTCTGTTTTACTCCCTCCCGCCTCTTTTTCCTGTCTTTTTCACCTTGCTGTTGCAGCGGTGAGCTGCAGAGCGCTGGCAGGGCAGGTGTCTGATTTTCATTAGAATTGCAAATAAGAGTGAGTGGATGCCTGATCAGATAAGAGGGAGAGGCAAGAAGACTGGAGAGGAGAGGAAAGGGAAGGAAAGGAAAGGAAAGGAAAGGAAAGGAAAGGAAAGGAAAGGAAGGAAGAGGAGAGGAAAGGAAAGGAGAGGAGAGGAGAGGAGAGGAGAGGAGAGGAGAGGAGAGGAGAGGAGAGGAGAGGAGAGAAAAAGAAAGGAAAGGAAAGGAAAGGAAAGGAAAGGAAAGGAAAGGAAAGGAAAGGAGAGGAAGAGGAGAGGAAAGGAAGGAAGAGGAGAGGAGAGGAGAGGAGAGAAAAAGAAAGGAAAGGAAAGGAAAGGAAAGGAAAGGAAAGGAAAGGAAAGGAAAGGAAAAGAAAGGAAAGGAAAGGAAAGGAAAGGAAAGGAAAGGAAAGGAAAAGAAAAGAAAAGAAAGGAGAGGAAAGGAAATGAAAGGAAAGGAAAGGAAAGGAAAGGAAAGGAAAGGAAATGAAAGGAAAGGAAGGAAGAGGAGAGGAAAGAGGAAAGAGGGGATGAGGAATGAGGAAAGAAGGGGAGGAGAGGAGAGGAGAGGAAAGGAAAGGAAATGAAAGGAAAGGAAAGGAAAGGAAAGGAAAGGAAAGGAAAGGAAAGGAAAGGAAAAGTAGAGGTGAAGAAGAAGATAAGAAGACAAGATGATAGGAAAGAGGGTCTGAGGAGAGGGAGAAAAGGAGGAAAGAGGAAAGGAGGAGAGGAGAGGAATGAATGAAAAAGGAGAGGAAATAAGAGGAGGGGAGTCTGGTTGAAAAGAGAGTTGAGGAGTTGAGAGGTTTAATGAGAGACGGCATCTTTCCCTCCAGCGCCCCGAGGGAGCGAGAAGGTCTTTCCTGGCCTCCTCACGTCCACCAGCATAATTATGTGGAAGCAGAAGCAGGAAAACGACGAAGGAGGAGGAAAGTGTCGCTCCGGAACGAGGCCTCGTCAGAAGCCGAGGAGTCGTGACTCTTCCTCCTCCTCCCTCTTCACCTCGTCTCTCCCCCTTTGAGTATCTGTTATCCTGGCGCTCCATCTGAGCCCTGCCATGCATTCGGAGCAGCGGCGGGGTGGAATGGTAGATACGAGCCTCCTCGATAAATAATTCACACTTCTACGTGCGCGTCCAGTTGCACGCTCGCGCCCCGAACCCGAGGCCGTCAACAGCTGGAGTTTATGACCCTCTCGGTGAAACATCGCACCACAGCATTTTATGCACCTCCCCCCCAAAAATAAAATAATAATAATAAATGTTGATAATAATAATAATGATGATAATAATAATAATAATTACAATCAAAATAAATGACAGCAATAATAATAATAAATGATAATAATAAGTAATTATAATAAATGTAAATAATAATGGTAATAATAATCATAGTAATAATAATGATGATAAAAATAATAATAATAAATTATCTTAGTAATAATAATAAATGCTAATAATAATGCTAATAATAATAATAATAATAATACGTGTAAATAATAATAATAATAAACATTAATAATAATAATAATAATAATAATAATGATAATAATAATACATGTAAATAATAATAATAAAATTAATAATGACAATAATAATAATACAAATAAACGCTAATATAGTAATAATAAATAATGTAAATAATAATAATAGTAATGATAATAGAAATAAATGTAAATAGTAATAAACATAATAATAATAATAATAATAAATGTTGATAATAATAATAGTAATGATGATAATAATAATAATAATAATAATAACAATAAAAATAAATAATAATAACAATAAAAATAAATGATAAGAATAATAACAATAAATGATAATAATGAGTAATTATAATAAATGTAAATAATAATGATAATAATAATAATATCCTCTGACGAGTCTTTGTGGAAGCTATTATTTCTGACAAAAGTAGATTCTGCAGAAACAAGGTTGTTTGTTTTTTTTGCATCGTGTTGCTTATTTTACCGGCTCAATCCCCTGTCGACGGCCTGCTCGCTCCCCACGGGCCGAGTGTTGAAATCATCAATTCCGTGGGGCCGGTTGCCGTGGCGAAGGGCCTGCAATGACAGGGCTCACCGGCTGTTGGGCGCGCAGAGCACCTGGGCGTCTGTGAATAGACAGAACAGCCTGGAATGAACAGCTATGTCAATATGCCGCCAAACGGGAAAAACAAACATTTCTGGGAGAAGTGTCATTTCAGTTACCCCCCCCCCCAACCCACAAACACACACACACACACACACACACACACACACACATAGACCACACACACCACCTTCCTCAACCCCTGTTTTTTTCCTCTCTATAAACCCCACCTTATTTTCAGTACACCTTACTTTATTTTATTTATTTTCCTGCAGACAACCATTTTGAACTTCAAACCCAAAAGACAATCATACACCCTCCACCTCCTATACACTAGAATTTGCAGTGCAAAGTCTGCACTAAATATGCATGCATATTTATATTTATAGATGTTGTTTTTGGGTGCTATCATCTATATTGCTGCTATTCTCAATTTATTTTTATTTTTACTCAACTATGTTAACATTTCCACCTCCTAAACACAAGAGTTTGCACTAAGTTCACACTTCATATAAATGTACACACATATATATGTATATGTATATGTATATGTATATGTACATGTACATGTATATGTATATGTATATATGTTGTGTTGTGTTGTGTTGTGTTGTGTTGTGTTGTGTTGTGTTGTGTTGTTTTTGTTTTTTGGTGATATCATCTATTTTGCTGCTATCATCAATTTATTTTTATTTTTATTCTACAGTATAAACACTTCCACCTCCTATACACCAGAATTTGAAGTCTTCTCTTCATATATATCTACAGTATATCTATATACTAATATAAGTATATATACATATAGATAGACCATCTATTTTAAGAATAATAAGAATAAGAACAACTTTATTAATCCCAAAGGAAATTGCAGTGCCAGAGTTACAGAAAATATAACAGTAATAAATAATAAAAGAAAGGCAGAATTAGAAATAAAAATAAACTATAAACTATAAAGTGTCTCAGTGAAACTATAAAGTGTCTTAGTAAGCAGTGATAAAACTATAAGTGTCTTAGTAACAAGTGAGGTAAGGAGTGCACAATAGTATGATAGAGGGGAACATTGTAGTGTAGCTGTTATGAGATGAGATGAAATATTGCACAGTGTAGCTGTTATGAGATGAAATATTGCACAGTTTCTGAATATTGCACAGAAATGAGATATTGCACATTTTTGTTTGTTTTTAAGTTAAAGATAGGTTTTTATGGTTGCCGGCGGCTATTTTGCTGCTATTATCAGTTTCTTTTTATTTTTATTCTACTGTACAATCCCTTTTTTTAGATTTCTGTACCTCTATTTCTAGCTTGCATAATGCTTGCATAATGACTATAAAAACAATGGCGGTTGTTTCCATTCTCACACCATTGGCCATCCCTCAGATGATGATTGGGACGCGGAACCGCTTGCTAATCCGACGCCGTTTGTCCATCCCCGGCCGTTCCCGGCCATCCTGTTGACAATCTGAAGCACGAAAGGAGTTAAGAAATGACAAATGAAGGCGCTTGCAGAGGAACATCCTGGTGTTTTTCTTTCTCAGGGACAACATGAGTAGTCTGACTAAAAATTCATCTGATCCACATGCAAACATTTCTGCTATTTTGGGATATTTTTCACAAATGATGCTGGTTGCATGTCGTTATATAAACCGGGGATGTCAAACCCATTTTGGTCTGGGGGCCACATACGGCCTGATTCGATGTCAAGGAGGCCAGACCAGTAAAATCATTACCTAGAAGTAACACTAAGTCCAATTTTTTCCTTTGTTTTAGTGCAAAGGAGATAAACAGGTGAATTATAAAAAATCTTGCTCTAAAAATACATGACCAATTAATATTTAAAATGAATATTAAAAAAGAATTGAATGAAATTACACCCCAAAAATATTGTTGAGTTAAAAGAAAAAATTTTGTCACTGCGGGAAAATTTGCCACAACAATTCATTAGAATATTGATTGGTAGCATGTATGAGAGGAGGTATGATGTTTGCAAGGCTAATGGTGGCTATTCTGGTTATTAAGTCAATCTTTTTAATTTCACCCTTTTTTTTTTTGCTATCATTTTTTGTGTTTTTTATACAAATAAGAAAAGATTATTTCAACAGGCGTTTTTTCATTAAAAAAATTTAGAATTTTTTCCTTGCGCGTTTTTTTCAAAACCCACTGTATAAAACCCCCAGATGCATGTGAGAAAAAAAACACGCGGGCCACACTAACACAAAAATTTGATTTCAGGCAGGGGGGCTCAAAATAATGTTCCGAGTGCCGCAATTGGTGAAAAAAAAAAACATATTTCATTAAACCACCTTTCTCTGGTAGGAAGAGATTATGTTTGCTCGAAACATCATGCGTGAATACATTTTTTTTTTGTACAATATGTAGAATAACCATCCATCCATCCATCTTATGGTGCACTCAGGGTCGCGAGGGATGCTGCAGCTTCTCACAGCTGTCTTTTGGGCGATTTGTCAATCTCAGGGCCACATACAAAACATAAACAATGCATAAAGCTCCATCTGTACATTGTACAAAATGTAACGTACTACCAATTTGTATGACATGTAAAAATTATCCACCATACTTGCACTGGTTGTCTGTATTCTGCTCATATCTTATTCACCTCTACTTGCACTACGTGCATTTATTCTATAACTACTGCATTTATCTGCACTTCTGATTAGATGCGTTTCCTTAATCTGTATCCTTACATGTGTGATAACGATAAACTGAATCTAATCTGAACACAGATAACATTTGCTCACTCACTCACTCATTCATTTTTCTCATTTTTTTTCCGATTAACGCGCTGTATGTTTTTGGAAACCCACGCAGGCACGAGGGGGGGGACGACATGCAAACTCCACACATGGTGGTTAGCGCTTCAGCACCCCTACATGCGAATTATTTATCTTTATTTTTGGAGACATGCAAGCATTCATCCTCTCATCCGCACGAACGTGCTATCTTGGGTCTCCGATCGACCTCCTCCATGTGTTTCGGACTGTGGGAGCCCCCTTTTTTTTCATAAAGGGAATTTCCCCAAAGTCAGACATGAGCGGGGATGCTGGTCTCGCGGCGCTCCCAGTGGATTCCGCGTTCTCACGCCACGGCGCTGCTGCGTGGCACCTGTTGGTCAGACCTCAGGCAGCAGATGTTCCAGCTACGTTCCATGCAAAAAAGCATGACTATTGATTTGCGGGAAATTCTTGCCAGAGTCCATCATGACATTTGCTTTGAATGCTCAAAGTGCCACGGCGCAATTTGTCCTGCTCTTAAATGTCAGGAAGCAGACGCACTTTCTACCAAGAGCAGGGAAAGCTGGTTTGTATTTGTCATAAAACATAAATGCTTTAAAGAGAAAGACAGACAATTTAACAAGCGGCTTCAAACGCCCCTTTTTTTTCCGCCCCGTTGTAAAAAGCCCGTCTCTGTCTTTACGCTCACGTTGATAATTTACTGCCGTCTGATATCTTGTCTTAAGACGTAAATAATGTCTCCGTGTCGCTAATGATGGCAGCGCCGGCGTGTTTCCTGTCGCCAGATAGCGATCAGGGGACATCCTGACAGGCGGCGGATGAATGAATGAATGAATGAACGTCGGCTGCGCGGTGCAGGTTCTTCTCGCTTTCTCTTTTTGGTAGAAAGAAAAATTAAAAAGTTGAAGAACCAGGTGGGAAGACGAGTGGAGGGAACGAAGCAAAGGGACAAAAGAGGACAAAAAGTAAGAGAAGCTGCGGCCCTCTTGTCACTTCTTAAAGAGAACGAGAGGGAGGCCCCGCATCATTACACAAACACACACACACACGCTCACACACACACACACACACCATTACTGCCAATAGCCAGGACAGGACTCTCCCTGAGAAACGCCCGTGCAGCTGCGGGCTCCAAAGTGCCGACACACAATCGTGAGGCCCGGTTGCCTTGGAGATGCGTTGCTTTCTTTTAAGCCGCGCTACTTATCACAATGTCCAATAATGAGAGCGAAGGCAAAGGAAGGCCAAACAATAGATCCGTGCCTTTGCTTCTCTCCTGCAACCCTTTTCCAGAAATGATGCATTCTCCCTCAATGGCTTCAAACATCCGCGGGTACAAAAACATTATTGAGCGTTTGGGAAAGTGTGTGTGTGTGTGTGTGTGTGTGTGTAGGGGGGGGGGCTCCTCGCAGGAGCTCAGCGCTCCTCCAACAACTTCTCTTGTTATTGTCCTGCAACTTCTTTTTTAATGGGGCACGAGGAGGGTCTGGCATGTGTTTGTGACATGTCCCGCGGATGCACTGCGTACACGCATGTGGACGTTTTCGCCGAGCAGCATGTGTATGTGTGTGTGTGTGTGTGTGTGTGTGTGTGTCCGCTGCATACAGACCCCATCTGTTTGGTAGCCGGACACAGTCTGGGAAAGTGTGTGAAGGCGAAGAATTCACACACTGCACAAAGGTCCAATTATGGGCCCCCACTCGGTGTTGGAGGAGGGTGGTGATGAGGGGATAATAGGGGCTTGTCCATCTCAGAAGGGGGTATGATGGTTTCCTTGCCTCTCACCTCGCCCTCGTGGTCCCACCGCTAACAAACGTGTCAATAAGGAGAGGCTGCAGAAGAATTTCCTCAAGAATGAACCAGACCGTGCACTTGTGTGTTTTTCTTATTTTCCCTGGAACCCCTAGCATATATATATGTATATATATACATTTATATATATGTGTGTGTGTGCTTGACTGTCTCAGAAAATTAGAATATTGTGATAAAGTTCTTTATCTTCTGTAATGAAATTACAAAAACAAAAATGTCATACATTCTGGATTCATCACGTATCAACTGAAATATTGCAAGCCTTTTATTATTTTAATATTGCTGATTATGGCTTACATCTTAAGAAAACTCTATCTAATCCTATCTCAAAATATTGGAATAACATGAAAAAGTAAGTTTTGTTTTTTTAATTGCATTACATAAGACAAAGAACTTTATCACAATATTCTAATTTTCTGAGACAGTCCTTTATATACAAAAAAAGAAAAAAAAAAGTTATGCTTTGACTCATTCATCATATGACCATATCACTTTTTCATTACATCTTATTGCGCAGATTTTTCGCTACGGCTTTTGGATGTATTTTTTACATATTTATTATTTCAATTTTTTTTATGGTAAAATGAGCATTCCCGAGAGAGAGCATCAAAACACACACACTCACTGTTATTGTGTTCTGTATCGTGGGCTCTGATTGGCTCAGCCGTCGTAGCGTCTCTCACCTTGTCTTTTTCGCACGGATGTGCGATCGCTACTCGTAGTGTTACTCTGCGGCGTTGTGTTTGTGTGAATCATCTATGAAAGGTTTTAAATTATTTCAACTCCAACCATGATGCCCAAACGTTTAAGGAATCTGGTACTGAACATTAGCGTCAGAGGAAGATGCTAACCATAGAAATATAACCATAGAAATAGAGAAGCTTAGTATGTTTATGTATGTTACAACTGTACATGATGCTTGTTCAAGAGTGTAAAAAGCAACCAAAAGTGCAGGAAGGGTTTATAAGTGTATAGGAAAGGTTAATAAGAGTGTGGTGAGGCTTGTGAATTTCATACATTTTTGTATTCATTTAACCCACAGGTGATACGAAGCAATGAAAAAAAAGCATTTATTGTAAATATATAAATGTAATACAAATATCACATCTATGTGGCGGTGAGTCTGCAGTCTCGCCGGAGCGGAGCTTAATCTCTGGAGTGTTGGGCCTCTGGCGTCTCTTCAGCTTCACCTCCAGTCTGTCTATACTGTTTTATGAGCGATTAGATTAGCGCCGTACACGGAAAAATAAAGTGATAATAGCGTCGCCATTCAAGCCGAGACTCAACCGGAGCCGGCGTAACTTTGATTCCTTATCTCGCCGCTTTTGGGGAAATTGCTTTTTGATTCTGGGTCGTGACGCGGCCGTTTTTATCTTGACCAAACACCACGGAGGCAGTCTTTGGTCCTGCGCGTATTGTTCGAAGCAAAAAAATGACCTCGACGCTCCATCGGCGGGAAGGTGTTTTCACGGTCGGTGTCTCGACCTTCGTGTCCCGGATCTCGTCCGGGACAAAGAAGAGAATGCGGATAGATCCGATGGAAGGGGATAACGCGCAATGTTACCGAGAAGCCCCTGGTGGCTTTTTAAGAAAAAAAAAAACGTGTGCAATATTTCATTTCATAACAGCATTTCATAACAGCTACATGACAATTTTTCCTTTTATCATACTATTGTGCACTCCTTACCTCACTTGTTACTAAGACACTTATAGTTTTATCACTTGTTTACTAAGACACTTTATAGTTTCACTGAGACACTTTATAGTTTATAGTTTATTTTTATTTCTAATTCTGCCTTTTTCTTTTTATTATTTATTACTATTATATTTTCTGTAACTCTGGCACAACAATTTCCTTCAGGATTAATGAAGTTGTTCTTATCTTATCTTATCTTTAGGATATGAGTGCAATCTACATGTTTCTAGTATTGCGTTGTATTTACGAAAAGTTGTGAACAAAGTGATTTGTCTTTTCGTCGAAGGTCAAACGGCGAAGTCGGTTATTTCAAGTGACGACAATTATTTCCCACCTGTTTGGAATATAGGGATTTGAATGTTAGGAAAATCGAGCCGGGACGCGCTCGGCCTCCTGCCCAATCTCAACCCAGCTCGTGCACGATAAGACGTACGGATAAATGAATGAATCGACGAATGAACGTTATACTCTAATCAGAGGAAGGTTGAGTCATACAAACATGAACTTCCTTGAATCACAAGGAGTGTGTAAAATTGTATTTGATTTTGAGCTGCAGGACAAAAAACACATATTCAAATATTCAAAATGTTTATTGTATGCTTATTGTATACAGCGGTGTTTCCCTGGATGATGAAATTCTTACTTTGCCGTCCGCAGTGCATTTGGATAAATGTTGATAATACCCAATTGTATTGATAAACATACAGTTTGTAATCTGTAAACATTATTAAAAATATGAACAGTGTTGGCGATGCAGAGAAAAACATTTGAGTGCAGTTTGGTGTGCAACTCAGAAAGTGCAGGTGCAAAGATGAGCGCAGTTAAAATAGTTATAGTGTTACAAACAATAGTTACATGTGCAGATGAATGCAGCAACTGACTGCAAATGCAATTTATTATATTTTTGGTTATTTTTATGCCAAATTTCCACATTTTCCTAAAAATGATGACACAAATTTATTCCTGCGAATAAATAATGTCTCACTGTTTAAAAAGACACATTCTATTCTAAATCTCAAAATCATGTCATTCTTATTCGAATCGAATTCAGGACGGCGCACGTCGGTGTGTTTTTCAGATTTGTGGCGTTCAGCGAGACGTTGGTCCGTCTGCGCTGCGAATGCGGCGATGTGTATTTTTTGCTGCCTGGGGTGTGCGTGACATGAAGGGGCATATGTAGAAAAGCAAGGCTGCTTGGAAATGTGTTAGGCATGAAATATACAGTTATGCATATACAAGATGTGTGCGTGCGTGCGTGTGTGTGTGTGTGTGTGTGTGCATCTGACACTCAGTCATCAGCAGCTGGTGAACTGGTCTTGCACACCAGGTGCGACTTGTAGCTCTAGGGTCTGTATCAGCACATAGTATGGCAATATGACACTCTGACGCATGAACGTACACACCCGCGCAAACACAAACACACACTCACACACACAAATATGTACACGCACCCCACCAGAGCCGTAACAGAGCGATACATAAAGTAAAAACGACGCGCGCAGGTATGCGTAGAGACGCCGGGTTTTCATAAATCAGAGACGGGGTGACATTTGGACGTGATTGGTCGACGGCCTCGGCGCTCCGCGGAGGAGGAGGAGGAGACGGCGAGCGGGTTTCGTATCACGCCGTCCCCGCGGTGGTCATGACTGATGTGATCGGGACACACAAGTGGTAAGGGGAGGCAATAAAAGGCATTTGGTTGCCATCTGTCTCTGTGGCCTCAGTGTCAAACAGTTGGCTGTCAGTCTCATGCCACAGACGCACAACTCGGATAACCATTAGTCCATAAACAGCCGGCCTTCTAGACAAATGGTTTGGCATTTCTATGGTCGTGTCTGTGGTGAGATAATGGCCATAAAGCTGTGACATAGAGTGGCTCGCATGAAATACAGAGGAAATTGACCTGCCTTTGCAGACACTGTCTTGTTTTCTACCAGAGGATAAATTAACTGTGCGTTTTTGTTGGGGTTTTTTTTTCGGTATGTGTTTCAAGTGTATCTCTTATCATCATTTATGCATCTCCGTTGATTCCTGCCTGTTACCAATACCATGGAAATAAGTTTGCCGTTTTCCCCTCGGTGTTTGATATTTCGAGAAGATCGATCCCTTATCCCGGGAAAAAACGTTTAATGAAGTAACGCCGGAGCGCGAGCGGTGGAATAAATCTGCAGGTTTCCTTCCTTCTGCCCCGGAGGCCGCATTCTGCTGCTCACAGCTATTTTAAATAAACTGCTGAACTTGACATTCTGAAATTCCTGCCTGGCCGCCATCTCCGCTGATTTAATGCCCCGTGCGTGATGTCCTTCTGTCTCCTGGTTTTCAGGATCTCTCGAATTTTGTGCGATTCCCCGTTGGGAGAGAGTGCATCGTAATTTAAATTGCATCCAGCAAAGCAGTATAACTTTGCATGAAATTCATCTAAAACTGAAATGATCGTAGGAGTTGCTAAACTCCGGCCAAGAAGTTTTTATCACAGACTATTTCGTCAGAAGCCGTGTCGGCGTCTGCTGTGTCCTTTACCTCTGTCTGACCACTTCTCCCAATAACTGGTTAACAGTAAGTACTTTATTGAAGCCTGATAATCTGCAGAAATAATCTTTTTCTTATGAAGAAAACAGAGTGGGTGATAGAGGAGGCGCTGACAGACGTGTTGGGGACTCAGACGCCGCCGGCTCCCACATCTAACCCTCCCAACGCCAGACTTCCCCATCGTCTCCGGCTTCACATAAGCCGGCGGCCGGGATTTAGATGTTATTACTTTGCGTTCCCTCGCGTTGCGTCCGGCGGGGTCATCTTTCTCATTTGAGGCCGGGGCGACTCGAAGGCAATTGAAATTGCAACGAAACCGGGGCGGGTTGATGTTGATGATCACACGAATCCTGAACATCGTGGCTTCCAGTGGAAATCATCAACATGGGAGTGTGAAGTTACCCCCGCTATTTGGCGGGGCCGGGGCGCGGAGCGGAGATGACAGAGGGGGAAACGGTAAAGTAACTTCCTGCCCCCCCCCCCCCCTCTTTCAGATTGTGAGGCCCGCGGTGTTTGAACACTGAAGGTCATGGGTGACACCTGTTTCCCGTCTCATCTCCGCAAGTTGACTCAACTGGGAAGGGGTGGAGGGTCTCAACCCCCGCGGCCGCGATAGGACAAAACCCCCCTGTGTTAGTTTCCTGCCTCCAGCGAGGTGGGGGGTTCACTTTAATCGAAGAGGTAAATATATATATTTTTTTTTTTTTTTACTTTTTTTTTACAATTTTTTTACAATTGATTTTTGTACTTTTTTTTTTTTTTACTATATCATTAAAATACACCTCCACGGCCAACTTATTCGATACATTTTTTTAAAATATTTTAAACATCTAAGAGGATTATTTGAAATAGTTTACTTTTTAAAAAAAAAAAAAAAAGGGAGCCTACCTCCAAATTTTGGAGGGAGTGTGCCCCCTAGTGGAAGACAGCAGAACTCCATATATTTTTTTCCAGTTCATCAAGATGAATGTCTGCAAACTCAGACAGAGATAATCACCGGTGCGGTGTAAAATGGATTTAATATGATGCAGATTTCCTCGGATAAACTGGAAAGCGGTCGCCGCCACGAACGCATGCTTCTGCGGGACCTCTGAGGTTGGCGGGGGTTTTACCTCGACGGCGCTGACAGACAGAGAGCCATCTGTTTTCTTTGGTCATGCTCGGGATCCTGTCTTTCGCCATATGAACTTCCATAATCTCAAAAACCCATAATCATAAACAGACACACACACTCGTTGAGAATACACTAAGACGGGGGTAAATTTGCACCCGCTCCCTCGGGGCAGGCTTTCGTCAGAAACAAACTCCGCGGTTGCGTCGTCTCTTGCGCCGAGCCCTCCTGTTTTTCTTCGTCCTTTTCTGCAGCGGAGGTATGAGGCTTCTCCACGGTCTGGCCTCCGTACAGCTGCATCCTGACGCGGAGAAACAACCCCAGCTGCTTCTCCTCGCCAGGCCCCCGTCGACTCCTCTTCCTCTGGTTCCCCTTCCTTTCTCCACATGGAAAACCGCTTATGTTTTGCGGCACTTTAATAGCCTCTCCTGCACTTGCCCTTCTTGCCGCGCGGCTCGGTGACCATTAGGTTTTTCAGAAAGCTGCGCAGATACAAAGAGACAAGACTGACTGTTTTTTTTTCAGAGGACGATCAAAAGGGGAGAGGAGATCGGGGGATTTCTACCAAATAAATGAATCAATAAAAATCACAAATGGCAAGTGTTACATTAGCCTGAAAATCAGAATATGTGTTAAATACCATGTTATTTTATTTTATCTTATTTTATTTCATTTTATTTTATTTTATTTTATTTTATTTTATTTTATTTTATTTTATTTTATTTTGAAAAAAGCTCATTTAAACTTGAATGTATGGCTCATGATGCATTACATAAGCGACGGATCAGAAAATGTGTTAGGGACCAAGTTATGTTATTTTATTTTATTTTATTTTATTTTATTTTATTTTATTTTATTTTATTTTATTTTATTTTGAAAAAAGCTCATTTAAACTTGAATGTATGGCTCATGATGCATTACATAAGTGACAAATCAGATAATGTCTTAAGGACCATGTTATTTTATTTTATTTTATTTTATTTTATTTTATTTTATTTTATTTCAATTCATTTCATTTCGTTTTTTTATTTTATTTTATTTTATTTTATTTTGAAAAATACTCATTGAAACTTGAATGTTTGGCTCATGATGCATTACATAAGTGACAAATCAGATAATGTCTTAAGGACCATGTTATTTTATTTTATTTTATTTTATTTTATTTTATTTTATTTTATTTTATTTTATTTTATTTCATTTCATTTCATTTCGTTTTTTTTTTATTTTATTTTATTTTATTTTATTTTATTTTGTTTTATTTTGAAAAATACTCATTGAAACTTGAATGTATGGCTCATGATGCATTACATAAGTGACAGACTAAACTAAAAGACTACCTAAAAAAAAATGAACCAAGCAGTTCTCTTCAGCTCATCTTTAGTTTACATGGGTATTACATGGGTATTTCCATTTGATCACGTTTTATATGCTTAATTTTGAGACTTAATGATTTGTAGCTGAGAACTTTTGCACATCACAGAGTGTTTTTAAAAGATTTGATCACTCTTGTGGTTAAAACTGAAATTCTTTCTCCCCATACTTCTCCCTTCAGGAGTCTCCACAGCAAACACCTCCAGTGTCCGACCTTCTTCACCGCATTCTCTTCTCTCACAAAAACTAACTTCACGTCCTTTTTCCCTCCATCCGTGAATCTCTTCCGGTTTTCCTCCAAGGCCTCTGAAACTCAAATTCACATTTTTTTTTCTCTCCAGACACAGACAGCAGATGGCGTCAGTGAGCCGGCGAGGTTCCTCAGCTGTATTCTGAGCAGATGTTAATCGCGGGCCTTCAGGTCAGACCAGAGGCCTTAAGGTCACGACCTCCTGACGGATCGATGTGAAAAACTCATGACGATCAGATGGCGTTTTAGGGTCACGCCGCTCCCTCAAAACCGGTAGCGCCTTTGCGGGGGTAAGGGAAACGAGTTGACCGCTGTTGATTATAATTCGCACGTTAACAACACTAATCAAACATAATCGCAACACAACAACACTAACCTCATTCCCTCATCTTGGGAGGATGATGTAAGCGCGCTCACTCCTTCACACGGGTATCCAGGTGTTGTCTTGGGAACGCGCCGTGTGATTGGAGCCGACAGCTGTTTGGCTCCGACCGAATCATTCGGCCAATCTGGCGACTTCGCCCCCTCATCCCAGACAGATGGAAAGGTTGGCAAGGCACTGATCACATTTAGCAACGTCACACATCATGCTGGATTTGCTGTAGGCAAAAAAAAAAAAAAAACAGTCCAATTTAATTTAATTTAATTTAATTTAATTTAATTTAATTTAATTTTTTTATTTTATTTTATTTTATTTTATACAAAAAGGAGGGTGAATAGGAAATTCAACAAATTTTGTGCATGCTTTTTTTTCTGTCATTGTTTAATTTACTGAATTTATTTCTGTTAAATAAGGGTTTTTCTCTCTCCTCGCTGACATCACTGCAAAGCCATTTACGGAAATCCACTGCGAACCGCAGCTGTGTATTACAGTGTTTTTCATTTCTCTCAGAGATGGGGTTGGGATAAAAAAAAAAACAAAAAAAAAAACGCCCGAATAGATCTCTTTCGTTTTCTCACGTCTGAAAAGTTGATGCGCGTCGTAGATTTCCGAATTCACTGCGGTGATTTATCCTTCTGCCATCATGGAAAATGATCTGACGGTGTTGATCCAGCTGCAAACATATTGGGCGAGTTTATTAACTGGTGTCGGGTTCCCGCCGCGCCGCAGCGCTCTGGGCTCCGGTCCAAGTGGGTTTTTCCTCTCGGCTCCGACGTCCATATGTCGTGTATCACGTTCGCCAGAAGAGGTGTAGGTAGAAGAAGCTTAAAAGTAAAGCGACGCTCTCCAAACGTGGTTGATCAGAGGAGGATATGGATCCGGCCTCCAAAAGGTCTGATTTGTCTCCCATTGGCGGAGTCTCAGATGAGAGAGCGCTCGCATTTCACCCCTCCAGAGTGACGGCCGGCTTCAGACGGACCAACAGACAGAGGATTAATCACTCCTCTGCTGGCCTCCCTCCCCCGCCGCTCACCCTCACCCCGCAGAACGGGCATCTGTGGCCCGAGAAATGAGCCTTGAAATTGTAATTAATGACGGTGAGATAATTATGGACAACAAGATTATCGATCAGGCCGCCAAACTCCCGAGTCTTAAAACCGCCTAGTCCTTACCTCACGCCGGTTGTCGGGAGATAACGCGTCGCGGCGGCTGTTCCCTTTGTCGTTTCTCAAAGATTATTGTGAAATGTATCGACGTGGAAACAGCTGACTTGTTATCAGTCGTGACGGGATGAATACCGATTGGTGCGATGAGTTCGCGCGACGAGAGCCACCGTCTCGTTGTGGATGTGGGTCTCTATATGTGGCGCCGTGATTGGCTGGCGATCGGTCCAAGGTGAACCCCGACTCTCGTCCAATGACAGTTGGGATACGGTCCGGCACCCCTGCCGGCCCGAGGACAGGATAAGCCATTAACTTGGACTTTATGAATACTTCTTGGACTTTCATTCATATCTTCAAGTTGCTTCGTCTTCTGTTTTTCGGGTTCTGGCCCCGCTTTCGGTTTGGTACTTTCTCTGCTCTGGTTTTAACAAGCGTGGTTGTTATATCTGTGCTTTATTCACTTCGGCGGACGTTTCTTTGGAGCTGTTCTTATTGTACGTATTTGTACTATTGGATTTAAACAAATTCCTACACAGTGAATCGCGGTGCTTGTTACCGTTTTACTGAAAAAAAAATTCTCGAACTCTTTCTTTGCTGGCTTCAGACACCGAAATACCCTTTTCAAAATAATCCCAATGTATCAGCCCTTCGGCGGACACCTTTTTCCGACAACAAGACAGAGTTATTGTTGTTTGATGACTTCCATGCAATCTAATGTTTGCCTTTGCCATTTAAAGACTTGGAAAAAGCCCCACTTTTGAGCTTCATTTAGTTTGAACTCAGAATAACAGAAGATCCCTTTGATGGCTTTGTTTGAAGATATTTTTGTCAGGACAACAGTTACTTGCAGAGGGTCTCTGGAGAATCGGGAGACTCGGGTTCTGACTCCGGTTCTGAAGACCGACGTTCTCACGACTCCGTCCAGACTTGTCACGGGAAAAGTCGGGGTTGAGGCCAGTGGTGAGAAGGACGTCCACAAATACACAGAGAGGCCGGGGAGAACTTTGGATGGATGACATCTTGAAGAAACCTCCCGCCGTGTCCTCTTGTGAGCCGCTTTCACTGACGTTCGTGAATCAGTTGACCGACAACAGAGCAGGATTCCCATTGGCTTTGCGGTCGGTGAGAATGAAAACACAAGTGAGGACGAGCAGAGGGGATTTGAAGGATGGGGAGAGGACAGGAAGTTAGGTGGAAAGATGAAACACAGTCTTCTAACTATCAAAATTAAACAGGAAGTCACAGGAAATAAAGAAAAGACAAGGAAAGAATGAACTGAGGTCGAGCTTTCAGACAAAGATATTTTTTTTTTGCTACATATGTACTCTATTACTTAAGCTGCGCGAGCCTCGCACTCCCTCGTTGCCACGACCAACATCGATCCTTCTGGGTAATATAGTATATAAACATTTACCGAACATTTACCAATGTGTTTATAAACACATCTCCTTTCCTTTAAAAGAAAAGCATTTTCTTTTTAAACCAATGCATTTAAACCAGCATTATTTATTTTTGCCTTAGCTTGATTATCAGCATCCAATTTTAATTTCTCAACATGAAATATTCAAAACCAAACTTAGATTATACTTCCATATAAAAGTAACATAATTTCCTTTTTTTTTACTATATACGTATTATTACTTACGTGACAACTCTCATACTCAGGTGTTGCTCAGGCAACTCTGTACAACACCAAGCCTTCTGGGTGATGAAATATTATTATTATTATTCCTATTGTTATTATTATAATTATTAATGATTATAATAATAATAATGATAATAATAACAATAGTAACAATAATAATAAGCACTAGCATCCCCCGCAAGGATAAGTGACACAAGATAGATGGATGGATGGATGGATGGATAATAATAATAATAATAATAATAATAATAATAATAATAATAATAATAATAATAATAACAACAATAATAATAATAATAATAATAATAATAATAATAATAACAATAATAATAGACTTAATACTCAGGGACACTGTACAGACATAAACATCCTCGCAAAGTTCAGATTTAAAACAAAAAATAAAAATAAAAACAATAAAAGTGAAAAAATAATGTGTAATATTTAAACATTTACTTACAAACACATCAATTCACTCTCTCATTCACACATCTGGACAATTTAGAGGCTCCAAGGAACTGCAATGAGACGGAGAGGGAAACCCAAACAGGCACGAGGACAACATGGAGACCCGGCACAGAAAGAGCGCCTCGTCAGGAAACAAACCGTCAACCCTCGTCGCTGCGAGGCGGAAGCGCTCGCCGCAGCGTCGCCACGCCAACCCAATTACAAACATATTAACATGTTTTAACGCTGCACTTTGAAAGGGAGAACAGACCAGAGGACAGATGATGATATTGCCTGAAATGAGATCAAATAATTGCCTGACATGCTGTGTGTGTGTGTGTGTGTGTTTGCATGAGGCAAAAAAAGAGCGATAGCCACGGATAATGGGTTTAAACGTGAGCGTGCATCCTTCCTCTCCCCCCCCCCCACCTGTGATACGCCACTAATGAGGCTCTGTGCCGATGGCCGGATGAAAGATGGACGGTTGCGGCGGCGGCGGGGTTATTTTGGTCTTTTTCCGAAACGGCGCCGGGGCATGAAAGACGACGTGCCAGTGTGAATAATGAAACGGCTCCGGAGCTCCACTGATCCACCTGTTCACAGATCAATGGGCGACATCGGGAAGGAGTGCGCCGTATGCTCCGGGGCGGCCCTCGACGCCGCTAGAGCGCGGGGGGGGGGGACGACCGTTTCATTCGGCGGATACGACACCGACGAATAAATCACGGGTCGAGCGACCAGATTGTTCCTTTAGCGAGAGGCCTGTTATTTTTGACCTGTAGGGGTTATAGATGTTGTGAGCTAAACTCAAGATCATATCTAATAATCCCCCGCGCCCCCCGCCCGCGATCACCCGAGGGCTGGATTCTGATGAATGCTCAAACTGTCGCCGCTTTGTTCTCGGGGATCAATTTTCTATTCTATTTCTGTGTATCGAACATCAAATGCCGCGCCGGGCTCTCGCCCTGGGATGAGAGGGCTTGTTCTTTCCTAATAGATCCTTGACCTTCGCCGCTCGTGACAGGGCTCCGGCATTAGCCCTCCGCGCCGTGGCGTCCGCCGCCCGGGCTTCCATGATGCAAATTTCATGTCACAACATCAAACGGGCGGCTGATCAAAGGTCAGCCCTCCTTTATGTAGGTGTTTGATATCAAAATTTCTTTTTCATCTCCAGCTGTCAAGGACCGTTAGAGCTGAAGAGCAAAAGGATGGAGGGAGGGAGCGTTAGTCAGAGAGTCGGGGCGGAGGGGAGAGAAAAGGAAAAGCGCTAGAGCTTTTTAAGCGAAGCACGCTTCTGTGTTTGAAATGTAAAAACAAAAACATTAGTCGCTGTTTTCCGGACTCCAAAACCAGAGTTTATTTGCAGAGCGCCGTCGAGATATCGAGATGCGGAATTGGGAATCACGGGCGGAGGAGTCTGACGCCAAACATGCTATCGGAGCGGGGAGTGGGTTTGTTTGTGTGTTAAAAGGGAAAGTCGTGCATCACGCCGCCAGATACGGAGCGAGCACGACGCCGCATCAGCCAGACATTTAATCGTCGGCCTTCCTTCGCAATCTCTCGCGCGGACAGACGGGGCCACTTAATAAACTAGACTCTTCACTAAATTAGCCAGGGGAAATTACATTCGCGCCAGGCTCCGTAGGGATCCAGTAGGACTGGCAGCGGAGCGGGATTATCATCTGACAACGCGGCAACATCGGCGCATCCCCCTGCAAATACGCCACCTGAGTGCGAGGAATAAATCCGGGCTTGTCGGCGGAGGGGGTTTCCATCCAAAAAGCCGCGGAGCATTTCTTGCATGACAAATGTCACTTAGTAAGGCATCAGCGTGACAGCCAGGGTGGAGAAGTATTCATTTCTATGGCAAAATCTATCATTTGTGGTAAAACCTAACATCGGAAGATTGGTTACCCGGTGAAAAAATATATAAATATATTTTTTTCTCGGGTGTCACTTCATCTGCAGACACGGCCAACAAGTTTCTTGCGCGCTTATCTGCATTTCTGTTTCTAGATGATAGATGGCAATGCTGCTCTTCCGTTAAAAAAAAAAAAAAAAAAAAAAAAAAGGTGGGGCCCTCCGTGCTGCACTTAGCGGTTTGAGTTTCTTCAATTTAAATGTTGAGATTTGTGTCTCTTTTTTTGCCTCTCGATGTTATATTGCAGCACAAACGAAGGCCAAGCGTCGGACGCGGAAATAAATGCCGTGAAGATTCAGCTGTGATGAACTGAGATTTAATGCATCTCAATTCTGACTTCATGTGCCGTAAGAGAGTTACAAACTCACTGTGGCACAAAAGATGGACAAAAGGGCGAAAATCCAAAACTCACCCTTTGCTATCTGTAAGTATATGTTTTAATGTTATTTTCCCCATGTGCGATTTTTCTCTCTCTCTCTGATATGTTATCATAAATTACTAACACTTTTTTTTTTTTAGCCACTGTGCATCTATGAATGTCTGCACGCGCTCCAAAATTGAATTGTGTCACACAGACGTGACTGATAATATTGTGCTGAGCTGTGAATTAAAGGATGCCAAAAAGAAACGACGAGGACGGCTCTTTAAACAGATTGCTCAGGAAAAGGAGTCAGTAGCTGCAGAGATAGATAAGTTGCACGGGGCAGAGTTGGGGGATCATTCCTCATCTGATACAAATGGAGGTATGAGGTTTATCTTCCAAAGCCTCATGAATAGGCTTTGTTTATAATGGAGAGGCAACTTATAGAGTTACATTAATTGCCTGACAAGCTTAGCCATTACAATGCTCATGGAAAGGCGCGTGGAGCATAAAGGCAGGACCGATCCCTCTCTTTTATTTGGTTTTTTTTTTTTTTTTTTTTTTTTTGTTCTTTTGTTTTGTTTTGCCCCCTACCCCCGCCCCCTCGCCGCCACCTGTGGAGAGGCCGAGGAAAGGGGAGGAATTAAAATACGGATAGAAAAGATCCGGAGACCGCGAGGAGGCCGTAGCATGAGAGATTCAAAACCGAAGGGGGAAAAAAAAAAATTTAATACATCAAAATGGAAACACAAAGTCGTGAGGAGGGCAGGTAGCGCGGGAGGCTGCTCACATTTTTACCTACTTCACTGACACTGCTTTAGTTTCTATAAAAATGTGTCTATTAGGGAGAAAATTGTAATTTTTTCCTTAATCAGTGTGAAATTGCTTTGCTCCTCATCCAACAGACCCCATAATAGGACAAATGAGGCATGAGTTTATTTTGCTTTCAGCTCTTATGGGTGGAGGGGAGAGCCACCCCCCCTCCTCCCCCAGGGGATGTGGGGATGGAGAGGGGCAAAGTCTGACATTTGCAAGTCTTATGGAGACAGAAGGTGCGCGGCTGAGCTCCACGCCACCGCTTACCGCTCCATCTCGACACCTCAGGTCAGTAACTTTTGACTCTCCAACCCGGATCATTAGTATTCCAGGAAGCCTGGTGGCAAACATCCAGCTCCGGCGCGGGAAAACAAAAGCCGACGGGGTCGTCCTACGGTAGCTCCTTCCAGGGATGGAGGAGAATAAAACAGCGGTGCTGGAAAAGAAAATGCAAGTCTCTCGGAGAAACCGCCGGAGAGCATTGATGGGTTTATGATGGAAGTGTCTTCAGCGGCGCCTTGAAAATTTTTCAACCGAAAATTGGCGACGAACAGAAGGCGACGCTTGAACTTTTACACTTCTGTTCATTTTCAGAGATGAAGATGTGGAGGTTGGACAGGATCAGGGAATGACTCATTCCGGAGGGGTCCAGATGTTCCGGAGATAAAGTCAGACTGAGATGGTTCGGACATAGACGGAGGAAGGTGGTGAAGATCTGGGTCTAGAGGAAGACCGGAGAGGAGATTTATGGATGGAATGAAACAGGACAGGAGGTTAGTTGGTGTGAGAGAAGAGGATCTGGCAGGGGATCGACTCAGGCTACATCTGAAGGGAAAAGCCCGAAGGAGAAGGAGCAAGACTCGATTCAGCGTTGTTGGCGAATACAGGTTATAATCATAAAAAAAAGGCAATATTGAAGACTTCCAGTACCAGAAACAACAGCCTGATCAGTGTTTTCATGATAAAAGAAGGCACGACTTTAAATACTTACCTTTCACGTGTTCAGTGAGTGCCGTTGCGTACTATTGAATTGGACGATATCGGCAAAGCGAGCCGGAAGCCGCGGTTTGTGTTCGATTTATTCATTTGTCACCGCCACGACACAGAGCACGGGATAAAGCTATCGGCCAGAGCGTCAATAATGGCCACAGAGACGTAAAACAGAAGTGAGGGGTTTCATTTTATATCGTAAAATCCAGCCCGCGACAGACGGACAGTTTTTATTTATCGGCTTATTTATCAAACACCCTGCTTTCGGATAAGAACCCTCGCTTAAACAACCTTGCCCCTGCAGTTTAGGCAATCCTGATTCTTCTTCGCGAGGAATCCAGCGAATTGGCCTCCGGTCACGGGATTAAAAGAGATAAGCGCGGGTGAATATTCCACCGCTTCTGAAATGGAGGTCTCCTATTTATCACCCAGTGAGACCAGTGAATAATACATGGGCTTGTCCAGTCCGAGCAAAGTAAAGCAAGGGCACTTGTAAAAAACAGATCGCCCTTGTAGGACCACTTAGGCCTCCCCGAGGCTGGCTCCGACAGGTCTATTTGGAACAGTCTTGTTTGTCCTCTCCCCATGTCTTGCCTAGAAGTCGTGCATGCAGCCAATCCATCCTGATGATACACAAATCTGTCTGTTCCAGCACACGATCACAGATTTAGATTTGTGCTCACACACAAACGCGTACCTACGCAATTTTTTTTTCTCCTTCTCATCGATAGGGATGTCGGCGCTGGCTCAATGTGCAAAACCTCAAAAACTCATTACATTACATTTACATTACATTACATTGCATTTGGCAGACGCTTTTATCCAAAGCGACTTACAATAGAGGACATAGGGACTGCAAATACACTTGCAAATACACGATGCACAGGAAATATACAGAACAGTTAGGTTGGGTTAGTGAGGTTTTTTTTTTTTTTTTTATGACAGACACACAAACATACACACACACACACACACTGCATAGCCTAACTTGCTGCCGACCTGATCTGGGGCATCAGCGCAGTAAAAAGTCCTGAAAGAGAAATATTTTTACCTGTTTCTTGAAGGTTGAGAGAGATGATGCTAGTCTTGTTGCTTCAGGGAGTTTGTTCCACCACTGAGGTAGTTGAACTGAGAACAGTTTTGCCTGAGATCGCTTAGAGCGAGCAAAAGGTTTGAGCAAAACTCAAAACGTCGTTTTACGGGATGCGCGTCGGAAGACGCTTCTCTCTGAGATGATTGACGAGGTGTCGGACGGCGACGTTACGTCCAACGGAGGTCTTTTCCTCCCGCGGACGGATTGACACACAAACTCGGCAACACATGCCGACCTTTAACCAGGAGGAGCCGAATCCCTCGTCCGAGGGGAGACCCGGAGCCACGCGTGTGTCATGAGGGATCTGATTTCATATTGTGTGGAAAATCTTCTCATGGACTGATGCGACGGCTATGGGTGTGATGATTAAGTGCTAAAGTTGCATTTTCTCCTCCAAGCAGGCAGCCCTGAGGCCAGAGAGGCTGCATGATTGCCTCTGTGTGCTACATTACATCGACATAATGGAGAATACTCTCCTGGGGCCTGAAATAATGTAAAAGGAAAGTGGGAGAGAGAGGGGAAAAAAAGCCCATCCCTGCCTTTTCTGCCAGGACCTCAGAATTCTCCGCGTGCAATCGGATTTGCTGATAGGACTCCCCGTGCCACAGCTTCAATATTGATGACAGACAGAGCATTCACACATGGTTGCATGGCAGCACACACCAGGGGAGCCCTCTAATCTGATTCTACTATTACATCTGCAGACCTCCCCGCTGGATGTCTTCAGCCCGCCGGCCACAGCGGCTCGCCCGATACGGCGAGAGCCCCGCCATGCTGGGAACTCACGTACTGTATCTATGAAGCAGACCCCCGGAGGAAGATTTAGAAAGAGAGAGAGAAAAAAAAAGAGCTAATCAAATTGGACCAAATGAGTGGAGCTCGTGTTTTTTTTTTTTTTTTTTTTTTTTTTTTCCTCCTTTCCCTTAACTAATTAGCGTGAAGCTAAAAAAAGCCAAATTTTATAAAACCAAATCCATCAGCCGGACAAGTGGAACAAATGAGTCGGCCTGGAACTATGAGGCAGAACGGAGTTATTTGTTTGCTTTTACAACTTGAAGGGCAGACTTTGCATGGTCACAACCTTCCGTTATTGTCCCCAAAGTTGCAGATAATGTGAACTCCTGCTTTCCCACCAATTACCGTGGACTCCTGGGGACGGATGAAAACACATTATAACAGAGAATTTTGTTTTTACTATGATCAGTACGGACTTCAATTCCAGTTTCCTAGAATTGAATCGATCTTGAGTCCACGGCAGTATTTAGAGTAATATTGAATTACACATTTGTCTGTGAATGCATGAAGTCCCTGCAAAAAAAACTGACTTAGAGTTTAACAAAAAAAAAAATTCTTAATTCAGCGGAGCCATGCAATAGATGGTGATTAATTGATTTCTTTTCTTTATTTTTATTTTTTTCCAAGATGGCGCTGGAAGACGCAGCACCTGTCGCAGCAGCTCTTACTATTTTTACTATTATCTCATATTTTCTGAACTTATTTATTTACCCATCCACTCGCGGATGGGACTCTGTTTTCACCCTTGCTGTTTGTTTTTTTGTTTTTTCTCCATTCTGTTGTCCATTCTTATCCTTGATGTTGTTGTTCTCTCTGCTGTCTATTTGTGGATGTCTTTTGCTATCTCCTAATTGTCTCTCCATTTATATTTATATTCATTTTTATTGATACTATAACTGTCACGCTGCTGTGACAAAAGAATTTCCCCGACGGGGATCAATAAACTTTATCTTATCTTAACACCGTTGTCATCTGTCCGCAGGATGCAAAGCTACCCCCAGGTTAGTCCTACAGCGATGCAAAGTTAGTCAGAAGTATCCACAGCTCATCTATATGTCAATGAGACCTTTCCCTCAATTATTTCATATCCGATGGACGGATAAGAGTCGCGTTATTTGTATGGTGTAGATAAAAATATGACTAAAATAGCAAAATAATCCCTTGATTGTCTGGCTGGATTTTGCAGTAACTAACGCCATTCTCATGTCTATCCATCAGATGCAACCTGGCTGGTTCAGCACAAAGACTGAAAACCGCCGGTGTTTAACGCAGCCGATAGAGACGACGCGGTCGGTGTGTCAGGACACGAGATGGATTGGCTCCAACTCACGGTAAAATGAACGGATGGGTTTTTCTGAGAGGACTTAATGAATATTCCCGGTGTTGAAGAAACGCCGGGAAATGCATTTCCGGTCGGCCGTTCTGCCCCGTTTCCAGGCGAGCGTCAAAGCCGATGTCTGTGTTAACAGTTTCCCTTGAAACTAAGTTGATGATCTATTGAAAAAAGAAAAAAAAAAAAAAAATCAGAAAAATATCCAAACCTGCTGTGTTGTAATTAAACAGCGACCATTAGCAAACTACCTAATCAGCACTTTGTGTGGCTACGGAGGGGCTCTCCAGAAGTGATGGCGCTTTTGGGGAATCTCGGACCATCTGTTTGTAAGCTCCTCAGGAAAGCTTAGAGAGAGAGAAAGAAAACGAGCAAGAAAAGGACATACTTAAAAACGGGGTTGGAGGGCCGGGTGTGTTTACGGCAGCCGCCCATAGTGCTCCGATTTGTCTCCTCCTGAGTGGCAGGATGGCTGAACCCATGGCTCTTTGCAACATCTGCAAGCATTCTTCCACAGGCCCCCAGAGGCATATAATAGTCCATTACCTCTGTCTCTGACAAAAACACACATTTAAACTAGAATTACACCCCCTGCCTTCTCTTCCTCATGCATCCCATTTCGTTGCCTCGTCTTCTTCTGTTCTGCAATTCAATCATTGCTAACCTGGGACGGCACCATTTAGCCCCCCGCGTGGTCTTTCCGCCCGCTCGAGAGATTGCAAAAGCCGGGCTCGCGAGTGAAGAGGGGCCTCGAGGAGACGAGAACGCTTATTACCACCGACGACCCGTTCGCCGGCGCACAAATTCAAATCGTTTTTTTGAGATATAATCACATATTTTCCACAGTACAAACATGAATTTTACTTTGAAGCCAATAATGACTGATTGTCCTGTGGGAAATCAGGACGTCACTTGTGTTGCTGGTGAGTGTAAGCTATAAAAGATGATCTCATCTGTCCTCATATCTCAAGAGACACCTTTAATTTCACCGGGCACAGACAGTCCTGCAATTTCTGCGGACCGGCCCGCTAACATTGTGATTGCATACCGTAATAATAAATCCCTCCTTCCGAGGGCTGTGACTAGAAAATTCTCTGTGAGATGGCGAGAAAGCAGAAGCTGCGGAAATCAGGTGATCAGTTTCACTGTATCATGCGGGGACATCTTTGGAGTGGTAAACAGCAACCAGTGCTATCAACAAATAAGAACGACCACAGGAAGACCTTTTTTTTTCTCATTCAATAGTACCTCTGCCCAATTTCACAGGCTTCACCATCGCTGAATGGGAAGAAATTGGGGAAAAATGTGAAATCGACTGCTTGGATTGCGGCCGTACCTTTATTTTACCACGTCTGTGTCATTTTACAGTGCAAGAGTGTATTTTCCAGCCGGCGCAACATTGACAATGGAACCGCGGTGAAGGTCTTCCATGTCAACTCATGTTTTTCTCCATGCAAATTCAGCGTCTTTACTAAGAAAATAGTCCAGGTGGGAATCTGGGTCTAATGTTGATTATATTTTATATATACAGTATACTGCATATTTATGTGCATATACATATACATATACATATAAATGTATGTTTATATATATATTTGTATTTATATATAAACAGTATTTACTGTGAAGGATATATGTGTATATATCTGTGTGTGGGTGTGTGTGTGTGTGTGTGTGTGTGTGTGTGTGTGTGTGTGTGTGTGCGTGTGTGTGTGTGTGTGTGTGTGTGTGTATACAGTGCTCAAAAAAGTAAAGGGCACACTAAAATAGCACATCCTGGATCTGAATGAATGAAGTATTCTTATGAAATAGTTTGTTCTTTACATAGTAGAATGTGCTGACAACAATATCACACAAAAATGATCAATGGAAATTAAATGTATGATTTAAAATGTATTGGAGTCACACTCCAATGAAAGTGGAAAAACACACTACAGGCAGATCCAACTATGATATAATGTCCTTAAAATTAGACAGAATGAATCAGTTTTGCTTCCTGAGTGGACACTTTGATTTCACAGTGTGATTGACTTGGAGTTACATTATGTTGTTTAAGTGTTTCCTTTATTTTTTTAGCAGTATACACACACACACACACACACACACACATAGACACACACACATGCGCGCATATATGAATATATGTATATCCTTCACAGTAATGAATTCATAGGAATTAGTTGCTTAAATCCTCGTCAGTCATTTTATGTCAAATGCATTGATGTGAGAGTAGCCTAATCAATTTGTTCATTCCCAGCTGGATCAATACTTCAAATTATTGACAAAACAACGTGATTCGATGATGCCGTGAGCTCAAAACAGAAGCCTTGCTGACTCCACAGAAGTTGGCTTTGGGAATGTTTCATTTGGAGTGGCAGGTTGCCATGGTGGCACTACTTAGGTGGTTCTAAATAAGACCCCAATTCAAATCAGGTTTATTGTTGAAAAGTCAGCAGTTTAAGTGACTCAGTCCCGGGTTTTCCAAGCTTCAAACTTTCCCTTTCCCCCCTCCTCGCTCACCATTCACAGCTTGCAGTATGCAGCCTCCCTAATCCACCTGTTTCCTATTCTTCTCTGTGTAGACTCAACCGCCTCCCCCAACACTCCCCAGTGACTTTCTGTAGTTTTACTAAAGAGGGGTTAGCAATGGCTTTACTTCTCACCACATGAGGCTTGAAGAGTGTCCTGGGAGCCAGTGTTTGCGGTGAAGAGCAATGCATCCCCTCAGTAATTAATGGATTATAACCACGGCCCCCTACTCAGGTCTGGGTAAGCACAAGTTTCTCCAGCTGGCCATCACACATGTCATCACCCAATTCATTGCGCTGCGATTGTTCCCACTAGGGCTTGTTTCTTCTTCACTGAATGCATTTCCTACCGGACAATATTCTCTTACACGGTTTCTCTGATTGGATTCGGTACAGGATGCTGTTCAATCTATAGGCCGGGCTTCTACACATCCTTGGATGTTCTGTAACCTCTACTTGCTGATGTGGAAACCGCAGGACCCGGGTCTGTTTTCCGATACAGGCTTGGTCGGCTGCACTCCACGCAGTAATTTGCAGGTCTCGCTCTGGAAGATTTCAAGCGCGGCCGAGGGCTATGGGGAGGCGCGTGGCATTTGCATCTGATTCTCCAATGTCTGGATATACCGCTCAGCCAGCAGCGGAGCTTCATTCTGGATAGCAGGAGGCCTACGAGCACCGGCGTTCTGAACCAGCACCTCATTATCATTTGGAAGATTTCATGGCAGTTCCCCAGGTTGACACTGCTGGCTATATTGTATTCATGACACACAGTGTGACAAAGAAATAGTCCCTGAATAGATGACAGGAGGGAGCTCTGACAGGCTGGAACTTAAACGCACAAGTATGAACACACAAAGCAAAGGAGACTGGCCTTAAGTGCTGATATTACTTGCTAGAAACACACGATGATCCGCTTGATTGGGATGAATTTTCATTTCATTCATAATATTTTCCACATATATACTGTAAGACGACTTGCATTAGGTTGCAAGTCTTCGAGTCGGTTTTAAGAGTTGCAGAAATCTCTCACACCGAGCGGCTCCGGAGCAAAAATGTAGGTTACCGTCCACAGAGAGTGGAGTCTCCTTCAAGTTGTCTTGCATTTCCTATGCCCTCACCCCTGCCTTTGCTAAAGTCACTCAATTTGTAGCAGTCCCCAAACAGACTCTCAACTGCACCCAGGGCAGCAGTTGCCTTATCTTCCCTTCATGTAGTAACTGCCTGTCCAGCTTTCATTAATCTCCGGTGATAAGCCACCACTGACAGATTTCTCATTTCAGATGTCACCAAGTGAGAGGACTGGGTGTCCTTAAAGTCCACTTTGTTTAGAAGCAATATTCACCTCACTTCTCGCCGTGGCATATTTTCAGATTTGACACCATCCCTCCTATGAAAATGCACTGGGCTATAACACTGGGCTCTTTGAAAGCTAAAAACTGGTACTATCACATTAGCATACATGTATTATGTACGTTTTGGATGAATTGGTCCTTCGGCCCTGTCTAAATATTTAACAAAATTAAACACCTCTAACATTTTAGATGGTTATTTTATGTGTGTGAATAGACATCGGTGGACACGGCCCGCCACATGACCTTCCGCTTTGAACAGTTTCAGCGTGTATTTCAGTTGCCCAACCGAAGATCGCGCATTCAAATCGGATATCTTTTTTTAAAAATGATGGCTGCCACCCTCACTTGTTGTTCTGGGAATGATGGTGATGATTGTAATATTGACCCAAAAACTGTATCTATCACCTGGTTAACTGTACACCAAGCTGCACTTAATGTTTTACTAGCATTGCCAACACTGCTCCAAAATAATTGCCAACCCCTCAGACCTCTCACCTGCTTCAGTGTCAGTCAACTATTGAAAACAGTCAAAAAGATCCTTGCAGATGAGTCCCACATTTTAATTTTAATTTTAATTTTAATTTTAATTTTAATTTTAATTTTAATTTTAATTTTAATTCTAATTTTAATTTTAATTTTAATTTTAATTTTAATTTTAATTTTAGTTTTAATTTTATTTTAATTTTAATTTTAATTAGTTATTCTTGATGTTGACAATTTTCATGCTGCTACCCCATGTGCCCAACTATTGCCCCTCAGGGATAAACAAAGTTTTTTTGATTATGTTCATATTTATTATATGTTTACATTCCCTATTTATTGACAATAAAAATCCAAATGCACGGTGGAGAGCAAAGTAAGAATTTCATTGACCAAATATGTGAGTATTGGGAACTGTCGACTAATCAAGGTACCATTTACTTTGTAAATTTCTGAACAGCTACCAAACCCACATAAACAACATTCAGCAGCCATTAAGATATAATATACTAGTTTTTAGAATCGATCAATGACTAGTTGCTTACCCTTCCGTCTCACAATCCCATCATTTCAAATATTCACCACACAGGAAAGTCATGTATTTATGAGATTTAGATTGAGATTTAGATTTGTCAAGGTTGACCGGTCGACCACCAACGGCAAATAGCCTTGCAGCTCTGCTCAATCCTCCGAGAGCATCTCAACTGTAGCTTAAGTTATTGATTTACTGGTATGATCCTGGCGTGGGTGGACACCTTCTGGCGAAAAACCATTTTGATGTGTTTGTGGAAAAGTTGAAAACATTTAGAACAAGTCATTGCAGCTCATGTATGAAGTTGTCAAGCTACGTTTGAATGAATGCTGTTGGGAGGTGAGGTCTGGGGTGGGGGCTATGCCAAAAGAATTCTGCCAGATTGTTTTTCCTTCCTTCCCAAAATACAATCCAACTGAAACCCAAACAAACAAAAAAAAAGGGGAGGTAATAATAAATAAATAAATGAATAATCTCCCAGTTATCTGTCAGTCCCAAGCTTGCCAAGCTATCCAAATCACACTTCAGTAGGCAAATGACTGACAGGCCCCCGGTTCCCTTTTGGATGGTACATTAAGTCAGTATGGAGATTGTGTGCTTGCGAAACCAACCTGAAAAACTTTACCAACATTCTTTTTGAGGTCAGTGAGTCTGCTCAAGGGAAAGGGGAAGACGCTTCGTTCCTTTCCATTGAGCTAGCGTCACCATCAGCGGTCTTATTACTGCACCTCAAGGAACAAGGAGGTCCCGAGGGGGTCTCCTGTATTGTATCTCACTTTTTCAATGCAATTCCTTTGCATGACTTGACATCAGCAGCAATCCAGTGATTGGATTGTTCTGGTGTAGAAAGGTTAGCCAAGGGTAATGTTATGACAAAGTTTGTTTTTCCACTGTTCCTGATAACCTGTCACAGTCACTAGCATTTAACCTGGTTAAAAGTAACAGTTGGTAAGCAAACTCAAAGTTCAAGTAGGGTTTGAGAAGAAGCGCGTTCCTCTTCCAGCTTTTCCATCAGAGCTTGTGTTACAGGGAAGACAAAACAATGAATGTGTCCCACATTCATTTTCCCTTTCTGACAGGGACACACAGCCCTCTGCAGCCTTAGAAAGAAGCAGTGGGGGATCTGCTGATGAGCATGGCCAGATGAGCGGTCCCAGTTTGTGGGCTCAGAAGACCCCTCCTACCCACACACACACACACACACACACACACACAGAATTACTAACTATCCAATTATTCTGTGTGTGTTAGTGCAACTCTGTGTGTGTGTTTGTAATCAAACACACCAAAACCAAGGCACCGTCATCACCCATTACACTCTCCATGGTATCGCTGCTTTTTCATCTTTAATCAAACAATGGTGTAAAACCAACAAGAAGGTTGGAGGTCTATTTGCAGCCCTCATTGTAAGGACTGATGTCCCGTGTTCAAAATGCTCTGGTGGCAGAGAAAAACCCTTTTTACGCATCCGGGGGCACAAAAAGAGAAATATGCATCCACCCCACATAGATTACAACCCCATAAGTGCAAACATTATCACCTGTTGCTTATACCACATGAGGAAAGAGATTCAATTTCTGCCACTTAGCACAATGATTAACTCAGAATTTTACCGCCGCTGTTCTTCTTAACAGAAGCTGAGACCCCAAATCACAGATATATGCAAGGGGACCCCATCCCACAACCACGCACTGTCTTCTTTATGCCCAGTCAACACTGCAGATATTCATGGCAGGCTCGCTGGCTATAATGGCAGCCACTTGGTGCAAATGGACGGGGTCACTGGAAATATAGTCCGAGATTATGGGGACAAAATCAACAAATGTCATCATCTGCTCATATCAACACAGGTTTCAAGAAGGCAGCCATGCTCTGCCCCTGTATCACAAAAACAACAGGTTCGGATCGTTTCCTTCACATGACGATCAATATGGCTTTTACTGCTGTTACTTTGGAGGTCTCTCCCCTGTTCCGGAGGTGAGAGTGGTAAACAAACAACGGAGGAAAATTAGGATCAGAAAGCTGACCTTACGCCAGGTAATGCAGTCGATGGTACACTACAGCGGGTTTAAAGGAGTCCTATTTTCACAGTGATATGGCACAAAGCGTTTTGTGCTTTGCTTTTGAGTGCATAGCATACAAACACCTTTTTTTTTCTACCGTTCTGCTTATCTCTTGCTCCTTGCTTTTTCATGCAGGGCGTGGATGCAACAGCACAGAGAATGAAGAATACAAGCTCTCTGCTGTTGGGACACTGCTCTGATTGTAGCGGGTACGGCACATAAGGCCCTCGCCCTCAGATCCGAGATAAAGACTAACCTACAGTCTCGGTTTCTCTTTTTAAACTAGGCCCCCTGATGGAAGCTGTTCTGTCTTGCTTTGCAATTGAATTCTGTAGAGATTCAACACTAGTTATACCAATGAGGGCAGTGTTTTGTTTCAAACGACATTTCAGTGTCACTAAATTCTTTGGCTTGATTCCCATAGGGAATAACTATTACACTTCTGTCGTCACAGAAGCGTAATAGTTATAGTATCAATACAAATGAATATAAATATAAATAGAGAGACAATTAGACAATGATTAAAAGATCCCAGCAGAGGGAACAACGACAACAACGTCAAGGATAAGAATAGACAACAGAATAGAAAAAAATCAGCAAGTGTGAGAATTGACAACCAAAACGACAACAAAAACGATAGGAACATAAACAGAGTGACAATAGCAATGACAAAAATAGAAAAATAAGCAGGATACGAATGGGCTGAGACCAACAGGGATAAAAATAGACAACAGAGTTAGGGCACGACACGTGTGAATGGGTGTGGTAGTGAATGAATGGGTGAGGTAGCAAGGTAGATGATTTCACTCTTGATGATGACGATGAAATTCCAACACAGGGTGCATATCAAAAATGTGGCCTCCTCCCACCTCACTGGGAGGAGGCCACATTTTTGATGACATTTTTGACGCCTAATCCAAGCAGGATTCTCTCACCCTGCCCGGTCCTGGTCACCGTAGAAGCCCCAAAAAGTGGGTTGGGAAGGCAGATCTGTACCGATTTAGGACAAATATGGAGAGGTGGCTTCATATTAACATGCTGGAGCTGCCTGTTGTATTATTTATAACAGACACATTCTATGACATATGTCTGTTGCTGAGCTCCTTGTCATGCCTGTGCAATGCACTTATATTTGAGCACATGTGCAAGAAGTAAGGGAGACACTCTAATGCCTTGCTTCACCTCCTCCCAAGCTCATTGTTATCGAACAAAACATTGCTATCATCTCTCACAATGTCACGCGTCCCAGCATTACTGAAATGGGGAGGGGATCCTCTATCCAGATGTTCCTGTTACAATGAAGTGGAATGTTTACCTAGGGATAGTAGAGCAGGATTGATAGGGCCACCGTATACCGTATCTCTTCACCTCAAGGGGAACCACACATCTGTCCTCTGTTTTGGTTATTATGGGAAGAGAGTACAACTCAGATTAGACGCTCTGCCGCATTGCTGGATACAGACAACCCTCGGCTCAAAACTGACAGTGGTTATAATCCTGATCATACTGGAATGCTTATGCTTGGAGGGATTATCAGTTATTCTGATGACCCCCTGGTGGGCCAGGAGAAGATGTTTCACAGAAAGTGTGGCTGTCCTGGACTGGGAGATGTCTTTTTGCAGGGACCTTCTGTCTCAGAGAAAAATATGACAAACGTGACTCATCTACATTGGGAGTTCATTAGCTTACCCACCCTCTTCAATGGAGGGCAACAGTTACTATCATGCCTCTCACTAAAAGGCAGAGATAATTTCCTGCGCGTGTTAAGCTACTCGTATTTTAGAAGACTGAAAAGATTTGGAGAGGACTCATGGAAAATTATCATCTCACTTCTGCTCATATCTAAAGACAGGTTTTTGGAGATTTCAGTCATAGCCTCGTCTCAGACCGAGATTTTCAAAGCCTGTGAATCTTGCAGGATCACTATTTATAAGACTACAACCAGATTCTTTCAACATTTTTCCCACCATGCATATTTTCACCTGGTGTTTGCAGAGTCTCTGCTGTCTCAGTCCATCGCTTTTCGTTCTCCGCACGGTGATGGTACGTTTGAGAGCTGACGTTGTACAAATTGGGCTGTTCTGCCCACAGCTTCACCATTACTGCTCCTCCACACTGCTAACAGATACTGTCTGTGCCACCAATATTGCTCTGAATAATCTCTGTAATCCTCTGTAATATCAAACACATTTAATATCGTCATAAGTCCAAGACTAGGACAATAGTGATGTCAAACAGTTCAGACTACTACATAATAGTTAACAATTGAAATGTTGGGAGAATGCTGTGACCCCTCGTAAAACTCCCAAAATTTCCCTTTTGAATTTCAGTTTTTGGTCTGCATTTGTGAAAATCTTTTGGTATAAGCCCAGCATAAGGAAGTGATGTGATAGAGCATGCTCACTGCATCACTATCACTGGAAATTTTAGAAGAAATGTCAGTGTAGGATGCATAATCTGCCCTCATATGAGTATTTTCCCAGCATGAAATGTTACCGCATAGATGTTTGTTTGAGACATTTAAATGTTTTTTGTAGCAGGACAGCAATGTAGCCAAATAACAGTTACTTGGCTGTGAAGGTTGGATCATTTCAGTCAAGCTGCAAAGAGGCTTTAGGAAAAGATGGTTAGTTTCTGTCCTTGTGTTTTACCAGCTGTACAGACTGAAAGGGAGCTCTAGAGTATAAAGACAGCCAATGTTCCCTGAGCGACAGAAGTGAGGTACCAGAGTACACAGATGAGCTCATCATCTTCTTATCCTGCAAAGTGCAGTTGAGATTGAGAAGATAAGAGTGCTAATGGTGTGGATTGCCTAAGGGGAAGGCAGGGCTTCAACAGGCTGCGCTTCCTCATTGGCCATGTAAGGCATGTTGATAAAATGATACTGGTTGGTTTTTTGCAAAGGCACATATGAAAAATTACGTGTTGTGGCTCATTTTGCTTCTCTGAAAAACAATAGTTATATTCACAAACCCCGATTTCAGCATGACAAATTCACTAATATACTGGAAATCAGCACTGTAACAAAACGTCTCAATAGGCTGAACTCAGTGACACAAGATGAGAGTGACATAACAAACCAGTCTGAGTACATGCCACAGCAATCACAGAAAGGAGGCCATAATTAATGTTTACTTTTAGCTCACACTACCCTGGTGGAGTCCGATAGTGATTAATTTTATATTGTAATGTTTTGCGTCATAAAGATATCTGGAGGCTACTGTGATTTTATGAGTGCTCTGAACACAAATGCAATTTATATGAAATATTTCTATTCAACAGAAGGGGAGTTAACGCTTGATTCAAGCACAACAGGGGGAAGATTATCCATCCCCCCTTGTATTTGATGACTGATGAACATGGGTCAAATGTTAAATAAAAACATTCAGCTGAGAGTCTGTGATACCAAACACCATATATTCATCACTTTTACCCCGCACAAAATTGCACTAAATGTTTATATTTCGTGTTATTTGAACATTTGTGTGAAACACTTGTCCATGTGGTCATCAACTTTTTCAACACTCTAGATAAAACAAA